>NW_020455873.1:22499-24525 GCF_003342845.1 Nothoprocta perdicaria | reverse complement strand
TATCGCACAGCCCATGCCTGTGACCCTGGGGCATAGCACCAAGAGTCAGCCCAAGAGTCCAAATTGGGCAGGTGTCTCCTGCTTTGCCTGTGGCACTTGGGCTGCAGGCATGGGAGGTGTTCAGAGAGATCACTGTTGTCTGGAGAGCAGGGCCCTTGTGCAGCTAGGCTGACCAATGCATGTTGCAGCTGAGAGGGGCTGAGTTTGCTGTGGCCATTCAAAGGGATCCACAAGTTCCTCGACAAGGTGCTTGGTGTTTGGAGGCTGGCAAGGAGCTGTGGTGCCCATGTTCCCTTTGTCAGGGAGACTATTGCAGGTGAGTGAATCCTTGTCTTTTCCCATTCCTGCCGAGGTGGTCGCATGATTCCCTGCAGGAAACAAACCAGAMAAGTCGAGTGAGCACTGCAGAAGAGTCCTGCAGGATGAGATATGTGTGACATTGTATATGCATGGAGCTCCCTCCAGTCCTTCCAGTCCTCAGGCAATATTGCTGATCTGAGGATCTGGGACCTGGAATAGGACTGCTTGTTGGTGGCACGAGCACAGCATGGATGAGAGGGACAAATAGTAGCTGTGGAGAAGACCTCTGTGGCTGTGGAGAAGACATTTTCTCCACAGGAAAGACACTGCTTGCCTCATAGCCTGGGGCAATGAGCAGGAACAGGGTTGTGTAGACAAACTTGCAGACCCAAATGTCCTCTTTCTGTAGTGAGAGAATGGAWAGAATTAGGTCAAAAAAGAAGAGGTATRGTAAGGGAAGTGCCACATAAGTTAAGGAATGTAGAGGGTAATGGTGAAGGACAGTCAAGAAAGAGGCTGTCCAAGCAGGAGGAATTGGAGTTGAGTGTGAGGATGTGTGCAGAAGGAAGAAGCTGGAAGGAAGCAAAATGTTGAAGAAGGGTGAGGAGAGAGGGAATGAGAGAGGTGGGAAGGGGTGAGTAAAATGGATATTGCTTGACATGGATAAAAGAAGAAGGAGGCAAGGAACAAGGGGAAGGGAAGGAGAGAGGATGGACAGGTAAACCTCTAGAGACTGAAAAGAGGGCTGTGGAAGGCTAGCAAGCTGTGGTGTTCCCAAGTAGAAAGGGCCTGTCCTTGCTAGTGCAGCATGGATGAGGAGGAAGGCAGGAGCCGTCAGTGCAGACAGAGGTTTGTGCTCAGCTCCCTCAGCAACGCAGTCACTGTGAGTCACTCTCGGCACAGTAATATGTGCCCGAGTCATTGAGAGAGGCCTGATCTATGAAGAGGGTCAGGCTGTCTCCTTGGATCTCACTGCTCTGGAAACGGCTTTGGAATTCCTCCTCAATGGTTGCTTTAGAGCCTTGAACTGCAGAAACCACTAGGATGAGCCTAGAATCCTTCCCCAAAGACTGCTTGAACCAATACATTGCTATGTTGGAGGATATCTTCTCAGAGCAGCTCAAACTCACGGTCTGTCCTTGTTGTGTGACAGTGTCAGGGGACTGTTTCAGAGCCCACCCTGGAAGGGAAATGGAGAAACTTTGAGGAGACAGGGAAGTAATGTCTTGACGGGGAGGTGATGATCTGAAAACTCTGAAGCAGCGAGCAAAACAGGGCATGAACTGGGAAAAGGAAAACACGGAGAGTACAAAGTGGAGTAGTAGAGAAGAGGGAGAGAAGGAACAAGGCAAGCCATGCAGCACCTGAATGGATCAGAGAGCTTTTCAGATCCATTGGGGACTCTTCCATCTCCCTGGGACAGGCAAGAGACATTTTGTTTCTCTTTGAGTCTTTTAGAAAATGGCTTCTGTGCTATGCACAAGAGAAAAAAGAGAGCCAAAGCATCTGTAGGAGAGTAGAGGATTCMWGCSCRCCTTAGGCAGGAGGCATTGCCCACCTTAGGCAATGGAGCAATGKCAACAGCTGGGCCTGCACTTGGGGCAGCATTTGTGGAAATGATGCAGGAGGCAAGGGGTGCGTTGAGTTCACTTACCCATGGGAGCCAGCATGGCCACAAAGAGCCAGCAAGGAACCATAAGGAAAGAAAGCCTTTCAGGGACCTGCC
>NW_020455873.1:19496-20524 GCF_003342845.1 Nothoprocta perdicaria | reverse complement strand
AAATAGTCACACAGCACCGTTCTTGCACACACACACATGCACATGCATTGCCTCGCTGACAGGCACCCTCACCCCAAGGCTGCCGATGCAGTGCCMAGTGCCCTGGACATCACGCAAGGGCCGTGCTCAGGTCAGGCTGTTGCCTGTGGGTGGAGAGGAGGGCCCAGGCTAACAGTATGTCCAAAGCTGCACTTTCCTTCATCCATGCACTGACTCAGCCATGGAGGGAAGACTCTGGGTCGGGTGCTTGCTCTTCCTCTATGTCCTCCTCCTCCTTCCTTGGTCAGAGGGGATGTCTCCTGATGAGGTAAGGAAACATGGGGACCCCTAAGAGTGACAGGCAAGAGTTAGGCAAGCCTGTGTCCCACCGTGAGGACTCTTGGATTGGGGATCAAGTCATGGTTCCATAGGGACACTATGAAGGAAGAGAGCGAATCCTTGTCTTTCCCCACTTCTGCTCAGTGGGTCATAGGATTCCCTGCAAGAAACATTCCAGACAAATGGAGTGCTCACTGCAGGGTGTACTGCAGGGTGAGATACAGGTGACAGTTTATTTGAACGGAGCTCCCTCCATTCCCCAAGCAGTTTTGCTGGTGTGAAGTCCTGGCGTTTGAAAAGGGAATTTCCCAGAGAAGAGACCATGTGCCGTGTGTGACAGACTTCCTGCTTCCATGAAACTATCTGCAGGTGCATCTTCTGCATGCATAGCAACCACAGGATCTTGGTCTGTGGGTGTTGTTGTGCTGTGTGCTCATCATATCTGGCTGTTGTAATTCAGCTCTTTCCCAGATCTCTCAGCATCACCTGGGAGTGCCCAAGACACCTATGTCCATGAGCCTCTAATATATAGATGTCTCTAAGGAAGATGCAAGGGGTCCCACAGGCTKCAGCAAGCAGGAGGTGCCGAGCAGTCTGGCCACAGTGCCCAACGCACATGCCCTTTCCTTTGGGAGAGTAAGGAGGGAGTGATGCCAGAAGGCAAAACATTTTGGAAAGGGGGAGCCAAATATGGCAGGGAATGTAGGGAG
>NW_020455873.1:14329-18536 GCF_003342845.1 Nothoprocta perdicaria | reverse complement strand
CACAGTGCCAGGAAGGATAGGACAACTCTTCAGATCTGTTGGTGACTCTTCCATCTCTCTGGAACAGGCAAGAGACATTTTGGGTCAGTTAGTGTCCTTTATGGAAAGACTTATACACATGAGGAAAAAAAAAAGCGCCACTGCAGGAGAGTGGAGGATTCCTGCAGAGTTTGTTCATTTTCAGCATTCCTTAGGCAATGAAGCTATATCAGTAACGGTCATGCAGTTGGGGCAGAAATCATGGAAATGATACAGGAGCCAATGGGAGCACTGAGTGCACTTACCCATGGTGGGGGGCATGACCATAAATAACCATCGGGGACCCATGAGGCAAAAAAGCCACTTTCTTCCAGAGCATGGTCAGTTTAGAGGGACCTTTCTTACAAGGTATGTGAAAAAGAGTTGCATAATTAGGAAGAGACAATGTGGCATTGGGCAGGCCAGTAGGAGACCATGAATGTGTGAACAGTTTGTCTGTCTGTGTAAACTGCTGGGCAATGAAGAACTGTTAGAAAGAACACAGCTAAGTTCCCTGCATTTTCTTCCTCTGAGATACGGGTAACTACATCTTCCAAGCAGGAAGCTCTGCAGCAGGGACCAGTGAATCCCACTGCAGTTAGTTTTTCTTACCCTGTGCAGCAGAGTCGCGAGCATGCCCATATCACAAAGGAGAGCAATATTCCACAGTGAGCTCTTTCTCTGATGAGAGTTGGGAGGGGAATCTACTCTACCTTACCTTCTGATACAACTTCTCATGCTTGGACCCAAAGGCATAGGACTCAGCACAGCCCAGGACCCTGATTGCTGCCTYTGCCTGTGAACACCCTCATCCAAGGTGGGTTTCCTCTCTGGCACAACAGGTCTGGTGAGACCATGAGGGGCTGAAAACACTCTATAGTGTATCTCCTTCTGTTTTCCCACGAGGCTTCCCTGCTGCTCTTCCTGCAGGCCGGGGAGATTCACCGTGCCTCTGTCCTCTGCACTGCACCCTCAGGTGGCCTCCCCCAAATGAGTGAAAATTCATCACACACAAAGATCTGGGGAAGTAAATGAGSAGAGGCTAGAAGAGCTGGCAGATTAGCTAGGGTGAAAGGAGAGCAGGTAACAAAGAACAGACATGAAGGGAGCACCATGCAGAGCTCTTCTAAAGCAGCACCTTGCTTTCCTCATAGGAGCTGCTGCTCCTGTGAGCATCCTGAAGAAAGAAAGGAGGGTCTTGAAGATCAGTAAGGCAGTAGTCCACAGCAAGACACCAGGGAGGAAAAAGTGCCACTACACAAGAAAGTGGTGAAATGGGGAATAAGCAAATACGAAGATGACAGGGATAATTTCCAACAAGAACTGATGACTGCAAGCCATGGAGAATGGAAGAGAAAGGGAAAAATGCAGATTTGCATGAGGAAGAAGGAAGGTGCTTCTGTGAACGAGAGATTTGTGCTTAGCCCTCTCAGCCATKAAGTCACTGTGTCTCACTTTCAGCACAGTAATATATGCCAGAGTCATTGAGGGAAGCAGGTTCTATTGATAGAGAGAGACCTTCCGTTTGTATCCCACTACTCTTGAAGCGGCCATCACTGAAATCCTTCTCAATCTGTACATTTACATCTTTGAGTGCTAAAACAACCAACTCAAGCTTGGAATCCTTCTCCACAGGCTGTTTGTACCAGAACATTTGTCTATGTGAAGTCTCCATTTGGGAACAGCTCAGTTTGACAGACTGCCCCACTCTGCTGACTATATCAGGGGACTGTTTCAGGGCCCATCCTGCAAGGAGAAATGGAGAAAAGGAGAATATATATGTGGGAGGCACAGGAGCCGAGTTGAGAGAGGAAGGGAGGCTTTCCAAATATATCTCTTCCTCCACAAATATATGGCTATTTTCTCCATACCGTAAAGATTTAGTGAGGGAGCAAAGGGGAAAAACAGACCCAGTAGCATTTTGTGCAAAGCCAGGGAGAGCAGTGAGGGCAGTCATAGCAGGAATGATGGTTCTGTAGGTTGCAGCAAGCTCTCTTACTTACCCAGTGGGGCCAGGATGGCGACAAGCAGCCAGTGGGGAGGCATGAGGAAGAGGCCGTGTCCTTCCAGGAACCTGCCTGTGGCAGCAGCACAAGGACTGCGAGGTTGCAGCCGAGGCTGTCYTGGGAATCCCTGGTGCAAGAGAGAGTGAGTGAGGGTGGGAGTGWGAGAGGGGGAGAGGAGAGTGYCCTGTGGGGGTGTGGAGATGAGTGGGGAGTGTGACGGGGGAGGAGAGTTTGTCTGGCTTGTCCTGGTAGCAGGGGAGCACTGCAGGGCTCCTTCCTCCATGCCCCTCTGCTGCAGGTGCAAGTGCATCCCAATGACCTTATTTCTCCTGCTGATTCTGGGCTGCTCAGAGAAGAGGAGTCTCTGAGAAGTGCAAAGAGGAGGGCTCCATTTGTGCAGGAAAATGGGAGAACACTTCCATCCCTGTTCCCGAGYAAAGAGTGGAATTGGGTCTCCCCTGGGCAGCACCATCTCCCTCCCCTTCCTATTTCACAGCCTATTCCTTTGACCCTGGGGCACTGGGACAAGGAACCAGCCTTGGTTCCCCCATTGGGMAGCTGTATCCWGCTTTGTCTGATGCACTTGTGCTACACGCTGGCAAGATGCTTGAAGAGAGTGTTGCTGGCTGGAGAGAGGCTGGACAAACCCTCTTGGAGAGACTGAAAAGAGGGGAAGCAAAGGCTACGAAGCTGTGGAGCWCCTAAGTAGAAAGAGCCTGTCCTKCCTAGTGCAGCATGGATGAGGAGGAAGGCAGGMGCCTTCAGTGCRGACAGAGGTTTGTGCTCAGCTCCCTCAGCAACGCAGTCACTGTGAGTCACTCTCGGCACAGTAATATGTGCCCGAGTCATTGAGAGAGACCTGATCTATGAAGAGGTTCAGGCTGTCTCCTTGGATCTCACTGCTCTGGAAACGGCTTTGGAATTCCTCCTCAATGGTTGCTTTAGAGCCTTGAACTGCAGAAACAACTAGGATGAGTCTAGAATCCTTCCCCAAAGGCTGCTTGTACCAGGACATCACTGTACTGGAGGATTTCTTCTCAGAGCAGCTCAAACTCATGGTCTGTCCTTGTTGTGTGACAGTGTCMGGGGACTGTTTCAGAGCCCACCCTGAAAAGGAAAAAGAGAAGGCTTGAGGAGACAGGGAAAAAATATGTCTTGATGTGGAGGTGATGATCTCACCTGTTTTAAGCACGAAGCAGAACAGGGCATGAACTGGGACAAAATGGAAACACATAGAGGAGACAAGAGTGGAGTAGTAGAGTAGAGGGAGAGAAGAAACAAGGCAAGCTGCATAACACAAGGAAGGATAGGACAGCTCTTCAGATCCATTGGTGACTCTTGCATCTCTCTGTGACAGGCAAAAGACATTTTGGGTCAGTTTGTATCTTATGCACATGAGAGGGGAAAAAAAAAACACTGAGTGTGGACAATTGTGATCATTTGTTCATTGTCAGGAAGCCTCAGAGAATGGAGCAATGTCCACAGTTGGTCCTGCAGTTGGGGTAGCAGCTGTGGAAATGATGCAGGAGGTGAGAGGTGTGTTGAGTTCACTTACCCATGAGAGCCAGCATGGCCACAAAGAACCAGCAGGGAACCATTGGGAAAAAACACCTCCTTTCAGGGACCTGCCTTCAGTGGGTGCACAGACAACTGCAGCAACAAGCTGTTTGAAAAGGAAATGCTGAAGTAGGAAGAGACCCTGTGGGGATGGGCAGGGCTGTAGGAAAGCATGATACATGAGAACAGTGGGGAATGACACATGCAGTCACAGGAAGTATAGATTTTGCACAGATGTGAGGCTGTGGATTGCATGCACTAGAATATCCTCAGGTTTTGCAGAAGCCCGAGGGATAAGCGTTGATCTTATCCAATCTCTTGAGTGCTAGGGAAATGAGGAACTGGTGGATAATATGTTTGTATGAGGAGAGTAATTTCCTGTCGAGATGACCAGCACCTCTGTGTGCTGGCAGGGTAGAGAAGAAAGGAAGCAGGGAAGGAGAGAAGGGAGTAGGGAGGGAGAGAGGGATAGAGGGAGGGAGAGAGAGAGGAAGGGAGAGAGAGAGGGAGGAAGGAAGGGAAGGAGGAAGGAAGGGAAGGACGAAGGAAGGGAAGGAAGGAAAAGAAGGGAGGGAAGGAGGGAGGAAGGAAGGAAGGAAGAAGGAAGGAAGGAAGGAAGGAAGGAA
>NW_020455873.1:0-14294 GCF_003342845.1 Nothoprocta perdicaria | reverse complement strand
GGAAGGAAGGAAGGAAGGAAGGAAGGAAGGAAGGAAGGAAGGAAGGAAGGAAGGAAGGAAGGAAGGAAGGAAGGAAGGAAGGAAGGAAGGAAGGAGCACGGAAATAGAGAGAGAGGAGTATCAGGATCAGAGCCCACATGTCCTGTTCCCTCTGCCTTTCTGCTGGCAGGCAGTAACCCATTTTCTTAGGCTCTCTCCCCCGGGCCTGGTGCTTTCCTGGTCAATTCTGGCTGTTTCAGCCTGGTGGTGATTCTGGGCAAGGGTTTTTCCCAAGGACTGAGAGCATCTGTGCTGTCGTTGTTGCTTCTGCCTGGTGAACACTGCCACTGAAGGCAGGTTTCCTGTCAGGACAGCACTGGACTCCCAGGGGGACGGAGCTGGGATGGAGAATGAGAGACAGAGAGGCTCTAAAAGCAGCTTCACGGTATGTTCCTTTCTATTTTCCCAGGAAACYTCCCTGCTGTTCTCCTCACAGGTCTAGGAGATTCACAGTACCTCTGTCCTCTGCACAGCACCCTCAGGTGGCCTCTTCTGAATGGGTGAAAACTCTGTGTAGGCAAGAGATCCAGSGAAGTAAAAGAGCACAGGCTTGAAGAGCTGAGAGATGGACAAGGGTGAAAGGAAGGCAGGTAGCAAATGACAGACAAGAAGGGAACATTATGTTGTCCCCCCGGCAGCATTTCTTTGAAGAAGACAGTTCTTGTAGAGGCAAGAGACAAAGAGTATATAGGCACAAGGCTGAAAAATCTGCAAGAAGAGGTGCAATCTGTCACGTTGTGTAATCCACTTGCATGCCAAACAGGATCTCCCTTTGCCAACCAGAGCACGAGCTGAAGCAGCCATGGGGAGTGCTGTGTTTCTCACCTTCTGTCCCTCTTGGACTGTGGAAAGAGACATAGAGAAGAGCAAATATGAATAGATGATCCAGAACACCTTGGCTTTGTCCTAGACTTTTCCTTCACTCTTTCCCTCCTGACATTCACTGTCCTTTTCTTCTGGTGTATCAGTAATTGGTATCCCCTTGTTCCTGACCTGTGCACAGCCACCACTCCCTCATCTTCCCCTCCCGCCATGCAGAATCAGAGGTCAATGGGCTTTCTTTGGAGTGGACCACAGTCAGATGCATGATGTGCTTTGTGTCCTACAACATTTCCCGCATGGCAAGGTTCATGATCACCTCGAGGACATCTAACAGGATTCTGTACTGTGTTTTGTTCCTTTCAAGGCTTCCATTTATAACCCATCATCCTCTACTTCTCCTCAAGGATCACCCAGAAAATCTTAGTTGCCTTGTGATGCTTCCTCAGTGTTTCCTGACCCGCATTTTCCATGCTGGCAGAAGCAATGAAGATCATGTGTCTTTTGTTTCATCTGCCTTGGCCCATTCCTCTAGATGCCAGGCGGTGTCTTTCCCAAGACTTCAGCCATCTGCTCTTCCTCTGCTGCTCTTCTCCCAAGGCTGACCAGCCAACAAGCGACTTCCTTGAGAGCATTTTTACCCCTTTCCACCACTTGCACCTGGGATTAGTCCTGGGAATGTCTATACCACRAGACAAAGACACGGTGCGCATGCCCAGGTTTTTCTTGGTGGAGAACGCTGTATCTCCATCATCACGGAACAGCCTTACTCAGACTTGGTCACCTCCCACAGGTGTCTGCACAACTCTGGGTTTCCTGCACATGAATTTTTAAGTTGTTTTGGGTTTGACGTGGAGGAAGGTCAGCCAACTCTCACTCTCAACCCTTGGTCCGATATCCAGTGAGTTTGTAAGCCAGCAGAGAGCCACAGCTTTGGGGAAAGGCTCCCAAGTCTACTTTGGGTCCATCTTTAAAGACACTCCAAGCAGCTATTACTAGAAATTCCAGCCTAATCTGGCTTCCACATATTGGTCCTACTGCCCCAAGGCACCAGCCAATTTTCAGTCCTGACTGTGGAGGTGACCTGCCTGGGGATGTGCTTAAATCTGTGCCGGGCTTCCATGGGGCTTGGGCTAAGCTGGGATGAGGCTCCATCCAAATCCGTATCCCACCTCTGAGTCCCACTTGGTCCCACACAGCCAAAGAACTCCTGGGTTTCCTCCACCTCCAGGTTTGTGACCTCGGTGAGTCTCTGTCGCAGATGCCTGCATTGTGCTTTGCAAGGTTGTCTGCCGCAACTCCCACAATGTTTGCAAACAGTCCAACAGTAGAAATTACAGAGACAGTCTGCACACCCCCTCCAAGCTGCCGGGCTCTTTATGGTCATGATTTGTGACTTTTGTTTCCCATCAGTGGTTCTGTGCAAAACAAGAAACCCATGGCTCCATGCTGAAGAAGTGGATTGCTCCACAGGAAGAACAGACGGCCTCACTTTGTCCCTGGGCAGGAACAGACAGAAATGGGAAGTGTGCTGAGTAGCAAGATTTTCTTCTTGAACCATGGCTGTTTCACAACTGCAAAAGGAAAGCCTCTTGGATGTGTATTTTGTTTGCCCTTATCTTTACATAGTGTACCTGAGAAGTAGAGCAGGACATGCCTTCATGTCTTGGTTGCCTGAGGAGGAGGAATAAAGCTTGATGCAAGCAAACCATGGCCACCAGCAAGGGGGAGCAGCCTAGATGATTAGATTTTCTCTGCAGAACAGGAAAGGTGAGGGAGTCCGGAGTAGGCAACTGAAGAGCTGGGGCTGTTTCTTCAAGAGCCAACTAAAGGAAACACTCTTTTGGAGAAAAGGCCGGGTGGCTTTTGATTAACCACTCATGTAGAGGTGTCAGGTGAGCAAAGAGCCCCTTGGGGTGAGGGGACAATGTCAGGGGAAATTTTTTGAACCCAGAAGGTAATGACTAACCAGGCACAGGCTGGGAAAGAGCACAGGGGAACCACATTGAAAGCGGAGGACTTTTGGAGTATGCCATAGCGGGACCAGATGCCCCAGTGCTGGGTCCCCCTGCAATTCCCTGAACAATCCCCCACTGCAGGGGAGCTGGATGAGGATATGAGCTGTGAGGGGACATGTGACATGGTCACGGAATGAGGGAGGAGTGCTGATCTTGTCCCAAACTCCATTCAAYAGTTCCAGGTGCCGCCTCGTGGCCAGAATGTTTATTGCACAGACTCAGCAGCGCGTTCCTCCTTCACAGGRCTTATCTGTGGGGCTGCACTCTCCTCCTGGCGGCTGCTGATGTGAACATGCTGTCCAGAGCCTGCCTGCGTCAGGTGTATCTCTTCTCCCATGCCAAGGAGTAAGGTGTTGGGCATGGAGGGACCATATCTGGTTTGGGAACCATGATGGGCAAAGGCACTCTTGCGATAAAGAAAAGAAGAGAGAACAGTGAGAAGCCGTATGCCTGGGATCTGTTCTTGGTCTCAGTGTCAAGGAGGGATGACATTCCTGCCTCTCCCTCATTCTCTCTTCTCCTTGGCATTGCAGCTCTTGGAGGGGGCCGATGGCCACCTGCAAGGGGCTGTTCCTGAGTGGGACTCTTGGAGTCCTCAAAACACCTTCCACACTTAGAAGACAGACAAAATTACCACAGCAGTGAAACACTTATTTTCTAGCACAGTGGATCTCTCTATCATTTCCTCACTTGAATTCTGGGCTGCTCCATGATTTCCTCACTTGAATTCTGCTAATCTCTTGGATCTCCCCAGAGTGGGAAGAGCACCCCAGCATTCAGGCATTCACTCCCATCTCTACCATGTTCCCATCCCCGTTCCCACCCATACTGTCCCAACCAGTCTGCAGAGTGGGCATCATACCCCAGAGATGGCCAGGGCAAGGACATACCCTCCTCCTATCCAGAGCTAGGAATGTTCACCGCTATCCATGTCTCCCAGTGAGACATGTTCCCAGTGAGAAGGATTCTCTCTTCCTGACTTTCCCCACAAAATATTAGCTGGGGTCTCTGTGCTTCCTCATTCCCAGAGAAATGGATTTCAGTTCTAGTTTTTGGGGGCCCTGATCTATCCCTTGATGCAGACTCACCTGTGGGAATCATTTTCAGGAGACTCATACGTGAGTGTGAATTGAGGACATGGCCTATTGGATACAGAGGAAGAGTAAATGGATACATATATGTGAATACAAATGGACATACATATGTGTGTGCACGCACTTGCCACTGCCCACAGACAGCATTGTATCCATGCCATTCTCAGTATTACACACTCAATTCTGCACTTCCTCTACATCCTCCTCCTCCTTTGGTAAGCGGGGACATCTCCTGAGATGGTAAGGAAACATGGAAACACCTGAGAGTCACAGTGTAGATTTAAACAAGCCTGTGTCCCACTCAAGGCCTCTTGAGTTGGGGAACAAGTCTTGAGGTCCTTCTCAGGTCCTGTCTACGGACACTTGGCCTCATAGTCCCACTCCACCTGTGACCAGCAATAGAGGGGAGAACGCAGGCGCTCTGGCTTCCAGTCTCAACCCAGCTCCTCCTACTGTTCTTCCACCTTGGAGGGTCACCAGCATCTCCCTTTCACTTGCAGGGAGRCTGGAGGAGACTCAGAAGATGTTGGTTCTGCTGTTTCTGCTGTGAGAAGCACCGTTGGGGCTGTGGGCTCTGCTGTGAGAAGGGAACTGTCTCCAACACTTCACCATAGTTCTCCACTGGACGCCACCATGCTCACATCTCCTGGGCCCAGTGACTCTGGTCCTGCTGTGGTCTCTCCTCCRGGAATCCCAAAGGAGATTGAAGTTTTCTGATCAAGATAATAAAGCTGATGTTCCTACTAAGGTCTCGGGAGGATGGCTTAGTGGCTAGCTGTAACCACTTGCTCCTGTTGCCGAGGGGAGAAGCAGGATTCCTGGCTTCTCTCTCCMGSYTTGTGGCACTGGRAAGATGCTGGGAATTAACCCAGAGGAGGATGCAGTGGCTGGTGCCTGTGCCAAATCTGGGAAGAGAGGTCAGCATTTTGGGAGCCTGTAGAGCTGGGTTCATGTGCCATCTTTGGGAAGAGAGASGGAACATGAACCTTGGGAGTAGGGAGAGGGTAGGACTCAGCGCTCTCATAGCTGCCCTAGCCCCAGGCTTGACTGCCTGGATGACTTCCATTTGCCTTTGGGATAGGGCAGTCCCAGGGACAGAAGGTCCTTCATGCTCTGGTGCTCCTTGGTTTGTGGCTTGACCAGGATCTCRGCAACCCTCTCCTGCCTACTCTGTAGCACAGTACTACTAAGGTCTATGGCTGTTCGTTGGGAAGACCTTGCTCTGGTGTCACAAAATTCCTCCACAAGCTCAATCTGGGACAACAGAAGTAGGAGAGAAATCATGCCAAGGGGCACCCAGAGGAGGCCTCCTGGAGGAGCCTTGCTGAAGAATGTAGAAGAAAGAAAACAAGCTTGGGGCAAGAGGGAGCGGTGGAGAGAGATTAGGAAGCAGTGATAAGCCAAGGCGGGGACTGGCAGTACCAAGAATCCATGGACCTAGTAGGGATATGAGGGCTTGGCTTAGGTAGGGCTGAGGTGGCAGGATCTGGCAGTACCCTATAAATCCATCGCCAGGCTCAGTAACCTGCACAAACCCCACCTGAAGAACACGGGTACCCCTGTTCAAAGGGAGAGCAATGCAGGAACACATCTGCATTACATTCCTGGCTGGTTGTCTCCTGGTGCTGGGGTGCATCGCGGCRCCTCACCAGGTAAGAGAAGCTTTTGCTTAGGGCATTGCAGAGCCTGTGCAGAGACAAAGGGCAGCAAAGCATGGAGCAGAGGAAAGACTGGAGATGTTATCGGAGGATGGGGACTGTCTCACACAATGTCTAAGCAGTGGGRGATGGGTTCTGAGGGAAACTCTGTCAAGACCTCAGGGGACTGAGTCAAATGTGTCCTTTCAGAATGCTGGCAGCTTTGACCACGCTCGTGCAGACTGTAAGAGCATCAACAGAAATAAGGTGAGTAGCAGTGGGCTCCGTGTGGACATGGCATCCTGTACCTTTGGCTTGARAGGAAAGAGGGTCCTGCAAAAAGAGGAAGTAACAATTTCATGGAGGGGAGGCTGTAAGGGTAGGATGGGACCACTGATGGGAACTTTAGAAGGAACCCGTGGGTGGAGAAAAATGTCACAGATTCACAGCCATCAGGGAGCTGAACAAAAACATCTGCCAAAAGAGATCAAAAAAAGGACTCATGGACCAAGGCCATAGGTATATGGGGAGACTGGAGCTCTGAGTAACTCCTGGCTTTTATATGCCCCTTTGCAAAACAAGCTGCATAGAAAAGGGGAAATTGCAGCTCCCCTGATTTCTAGTAAAGGATGGCATCAGTGTTGGAGCGTGTTTCTCAGGTCCTGTACCAGGACTGTCTGTGAAGTCCCTAGACGCAGAACCACTCCCTGGTCCCAGACCTTGTCCCAGGGTTGACTCACTCCTCTGACAAAGAGTTTGTGCTCCTGACCCAGCAGGATTTTCCCAGCTCATCTTCTGCCCATTGCCTTTCAGGCCTTTTCTGAGCACCTCTGAGAAATGTCTGCTCTAACCTCTCTCCTGCACCCTTTGGAGAGTGGGAAGTTGCAGCTGGCCCTCCTTTACCTTTTGTCTCCTGACTGGACAAACCAGGACCTACCACCACTCCCCAGCTGCCCTGTGTTCCAACCTCCATTGCCTCCAATCCCTTTGTTGGACTTCTCCTTCTTCCTGGATGCGCAAACTGACTCCACTGCTCAGACATGCCCTCCCTGGTGTGGATCAGGGGGGAATTTATCCCTCTCATGGTACTTGGAGCTCCACACTGCATAGCAGAGCCCAGTGGATAGTGGATTATTGCCTCAAGGCATCGTATTGCTGCCCTGAACACCTGTGGCTTTTTTTCTGTTGCTCTTGTTCCTGATTCACTCATTCTAGGTTTATCCAGCATGTGATTTGGATCCATTTAGTGCATTGACCTCCTTTAAGGCAAATGGGGGCAGATCTTCCCCGTCATGTTTAATTCTTGATGGAGGTTTTTGCTCCCAAAGGTCATATTCACCAAGCTTATATTCTTTCCACCAGCAGGATATCTTTAGACTTGATAGCAAAATCTGGAACACTGCCAGTTTCAACAGCAATAAGATAAGTTTAAACTGAGTTTCTTTGATGGTTGATACTAGCCAGAAGAAGTAGTTGCTTAGGCTGTTCCCAAATGCAAAACCAAGCCCAGAAGTGTCCAAGCAGTGAGGAAGAATGCAGCATAGCTGCATCTATTCAGCTTCATAATGTCAGTCTACACAGTTAAAGTCTAAAGTTCTCCATAGAATGATGGGAAGATGCAGATGACTTCGTATTATAGAGTGTGCCATATCTTTCTGGACAAAAATATAACCTTTGGAGAAGTTGTTTTGTGTGGGAAAGGGATGGCATACTTGGACTCAAGGGGACTTGGACCCTTTCTGGGACTCAAGGATAGTCCCAGAAACTGTGAGATACAATGCTTTAAGACAGGGGGCTCTAGAGACTTAAGAGAGGGGGACATGGCTCATGGAAAAGGGATCCAGAAACATGAAAAAGAAAAAAAAAAAAAGACATGTAATTTAATTATCTGAGAACTGGAAATCGATCGGTGACCTGGGTCCCAATGAAGTGGTCTAATAATATCCATGATTTTTCATTTTCTCTGCTCCATGGGCTCAGTGAAGTACATCTTTCCCTTCCCTGAAATGGCTGTTGAGAAACTTAGTTTGTGAGCTCCACAGACCATCTTTCCCTCTACTGGATATCAGCRACTTCCACTCCTCTGGAGTGGCATGGCTAGGGATGCCATTTCTGGCACTAAGAAATAGTTGGGTTTTTTGGAATTCTTTTGGGAAGGGACTCATGTCAGGTCCCAGTCTCAAGGATATTTTGGGGTTTTTTTGGTTTGTTTGGTTGGTTTTGTTTTTTTTTCAACCTTAATGATAGGTCATCCTAATTTTGCCTGAGGCCCCTTCCTCCATCAACCAGAATAACACAACTTTTGTGTCTCGTGAGTTGATCTTTGGCTCCCCTTGGGCCTTTGGGGCTATGGTGACCCACCCCATATTTCCCCAAACTCTTCTTAAAGAGTATTCTCAACAACCTCAAAACTTGCACCTCTCCTTTTTCTCTATTGTCCAGACCCTCTCTGCAAATACTGACCTTTTTAATCGTAGGTATCACAGGATCCCCTAGCAATTTTCCTCTATAGATATACATACTGTGTGCATGGACAAAGGGAAAATGTGGTCAGGAAAAAAGTAGCTATCGAGGCAATGGAGAAATTACCAGGACCCAGGGAAGTTTCACTCAAAGGCTGGAGAAGGAAATGTGAACCACAATTGGATGCTCCCTGGATCATAATTGGATGGCTGTGACTTATCCAAGGGAATAGAGGGAGGAAGGTAGAGATGTCCCTGTCTCTGAATATCCTTCCTGAGAGATCCCAGTCTATGAACACAAGAGAAATCAACTGGAGAGAGATGTTCTGGAGAGCCTCTATGTTGAGTTGAGTATTTTGTTCTCCAGTGAATGTCTTTTATTATTCCTTCTGGAATTAGAAACAGAATCACAGAATGACAGAATGACAGAATCACAGATTGGTTGAGGTTGGAAGGGACCTCTAGAGATCATCTAGTCCAACCCCCTGCTCCAGCAGGGACACCCAGGGCACATGGCACAGGGTGGCATCCAGGCGGGTTTGGAAGATCTCCAGAGAAGGAGACTCCACAGCCTCCCTGGGCAGCCTGTTCCAGGGCTCTGTGACTCTCACAGTAAAGAAGTTCTTCCTCACATGGAGATGGAACTTCCTGTGTTTCAACTTGTACTCATTACCCCCTGTCCTGTCACTGGCCACCACTGAGAAGAGCTTGGCCTTTTCCTCCCTACATTCCCCCTTCATGTACTTATACGTATTAATCAGATCCCCATCTGAATGATGGTTCCCCATCAGAACCATCATGACAAATAACCACATGATATAAAGTCTATCCTCTCTTCCATCTCAGCCTGAACAAGAGTTACCCAGTAGCACTGTCAAATAAACCCACCTTCTCACACACATCTTTGTCTGGTGTTTTCATTCTTTTTGTCTCAGTGGTTATCAAAGTGTTGGCAGGCTGATTCTTAGAAAATAGGACACACTAGATCCATGGAGCTGGAGGTACCACAGCCAAGAGCAAAGCCCTGCAAAATGGGAGCTGCACAGCCATGTGGGAAACTGAGGGAAGGGAATTAAAACACTTGAAGTCATGTCATACACTAGACCAGACACAGGTTTTGTTCTAGAGTTTGGCCATGACCTAGACCCTTCCATCCTGCTCAAAGCGGGCTGAGCTGCCCCCAGCAGTCTCCCTGCTGCAGCAAATGAAGGGGATGTGGCTGGGTAACTTTCCAATCTTTTTTGCAGGACTTCGGCATCCATGACTATCCCTCTCTGGGTGATGAGAGACACCCTGGCAAGCGGGTGAGAATCTGGAGGGCTCTGTGCTTCTCTTTGGTCTCTTTTTGTTGTGCAGTAGCAGTGAACTGACCACCATTAGGTAGTTACTGGGGACAAGAGAGGATTTTTTTTCCCCCACTGGACCTGACCAAATGTCTCTCTCCTCTAAAGGCCTATGTGGACTCCAACACATGCACAAAGGTGCCCTGTGGCCTATCAGGAGAGTTGCCAAATGTCAAAAGTGATTTAGAACCTTGTGACTCAGGTGTGTGCTTCCAGGGCATTTTAAAATCTCTCCCCTTCCTCAAATACCAATCTATCTCATTTGATATGTTCTACTGAGCCCAAAGTTCTTTTTTTTTTTTTTTTTTTAAGTGCTTTATGAGTTCCTTTAGTGATTTGGAATCTTAAGGCTCAAGTCAAAACATCTCATTGTCCCAGGAAACTAGTCTAAAGGAAAAAGCCTAGCAGGGACTTCTCTGATATTCAGAGATTTACCCAGGGAGCATCTGATATCTTTACCACCAGAAAGAGTCTGGCATCCCTACTGACCTCTGGAGTACTTGGAGAAGGGTCCAGGGAGGCMTCACACACAGCATGAGGACACCAAGTTCTGGGCATAGTCAAGTCCTATTTCCATGTTTCACTCCAGACTGGCTCTGTATTATGGTACCTACAATGTAGACATTATGGTTGGACAAATGTCAAGATCCCCGAAGCCCAAAGGAGCACTGAACATTCCTCATTTCCCTTTTCCTTGCAGGACAACAGCTTCATTGGGAATCATGGTGGATCAGACAGCTTTCAGAACAATGGAGGGACTGAAAAGGTGACTGATCAGACAGAATGTAGCTGTGAGGACTCTCTACTCCTTGGTTTGATGGGTGCTTCTTTGCTCTGCTTGATTTCTGCGTTCCTCTTCAGAGAGGTTCTGGGATTTGAATCCACATTCTTCATACTCTTCGTGCTGAGAATATCCTTTGTCCTACCAGGCCCAGAAGTCTGGAAGAGGGAAAGCCAGGGCTTTTCCACCAAGTCCTGGTCAGTGGTGGGGCAGACTGGAGGGGGTGTCTGTCCCTGAGAAATGTTCAAAGAGTAATCAAGCTGTCCTGGGATGCAGCTCATAGGCACAGACCAACCCGGGATCTTGGGAGAAAGATCTCCTCATGGACCCCAGTCTATTCTCTGCTTACAGCAAGGTCCAGCCAAAGCTGGGGATATGATCTGGTGCAGGGAGATCCAGAGACATGAAAAAAAATTAGTTCTAGATGGTGTATCCCAATCCCAGAAATATCAAAAAAGTGAAATAAAAGGCTAAGTTCTAGGGGCTGTGAGGGTATTTGAATGTCAAGATATAGGGCATGGATGAAGATGTAGCAGGTAACAGAAAGGGATTGGGATACCTGTACTGTGCTTGGATCGGGATACCAAACAACTTGTGCTATTGGTTAGCAGTGTCCTGAGCCCACTGGGAACACCTCAGATGAAAGTCAAGGCAATAGATGTCCATTTGGTTTAGGCTGTGGTTTGTGAGTCTGCATAACTAGAATTAGGGCTGTTGGCATAAAATCTTACCACTTGTATCTGCCATGCAAAATTGCTCAAAAAGGCTCAGACATCCAAAATCAATCCACAGACAGCCCCGATTATTTCCACTGAGAAAAAAATGTGGATGGTCTTCATCCCTGGATTATTTTCAGATCTCTTGGGTTACTGTCCCTAGATTATTTTCAATTCCCTGTCGAGAAAGGATTATGGGATTATTGCCCATTTATATTATGAGATAGATAGAATTTGGTTTATGAATTTAGTGCTGTTGCCATTACCAGTTCAATTCATATTTTAGTTTGGGGTTAATCCCAAGTGGTATTTCAAAATTCATCCTAAATGATATTCCAGGAATAATCCTCACTGAGTTTATGGGAATAACCCTAGGATGATTATGGTATTAATCGTCAGTGTCATTATACAACTATTATCATTGGCATAATGGGATTGCTTCCACAAAAATTAAGCAGTGATTCCCCAGAAGGATCGTAGGATTGATCCCCAGATGATTATGGTCTCTCTCTATCTCATGGATACTCTCTGGGCTCTACAACCTAGCGACATGACTGTAGAAGTCATGACCGTAGTCAGTTCCCAGGCTGGACATTTTTGAGCATAGATTTGGCCTTATTACTGTACATGTGACTTTAGCAGGGATATAGAGTGTCCACTCACTCACCATGGGTGAGGGATGACATCAGTTTGTCTTCCTAGGTCAAAGGCAGGTTTGATGGCAGGATCGTGGGAAACAACGCTTTCAATGGCCAAGATGTAAGTGATATTTGGGGGAGGCCCAAGACCCTTGTTCCACTTCTTGACCCAAAGGAATAGAAAGGGCACACAACTCATCCTGTTCCAGGGCCTGTGGGATGGAGAGGGGGAAGTCAGGCTAGGTTGATCTGTGCCTGAATATAGCTCCAGTGACTGAAAGGAGGCTGAGCTCTTTCTGAGAGATAAAGTAAGGGCCACTGGGCACAAGAGAAAGCCTGGGACATTCAGACTATACAAATCCCAGGACTCTGATCTGAGCATGTGATTAGTCACCGCTAGCATATCTTTGAGCACACAGTCTTTCTAAGAACCCCAGAATTTGTTTTAGCAAGGCTGAAATAACATCAGAGCCATTAAATGTTTTGATTAAGGAAAAGGATTAAAAAGGATTAGAGGGCACTTCTCCCCTCCCCCCCCACCCCATAGACAGGGTCATTTTTCTCCCTTCCAACCACCACCAGAGAGAATTAACACATTTTGGTCTTTCTTGGCAGAACTACAATGGATATGCAGCAGTCCCTGTAAGTATCGCAAAAAACAAAATCTCATTTAAACATCTCCCATCCTTCTTCAGAGTTGTTCTACACTGCGACTGGTCCATAGACTCACAGAGATATATGGAAAGAAAGGCACTGATCTGTTCCAGTCTGCTCTCAGCTCAGGGCAGGGTTGTATACCAAGTTGGAGTATGTTACTCAGATCCTGGACCAGGGCAATTTGGAAAGTATCCCCAGATGCAGAACCACCCCCGGTCCCAGACCTTGTCCCAGAGTTGACTCACTCCCCTAGCAAAGAGTTTGTGCTCCTGACCCAAGGATTTCCCTGCCTCAACTTCTGCCCATTGCCTTTGAGGTTCTTTCTGGGCTCCTCTGGAAAAGTCTGCGTCCAATCTTTCTCCAGCATGCTTTGGAGGGTGGGAAGTTGCAGCTGACCCTCCTTTGCCTTCTTGTCTCCTGAATGGACAAACCCAGGACCTGCCACCACTCTCCACCTGTCCTTTGTTCCAGGCCTYAGTGTTTCCTAGGCCTCTCCTAGACATCTTCCTCCTCCTGAAGGCATGAACTGGCTCTAGTGTTCAGATGTGGCCTTCCTAGCATGGATCAGGAGAAGAAGGATCCCTCCCCTGGGAGCCCCACTCAGTCTAGCAGAGCGCAATGTATGATGAGTCATTGCCACATCCATGCTGACTAGGGACAGTGTGTTGTCCTCTTGAGTCCTTCTATTTAAAGCAGATCCCCAGAATGCTGGTCTTAGACTGGCACAGTGCAGGGAATGGCGGGATAGCAAGCTGCAAGCTTCTGAAACCAAGTAACCCACTACAGAAACTTTTCTATCAGCAGGAGGCCTCTGGACCATTCTGGGTGCAGTCTGCTCCCTGAATAGGCGTCTTGTTCAGTCAATGTTGGAAAATATTTATCAGAGAGATTTTTTCCTGCAAATATTTGCCAGTCCTGGATGGGAGGAGGACATGGGGCAGCCCCTGCTCCAATTAACTGACCAGGAATTTATTCATTTTTTTTTATCGGAGCTTCCTGCTCAGAAAGGTCAGGGAAAGAAAGAGCTGGCAATGGACTTTGCCAGAACCAAGATTGTTTGAAAGTCATTTTCTGGCTTCTTCCCAGAAGACGGATGCTTGGGAGACATATGGAACCAAGGAAACATTTTCCAGATGTGGACGAGGCACACAAAAGAGTGTTCTCAAAAAAAGGAGTGGTGGAGATAGATTAAGTAGTGGTGATAAGCCAAGGTGGAGACTAGTATTATCAGGAAAGCCATGGGCTGGGTCAGGATATCAGGGCTGGCTCAGACAGGGCTGATGTGGCAAAATCTGGCTGTTCCCTATAAATCCAGCTTCAGTCTTAGCATTGTGCACAGTCCCAGTCTGAAGGACAGAGTACTCTGTTGCAAAGAAGAAGCCATGGAGAGAAGAATCTGTGTTGAATTCCTGGCCATTTCTCTCCTGCTGCTGGGATGCGTTAAGGCRGCTCCCCTGGTAGGACAACTTGGAGAGGGTGGGGGATCTAGGATATATAGGGATCTTTAATGTCCCTACAAAGGGAAGAGATGAGACAGATATGGACAGAGGACTGGTATCATCTGGCATAAAACTGCAGATGGTACCAGAGCTAGGAGCACCAGAAAGACCCTCATTTTTCTGCTACTAGCTTAGGTGGGAGGGAAATATATTTCCCAGATATTTCTGACTCCATGGCCTCAGTCATGGCAAGACCACAGTAATAGTCTATGTATGTTTTTTTGCAGAACTCGCACAGCTTTGATAGCAATGTAGCTGGGGACGGCAGCTTCAACGACAATGGGGTGAGTATGGATGCATCTGAGCCAGAACACAGAGGAAAAATAGGGTTTATATTAGAGTTCCAGGTAGATGGGGAAGGGGCGGGGGGGAGGAAAGGGTGGCTGAAATGAGAAAATATTTAGAAAATATCTGCCATCATGGACCAAGGAGGATATCAGTGCTTTCATGTCTCTCTCTCTTTCTTCCTCACTCTCACCCACAGAACGGTGCTGATCCTCTACCAGGCATCTTTGTAAGTATTATGAGAGATCAGGACCCCATCACAACAGGAGCTAATAGGCAGTCTCCTTCTCATCAGGTTCCCAAGCA
>NW_020455872.1:43477-54395 GCF_003342845.1 Nothoprocta perdicaria | reverse complement strand
ACAAGTAATTTATAAGAATCCTAAGACAGGGAGCTGGGAGGGCCCAAGCCCCCTGTTATTTACGGGTCGCGGGTACAGCTGTGTTTCTACAGGTCACAGACCCCTGTGGGTGCCAAGTAGATGGACTAAGCCAGCGGTGAAAATTAGTGAGGCGAYGGCGTCAGCTGAGGAGTCATCGGAAAAACTTACTACCCTATGAGCCGCCAATACACGACCCGAATCCATCGCCTTAATAGGGTGATGAATAGGTCTCAGAGTTTGTGTGTGTGTGCGAGGTGGACTGCTGAAATGATCACATTGGTGACTATCAAACGTCTTGTCTTGGCTGGCAGCAGTTTGCTGATTCATGAGATAGATCCCAGACAAAATATGTGGGTAACGTGGGCGCATCAGACGGGCCAGACTGATTTCTGCTTGTCCCTCGTGACACCAGGAGATCCTTTTTGGACGTGTCTCATTGGCTGTCCTTACATAAATGTAGTAGAATATCAAGATTGGGTCTTTGAGAACCCTAATTGGCACAGCAATTGCTCCCCAGAATTGTGTGAGGGCTGTGATTTCCACTTCTGGCCTTCCATGAACCACTCCTGTGTTCAGAAACAACTGATAGAAAGTCTAAATGTAACCACTCCTTTCCCTTTGCAGGAATTAGAGCTTCTGGGTTCTCTACAACCTTATACTTTAGGGAATGTTGCTAATTTACCAAGTTGTGACAAGATAGAGCTGCCAATTCAGCCCTATAACGGCACAGGGGGCATAATTTTGGGGGAACCCGTTAAGCAGCGGCAGGCCAAAGAAGGCATTCCGGGTTTGTTTGTTAGTCACCAGAATGTTACAGATTGTGCAGGCTACTGGGACAATGTAACAATGGGCTTTTGGGTAATACACGCTACTGGCGGGTACCAACTACCTCCTGGTAATTTTCTAATTTGTGGGGATCAGGCATGGCCTGGCATCCCTATCCGCGGGCGTGCGGGCTGCTCGTAACTGGAGGAGTTTGAAAAATATGGCATGTTGGAGCCTTAAGCAGTTTAATACCACATCTAACATACTGTTGAGTCTCTTGCAGGATGTGGACAGTATACGCCATGCCGTACTACAGAATCGAGCGGCGATTGACCTCCTGTTGCTGGCCCAAGGTCACGGTTGCAAAGACTTTGAGGGGATATGCTGCCTGAACCTATCCGATCATTCCAAAAGTATACACAAACAACTGCAGACCCTACGGGATCGCATGAGCCACATAGTTGACAATACGTYTCYTTGGGATTCCTGGCTARCTTCTCTTGGCATCACTGACTGGTTGCGAGACATAGTTAAATGAGGGGTTGTTATGCTTGCTCTCTTGCTTATAGCTATCCYTGYGTTTTCCTGCTTGCTCTCATGTATTAAACGAAGTCTGGAGAGAACTGTATYGCAGRCCTGGGTTGTGCAAAAGGGAAAAGAGGGAATTTTTGAGGGTATCTTAGCTGATACCGGGCATGGCGTGTTAACGCAGGCCTGTCTGCACAACCCAGGCCTAAAAAAGATGATGCCCGATGACCTTGAACTGTCCTCGGCAGGAAGATAATGGGAAAGTGAAACGACAAAGCCGTAAGCAGAATACCTGAACCAGAATCATCAACACATAGAAGACCAGAGACCCTTAGGGAAAGGCTGCATAACCATAAGGTGCGCCTCCTGCCACGTACTGGCCCTACGTGACAGGACACGCTGGAGCTAAAAAATAAGGTGCACCTCCTGACTCGTACTGGCCCTACGAGTCAGGACATGCCGGTAAAAAATAATTGTGGATCTGAGACGGGGAGAAACTCTTCCGTCCATGAAGGAATGATGGGTCTCGCTGGTCGTGTGGGTCAGGGAACTCAAGATGTTTCTTTTTTCTTCCCTTTCTTATTCTTCGAGTTGAGAGTGTGTTTGTAATAATTCTAATAGCCATACTTGGTGTGTTACAATGCTTAGATAGTATGTTTAACTGAACTACCAAACAAATCTGGGTTGCTATAATGCCTGAGCAGATTGCACGTAGTGTAATCATTCAACATGACTCATCGATCTCCTTATGATAAAATAAAAGGGGGGAGATGTTGGGGCCCGCTCCAAGGATGGCCGTACAGTGCCTATTAGCAGGCAGGATGCCTTGTTAGTAGATAACCAGCTTCAAGGCCGACAGTGTACTTGTTCCATCAGTGGATCAAAAACAAAGGCAGCTGTCCGGCTGCTGCGTGACCATGAAGCTGATTGGACAGTAGCTGTGGCGCACTTGTTTTTAGGCATAAAAGGTATTGTATCTGGAACCTTATAGGTAAACTTATAAGGGATTGGATGCCAGCCCTGAAGACAGTGGCGAGACAGAGGCGAGAGGAGAGTGTGTAAAATCATGATTGGTCAGGGGTGCGGCTTATGACTTACGGTATAAAAGTGTGGTGGAATCTGCAATAAACGGAGCATTCACTTAATCTCTATGAGACTGCGCCTTTGGCTCTGGATGCTCCCTCACCACGACTCCAAGCACTCGTTTAGCAACGTGACAAGCATTATTATTACTAATAAAAGCCACAATAAAAATAACATGAAGAAACAGTGTTCAATGGAGCTGGGATACAATATTTTAATTGTGGAAGGAAATGGCAATTTTATCAGTAGTGAAAAAGGTCCATGAAATCAGGGGTCAAGCTCTTCTCAGTGGTGGCCAGTGACAGGACAAGGGTCAGTGGGTGTAAGTTGAAATACAGGAAGTTCCATCTCCATATGGGGAAGAACTTCTTTACTGTGATGGTGAAATAGCCTTGGAACAGGCTGCCCATGGAGGTTGTGGAGTCTCCTTCTCTGGAGATCTTTGAAACCCGCATGGATGCTACCCTGTGCCGGTGCAGACAGCATCTCTCCTGGTGAGAAGGCCCTGTCCCAGAGATGCTGGCACCCATCCTGTATATGCTAGCCCCTGTCCTGGGGCTTATCCACCTCCTCCCAGTGCCAGACCCTGTCCCAGAGATGCCAGCTCCTTTCCTGGGGGTTCCAAACTCGATTCCAGCTGTCTCAATCCCCTGTCCCACAAGGGACAGCACCTCCATTGGTGGTAATTACCCCAGGCCTGGTTGTGCCCCCCACTGTCACTTCTGTGCCCACACTCTTCCCACCAGTGACAACACAGCTGTTACAGTCCGTGTTGTGTGTGGGCCTGTTGTGGCAAGGTGCTTTGGCCCATTGTTGCCTTCACCTGTTCTGTAGAGGAGCTCGGGTGTCCTAGGGAAGGGGACCTGGAGATGCTGACATATGCAGCGGTGGGTCCCTGCAGGTTCGGAAGGACAGGACACTGGCCTACCATGGTGTGAGCTGCAGCTGCCCTGGCCACAAGGATCCCAACCCTCTGAGTCATCATGGGCATTTGAAGTAGCTCAGACTATGGTCAGATGTGTTCCAAGATCCAGAGTAGTGTTTTACCTGTAAGATGCCATGAACTGCTCTTGTAGCTCCCTCCCTTTGCCTGCAAGGGCCCCCCTGTGGGCATCTGCACCAACCCTGTCACAAGGGAGACAGTCCCAAGCAGTTACTGCTTGAGCATTCACCATAACCATGACCACTAAGGACCTCCTAAGTGAGAGCTGAATTCAACCCTCATTCACAAACACATCACCCCAGGATATCATTGTCTTCAGCCCACAAAGACACCCAGGAAAGTAAGAGACCTTTTCAGGGTGAAAGTCCTGGAGGAAATTCTTGACTCCAGCTTGACTCCAAGCCACAAGCACTGCATTGAGAAAAAAAAACCTTTTTTTAGTAAGAAAAGTGCTCTGGCACTGATAGACCTGTTGAGGGACGACCTCAGGGTTAGAAAAGGCTAACAACGCTGGAGAAATCCCTTATCCAAATCTTGGTCTCTAAAAAGAGCTTTTTGCCCCAGAACTCATGGTGAACCTCTTCAGCAGGCACTTCTGAGGTGCAATTTCTTAGGCAGGTTCTAAGACATCAGATTTTGAAGAAAAGGTGCAGCGGGTAGAAACTCCTTTATTACAGAGACACATTGAGGGGACCAATCCTAGTACAGCATTCAATACAATTCAAGGTACCAGGGAAGAAAGAGCAGTCTCCCTACGAGTGGAATGAAGGCAAGTATTTCTGTAGAAAAATCATAATTTTTTTACTACAAATAAAAGCAATCAGAAGAATAACAGGAGGGAACAATGCTCAGTCCTGTTAAGGGATACAGAAGGAATACTCTGTGGAGAGACATAGAAATGCTAGTAGAGCTGAAAATGTCCATGAAATCAGTTTCCTTAGGGCATCCTTAATCTCCTTATTCCTCATGCTGTAGATGAGGGGGTTCAGCGCTGGAGGCACTATTGAATACAGAACAGTTACTACCAGATCCAGAACTGGGGAGGAGATGGAGGGAGGCTTCAGGTAGACAAAAAGTGCAGTGGTGAGAAAGAGGGAGACTACAGCCAGATGTGGGAGGCACATGGAAAAGGCTTTGTGCCGACCCTGCGCAGAAGGCATCCTCAGCACAGCTCGGAAGATCTGCACGTAGGACACCACAATGAAAAGGAAACAACCAAAGACTAAACAGGCAGCAATGACAGTATCCCTGATTTCCTTGAGGTAGGAGTGTGAGCAGGAGAGCTTGAGGATCTGGGGGATCTCACAGAAGAACTGATCCACCTCATTGCCTTCGCACAGTGGAATGGAAAATGTGTTCCCAGTCTGCAGGAGAGCATAGAGAAAGCCACTGGCCCAGGCAGCTGCTGCCATTTGGACACAAGCTCTGCCGCCCAGGAGGCTCCCATAGTGCAGGTGTCTGCAGATGGCCACAAAGCGGTCATAGGCCATGACTGTGAGGACAGAAAACTCCCCTCCTATAAAGAAGACAAACAGGAAGACCTGGGCAGCACATCCCAAATAGGAAATGGCCCTGGTGTCCCAGAGGGAGTTGGCCATGGATTTGGGGACAGTTGTGGAGATGGAGCCAAGGTCGAGGAGGGAGAGGTTGAGGAGGAAGAAGTACATGGGGGTGTGGAGGCGGTGGTCACAGGCTATGACTGTGATGATGAGGCTATTGCCCACGAGGGCAGCCAGGTAGATGCTCAGGAAGAGAGAGAAGTGCAAGAGATGCAGCTCCCGCCTGTCTGCAAACTCCATTAGGAGGGACTCAGTGAGGGAGCTGCTGTTGGACTTTATTTCCTTTGGGGCACAGGAGTCCTGTCCAAGGAAGGAAAGAAAGCAAATGTTAGAGTGGATTTATCTGTTTCAAAGCCTTTCACTTTCTTAGGAACACTGAGAAGTCCTCACAGCGCTTTTTTTTCTGAAGGAGAAGAACTTTGTGTGGGATTCATGCCCATCCATTTTGTCCCCCTCAGCAAAAGTATCTCTGTCTCCACCTGCCACACCAGATCCCACTCCAGCGATGGAGAAAAAGAGTTAAGTGGAAACAAGGACTGACCTTACCCTTTATACATGTCTAAGTTTCTAGTAGTAGACCTTATCCTCATGTCACTTTACCATCTGCTCCCTTATTCCAGGCACTGCAGAGAGGAGTAGCTTTGATGCACACAACCTGTAGGAGACGATGTCCGCCCTTCTATGGCAGGGCTCTTCTGCACTTGGAGATCAAGTCTCTTCTGCAAAAGAATCAGTGGAGGAGTCTGTTGATATATAATGTGTGTATATATATGAGGATGCACGTATAAACCCACAAAGGTGCCTCCTCACTGTGGTAGCATTCTTTGAGCAGAAATCTTTGGTATATCAGTTGCTTTCAGAATGAACCCCTGTGTGCCCCAACAGGAAAAAAAAGGACTTGTCATGACTTTGTCAATGGACTCACTTCATCTGTGAGCTTTGTGCCTCACTCTCCTGCCCTTGCACCTCACTCAGATGAAGGCAACCACGCACACAAGTGGGCTCTGTTCTCCCTGCAGAAACCTCCCAGTAGCAGGGCACTGCCCAGGTATTAAGGAGCAGGTAAGGTAAACCCTGATGCAGCAGCCCAGGAGAAGTTGGTGCTGTCTGTGAAATAAGGGATGGGTGAGGGGACATTCAGAAGTTCCTGGCAGATTCGTGGGCTGCTCCTTGAATCTGTTAATGAGTCTCAGCCTGTTGTCCTAAACTGACAGTTCAGTGTCCATTTTCCTCCTACCAAGTGGAAGGAAACTCTAAGCATCACCTCTCTGGTGGTGATTCTAATCACCTTCTCTTTCAGGCAATGCCTGTCTTGCCTTTCCTTTTGAAAAGTGCCCTCTGAAATGTGCTCACAGCTAGACCTGTGAGCAGATTTAAACCATGCAGCAGCCTCCTAGCAGGAGAAGGAGCCTGACCTGGTAGGGAATAATCTTCCCAGCCAGAACTTCTCCCCTCAGTCCTATGGGGAGTTCTTTGGGCAGGCTCAGTGCTGACCTTCACAGGCAACAGAGTCACTGCTTCGCACACACAGCACCTTTGGGTGCACGGATCCTGCTCTGAAGCACCGACCTCTCACCCTGTCTGCACAGCCCAGCTTCACATCACTGCTGTTTCTGTTGGGGAAGGCAGCAGGATGCCCTGTCCCTACGTGCTATGTTAGAGAATCCCTGCTCTCAGGCAGCTCCTCTTCCTCTGCACTGGAAAAGGCAGGAGAAAGAAGCAAAAACGACGGTCAGTCATGGGGTGGGATGGGTTCTGAAGTCCCCTTCAAGAAGCTCAGTAGCATTGTGCTGTAAGCTAAAACTCACCGTGTCAAGAGCTGTGCAGATCTCCTCTGTGCTCCCWCTCCACACTGCCCTTCACCTCTCGCTGCCTTCTCTCCTCTGCTGTGCGCAGCAGCAGGCAGTGCCCGCAGCCCTGCTGCTCTTGGCACAGCAGCTGCTCCTGCACAGAGTGTCTCTGGGCAGGGCTCACAGGTTGTCACGAGCTGCCTGCGTCCCAGGAGCCTGGCCCCGCTCAGGAGCAGAGGCCCAGCTGAACTCACCAATTGCCCTGTCCCTTGCGTTCCCTCCACCTGGGAAATGGGCATGAAATAACTAAAAGAATCACACTTCACCTTTCCTAATGAGAAAGATGGATTCCAAAACTGCAGTCTATTTCCTCAGAGGATGACTATCTCTGCAARTTAGAAATGTCCCACTCTGGAAGGCCCTAGTTAGGAAACCTCTATTAGGCAGCACACCGAGAAAGGGTGAAAAAGCCACCTCAAGGATTCAGATGAGTCAATCTGGGCATTCCATGCTGGTTCACAAGCCCCTGCTCTGGGATGGCTTTCACATTCCTCCCGGGAACTCCACAAACACACAGAAGGTGGGATGCTGCTCACCTGCGCTGAAGTGTCCACAGCACTGATGTGAATGGGAACCACTTCTCTAAGCTCCCCTTGTAATCACTGATGATGGAGGGTGCGAGTCAGCGCACAACACCCAAACACCTGCTTGAAGGGAAAGAGGAGATACCACAAAGGTGTTCCTGTTTGCTGTCTCTGATGGAGCAAATGTGAGACCAACATCCTCATGGATCTTCAGGAGAAAGTCATGTGGGGAACGCTTTTGTCCATCTTAAATGACCCCAGRTGCCTTCCACTTCTATGTGAACACCTTGTTATATAAAAAAGAAGCTCTGGCAGACTAATGCAGTACAAAAAGTTAATATAATGCAGTGCTGACGTTTGATTCAGTATCATAGAAATAGGCCGCAGGGCCAAGGGAGATGCCTGCTTTGTCCACCATAACCACATGTCTCCTCTAGGACACACACAACATGGAATCTGTGGGAAACCATGTCCATTTGGAGTTGTTTCTGGGCAAGAGRTCCAGACCACCTGAGGTTTCCTACCAGTGCCCAAATAACTGGATCCCACCACTGCCTTTAGGCCAAGTCCATCCCAAGATGCATATGCTTCATAAAGGGGAGAGGCGCATCACACCAAGGGCTCTGCTCTGCTCTCTGCACTCAAAAACCCTTCTAATTCTCCTCTTTCTCAGTGTCTACTTTCCTAACCCGAGSATATTAACAGRGAGGCTAATGATGGTCTCAGGACATCAGAATCATGGGCTGTCCAGGGCAAAGGACATCTTTACTGGGTAACTTGTCCTTCCTGCAGATTGGTTCAAGAAATATTTMACAGGCCCAGTGGTACCTCAGAATCATMTCACACAGCAAATGCTTACGTGTCATTCCTGCATGGCCACCGCTGGTTCTTCCAGGTCTCAGGAACTGCAGATTTTGCTCCATTAGCGGCAACCTCCTTTCAGTACTTCCTGAACTGATCTGTTCTTACTGCACCAGTACAGGTTAGTGGTTTACCTGCTGGAAAGCAGCTCCGTGGAGAGGGACCTGGCAGTCGTGCTAAAAACAAGCTTACCCTGAGCCATCAGTGTGCCCTAGTGGCCAAGAAGGCCAATGGGATCCTGGCCTGCATTAGTAGGAGGGTGGCCAGCAGGTTGATGGAGGGGATCTTGATGCGCTGCTCAGCTCTGGTGAGGCCACATCGAGAGTACTGGTTGCAATTCTGGCTCTCCAGGGCAAGGAGGACATAGAACTTTTAGAAAGGGTAGAGTGTAGAGTGACAAAGATGATTAAGGGACTGCAGAATCTATCGTATGAGGAAAGACTAAGCGAGCTCGGCCAATTTAGTGTGTAGAYGAGAAAACTGAGAGGGGATATGATCAACATGTACAAATACGTGAGGGGAGAATGTGAAGAGGATGGGACAAGACTCTTCTCAGTGGTGGCCAGAGACAGGAAAAGGGGTAAAGGTTCTAAATTAAAACACAGGGAGTTCCATCTCCATATGAGGACGAACTTTACTGTTAGAGTGACAGAGCACTCAAACAGGACRCCCAGGGAGGTTGTGGAGTCTCCTTCTCTCGAAATCTTCAATACCCTCCTGGATGTGACCCTGTGCCACATGCTCAAGCAGGGCTCCCTGCTTGAGCAGAGGAGTTGGACTACATGACCTCTGGGGTCACTTCCAACCTCAACTTTTCTATGATCCCTTGAACTTACTGCTGGGGACAAGGCCCATCGTTTCCCTTATCATGTCTTTGCCACATCCCAGCAGTACAGTTCAGCAATACCTGCTTTAAACCTTTACTCACCCATCAGACAGGAAGAGGAATTCCTAGAGCACAAGGAGCTGGGTAAGCACAGATTGCTAATGGCACTGCTCTTGTTACACCATAAGCACTCAAGCACTGGCTTCATTTAGCAGCCTAAAAGGTCTCACTGGACTCTCTGGTCCACTGGTAGGTTGTGGCAAGTCTCTATTCCTTGTCCACATTGGCCAGAGAAGATCATGCTCACAGCAGCACATATTCATGATGCTGAGTGCTCCATCTCCTGTTTAACTTGGAGAAGACTAAGAGGAGATCTGATCAATAGGACTAAGTACCTGAGGGGAGAATGGAAGGTGGGTGGGGCCAAACTCCTCCTGGTGGTGGCCAGTGGCAGGACAAGGGGTAATGGGTACACATTGAAACACAAGAAGTTCCATCTCTGTGTGAGGAAGAACTTCTTTCCTGTGAGGGTGAGAGGGCCCTTGACAGGATGTCCAGGGAGCTTGTGGATTYTTCTTCTCTGGAGATCTTCCAAACCTGTCYAGATGACACCTTGTGCGATGTTCCCGTTTGATCAGGGTGGTTTGACTAGACGATTTCTAGGSGCCCCTTCCAAACTCAACCATTCCGTCATTCTGTGATTCCGTGATTTCCCTCCTCTTGATTAACGAGCTGATTTTCTCTATGGCTGCAGTGATCTCCAACACGGCCTTCACAGAAAGACCCCCTTTGCATGGAGATAACAGCTCCCCTCATCTGCGCAGTCAAGCTGCTACTAATGCAGCCTCATGGGTATCTGGCCTTATTCACGTGACCAGGCAGGGATCATATGGCCTCATCCCTTGTAAAACGCAGGCCCTTCTCTTCAGGCCAGTCCTCAGTTCCTCATGGGCAACTTTGTCCTGATGGACAATGCTTATTTTCTTCCCCACACTGTGGGGCTGCCAAGAGATTTCCTTGGTAGGAGGAAGCAGCATGAAAAAATAGAATAGAATTGGCCCCAAAATTTCCCCCAAAATGGAAATAATTTTGGCCCCAAAATCTCCCAAAATTTGGCAATTTCAGATAGGACATTAGGATGAGGACATATCACTTGAAGGCYAATGCTGTGGTGCAACAGACCACCCAGCAGGAGGCCAGGATCATCCCTTATCTTTGTGTTTCAAGAAACAGCCTGTGAGGATGGAGAGACATCAGGACAGGGAAGGAGAGCCAAGTGAGGGGGCAGGCTGGGCGTTTACAGGCTGCGTGGGCACAGAAGCAGGGAAGAGCCAGCACAGGACGGGCTCTGCTGGGGACAGCCAAGGGCACGACCAAAACCCTCATACCCCAAAGGACGTCGGCATCCCCTTGCCTATGCCTGGTGAACTGGCCACCACACCTCACAGGGGACACTGGGGCCTCATTGTTCCCTTGCTCACATCCTCAAAGGGGTCGTATCATTGTCCTGCACTGACCATTGATCACCCCAACGCACACACTGTACCCCAACGCACACACTGTACCCAAGAGGGCCTGGGAAATGTGGGGAAAAGATCTCCCTTCCAAGAAGCTCCCCGGCCAAGCTGGGACATTTGGCCTCATAAAACACATCAAGGGTTAGCGCAGCATCAGAGCCACCTGCACGTTTCCTCTGYCTACCTGTTAGCAGTGACTACAGTTTTCTCCTCTAATCAGCCCCTGGGGAATCTTTGTTGATAACAACTAGCTGTGGGACCCATTAAGGCTCTACACAAATTTGAAGATTTTGAACAGTTTCTTCAGTCTCTTCTCATGAACCATGAAGTTCATGGGCTCACCAACCAATACACCATGGGGTTCATTAAAAAGCAAAAAGTTCAGACCAACTCTGTCTCTTCCTGTAATTTTCATCAAGGCTTGCATGGCTAATTGGAGAG
>NW_020455872.1:41129-42869 GCF_003342845.1 Nothoprocta perdicaria | reverse complement strand
TAGTTGCTGCAAAGGAGAGGTTAGAAACTGCCCATTTGAGCAGGGCATGTGGGAAGGGAGAGCCACAGAGCTCCTGGGCCATCATGTGGGCCATGCTGCTCTCAGGAATCCCAGACCTGCCTCTCTACGAAAACAGGAAAAACCCTTTGGTGTAATTTTCTGCACAGGGGTGATTTTCTTGGCTGCTCAGAGCAACCCAAGCAGCACTTGAGCACCTCCAAGGAAATCCAACCCACCAACACCAGAAGCACTAGACTCTCCTGAAGCCTTGGGCTGGCAGCAGGAGAGGACAAGGGAAAGAGCCACGTGCCACGCCTCCTCCATCAGGCCTCCAGCTCCAAAACCTGCCACAGCTTCAAGTGACCTCCCTAAACCAAGACCTCCCATGTCCCTGGGGCAGAGAGGAGACTGAGCAGAAACAGAGGAGAGAGGAGAGAAAGGGCAGAGATGCCAGGATGCAGAGCAGGGCTCAGAGTGCCACAAACAAGATGCTAGAGGCTGAGGAAGCAACCCAAAGGAATGAGTCAAGGCAGGCTTCCCTCTGCAGTGCCTTGGAAAGCCACATCTTGGACAGGATTCCAGGGGATGGGGATTCCTGCAAGAGTGTCCCGGGACTCTGCAGAGAGGAGGAAGAGCAGGCAGGTGGGTTGCAGGGATGTTCTCCAGCTTCATCAGTGCAGAGCAGGGAGCTGCTCATCTCACAAACTGCTGCTTGACTCTAAATGCAGATCCTGCAGCATTGCACCACATTCCAGGCTCTGCTGTGCAGCCCCCGAGAGAGCCAGGGAGCCAGGACGCCTCCAAGCTCCTGGGGAGAAGTACACGGAAAAGCACAGGGAGCACTTAAGGTCCACGATGAGGAACAGCAGTTTGGGAAGATTCCATCCCTGACGGGAGGTGACAGCTTCCAGGACACGGGGGAATCTCTCTGGTCTCCCCCTGGCGCTGCCATCTCCACAGCAGGGACCCACTGAGCCCCAGGGGACACACGGGGATGTGCCCCATGCCGGGGAAGTCTCCCTGCTGACATGGGTGCAGACTCTCCTTTTCCCATGGGCACAGGAGGCCCCAGGACACACTGGCAGCCAACCCGCCCTGCGCCCCGATCTGTCCCCACACACAGGGCCCTTCTGCCCCCAGGGCCCGCGACGCCCCACGAGACACCCACAAGATGGCGCCACCTGCGGCAGGGGAGGACGGGGCTGCCGGCAGGGCAGGAGGCCACACGTTGCCATGGCAACTGGGTCTGCCTAGTGACTGTGACGTCACTGCTCCCACAGCACCTGATTGGGCAGCAGCAGAGCTGGGTCAGCCTAGTGACTGTGATGTCACTGCTCCCACAGCACCTGATAGGGCAGCAGCAGAGCTGGGTCTGCCTAGTGACTGTGACGTCACTGCTCCCGCAGCACCTGATAGGGCAGCAGGAGGTCCCTGCCGGGCTGGGGGCTGTTGAGCTCCTCTGTGCTGAGCAGCTGCTGGGCCAGGACTGGGCTCCCGCCTGGGGAAGTTCTCGGGAGGCCATTGCTGTGTGAGGGGGCGGGGACAGAGCCCTGGCTGTGATGGGGTGGTGACATCATCTCTTCTTGGGTCCCTGATTGGCCGGCAGCAGGCAGGGAGGCAAGGGCGTTGGCTGTGAGGTCTCTCTTGTGGGAGGAGCTGATAGGGCAGCAGTGGTTCCTGCCTGGGGAAGGGATGTGGAGGAAGCTGCTGTGTCTGAAGGCCATGGGGCATCAGCAGGGT
>NW_020455872.1:38415-40099 GCF_003342845.1 Nothoprocta perdicaria | reverse complement strand
TCTAATAACTCCTATTTTACATTCAAATTGAAGAGTATTTATTTCAATGAAATAAAAAGGTTTTGTTATGTTTCCTTTTAAATGAAATGTGAATTGCTTGGCTAGATTCTTTAGCCAACTTAGAAATGTATGGCTGGATAACTTGGGAGATTGAGTTAGRAGATACAAAATTAAGAAGTAGGTTTGGTAGGGAAGGGAACTTCTGATTTATTGCCAAAGAAGACCTCCATTTCTCCTGTCCCTGGAATCTCACTACCATCTTTCCTTCACAGCTTACTGTCTGCAAATCTAGTGTATTTGTAGCTTTCTGTGGTCTAAGCTCATAATGGCTTGAGGAAACAGGCTATAATCCGAATAGGCCTTTTGAAAAACTAGCTAATCATCTTGAGTTAYGAATTCCTATGTRAAAGAAAAGCTAGAAAAAATCTCGTAAAACATTGGAGAGMGGAAAATATTGGCTGTTGGTTATACATCCTAAGTATGTAATTAAAAACATCTAAGTTGTGTTTCATATTTCATAAAGGGCAGAGATAAAGCTCTTACTTCCGCAAAGCCACAGAGCTCCTTGGATTTGGATGACTATTTTTTTCCTTAGCATTTGCCATGCGAGGTGGAAATGGMAGAACAAATCTATTCTGTGACACCCTCTGGTGGCCGATATTGTGTGCTTATTTTCAAGACTAGAAATGCTCCTTTGCTTTAAATTGTTAGGTCCCCATAGTACTTCCTGAATCACTATTTCACAGAATTGCAAGAGTAAATCAAGTCAGCTTTCCATTGATGTGCAATTTCTGAGAGCTGAAACATGTGTAAATGAAGAATTCATTCTCCTTAAATATTTTACAGCAGTGTTTTAARATTCACATGTATTGGACGACTTTAAGCATTCCAGAAGGCTTTATTTAGTGAGGAATGATAAAGAGAGAGGCAAGAGTGCACGTAGGCCCATCCTATCACAAACAGGAAACCCTAAAACCGAACCCCTAACCAAAACACTGACCCTACCCTTACTGTTGCCCTAAGTGGCATGCCTAACTCCCACCCCATCCCTAGAGCCAAGCCCTAACCTTAATCGATAACACTAATGCCGACCTGAAATGCATAGCACTAACTCTGATTCCTAACGCTAACCCTGAATGCCCAACCTGAACACTAAACACTGACTCTAACTGAAAGCTAACCCTTCCCTAACACTAAACATAACCGTAAATGTTGTGTCTAACCCCTTCTGCAACACTTTCTCCAACCCTAATCCCTAACTCTCTGTTCCAAACCCTAACCAGCCCTAGCCCTAAATGGCTAACCCTCAATGGCATGGATAACTCTAACCCTGTCCTTAACCATATCACTAACCCTATCCTCACGTCTTAACCCTAACACCTTGAACTAACCCTAATCCAAGCCCTAGCCTTTAATGGTGACTATAAGCCTAACTTTATCCATACCCTAAACGTATCCCTAATTCTTAACGCTAACCCTTGACTCTGTAACTAACCCTAAACCCTGATCCTAACTAAAACTCTAACCCTTTACCCTATCCCTAACTCTTCAAAGCCCTAAATCAAAATGTCTAAACCTCCAAATCCTAACAATACACCTAAGTCCAACCTAATGTAACCCCAAATATGTTACGCTAACCATTACCAACCCTAAGCCTAATGTTCACCCTATACCTAACTCTAAT
>NW_020455872.1:36951-37970 GCF_003342845.1 Nothoprocta perdicaria | reverse complement strand
TGTGCCAGGTGGAAGTAGAAGAACAAATCTATTCTGTGGCACCCTCTGGTGGTCGAAATTGTATGCTTATTTTGAAGACTAGAAACGCTCCTCTGGTTTTAATTTTGAGGTCAATGTAGTCCTTCCTGAATCACTATTTCACAGAATTGCAAGAGAAAGTCGAGTCAGTCTTCCATGGCTGTGCATTTTCTGAGAGCTGAAATGTGTGCGTAGATGAAGAACTTCTTCACCATGAAGATTCTGTCAATAATGTTTTAAAAAACACATTTATTGGGCAACTTAGAGCTTACCAGAAGGCTGTATTTGTTGTGGCGTAATAAATACAGAGGCAAGAGTCTGTGCATTGCTAAAGTGCATGCAGCCAACTCACTGGACAGCAGATCTCTCCACTGAATTTAGAATTCTCTCCACTGAATTTCAAATTCACTGAATTTGAAAAAGAGMTGAATTTAGGGTTTCTTTGATATTGCTGTGAGCTTTCTCAAAAAGTGATGTGAATAGAAAGCATGTACATGCACTTTTTATTTTAGGAGTTCACCTTTGCTCTGTGGCATTTGGTGAATTGCTGTGTAGCCTGCTTAAGGAGCATGAGCCTCAGCTGGTGTTATGAGTTCCTGTTTAAGGCTGAGAGAGCTGGGCCTGTTCAGCATGAGGAAAAGGCACCTGAGGGGGGATGTGATAAGAGTATATAACTACCTCAAGAGAGAGAGGGAGGAGGATGGGGCCGGCCTCTTTTCAGTGGTGGCCACTGATATAACTAGAAGAACCGGCCACAAACCGAARCACCAAAAGTTCTACAGGAACTTAAGAAAAACATTCTTAACAGTGAGGGTGACAGAGCACTGGAACAGGTTGCCAAGAGAGGTTGTGCAGTCTCCTTCTCCGGAGATCTTCAAAACTCACCTGGATGCCACCTTGTGCCACATGCTCTAGGTGACCTGCTGGAGCAGGGAGGTTGGACTAGATGATCTCTAGAGGTCCCTTCAACCTTTAACCATTCTGTGATTCTGTGATTGTAA
>NW_020455872.1:25886-35350 GCF_003342845.1 Nothoprocta perdicaria | reverse complement strand
AGGGAGACCACGGCCAGGTGTGGGAGGCACATGGAAAGGCTTTGTGGCGGCCCTGCTCAGAGGGCATCCTCAGCACAACTCTGAAGATCTGCACGTAGGACACCACAATGAAAAGGAAACAACCAAAGGCTAAAGAGACACTAAATCCAAGAAGCACAACTTCCCTGAGGTAGGAGTGTGAGCAAGAGAGCTTGAGGATCTGGGGGATCTCACAGAAGAACTGATCCACCTCATTGCCTTCACACAGTGGAATGGAAAATGTGTTCACAGCGTGCAGAAGAGCATAGAGAAAGCCAGTGGCCCAGGCAGCTGCTGCCATTTGGACACAAGCTCTGCTGCCCAGGAGGCTCCCATAGTGCAGGGGTCTGCAGATGGCCACAAAGCAGTCATAGGCCATCACTGTGAGGAGAGAATATTCCCCTCCTAAGAAAAAGAACAACAGGAAGACCTGGGCAGCACATGCCAAAAAGGAAATGGCCCTAGTGTCCCAGAGAGAGTTGGCCATGGATTTGGGGACAGTTATGGAGATGGAGGCAAGGTCGAGGAGGGAGAGGTTGAGGAGGAAGAAGTACATGGGGGTGTGGAGGTGGTGCTCACAGGCTATGGCTGTGATGATGAGGCCGTTGCCCACGAGGGCAGCCACGTAGATGCCCAGGAAGAGCGAGAAGTGGAGAAGTTGCAGCTCCCGCCTGTCTGCAAATGCCAGGAGGAGGAACTCAGTGAGGGAGCTGCTGTTGGACATTAATTCCTTTGGGAGTCCTGTCCGAGAATGAAAGAAGTCAGAAAGTTAGGGCGGGCTTGTCTGAGCCAACCTTTTCAGTTTCTCAACAACCTCACACATTTTTTCTCTATCTTATTTCAACTTCCTTTCTGGTGATCCACTTGGCTGAGTGGATCATGTGCAGCATGTGATACATCCAAAGGACTTGTTTCTGCTCTGCTGCAAGATGTAAATGGATGTGTCCAACTACCCTTTGACGGTATTTGCRGAGATGCCTGGGAATGGCATCTTTCATTGCTTGGAAGGGACTTGGTGAAGAGACACAGTAGGAATGTTCTCCTTTCAACAGGACCAGAGCTGAATACAGCCCTCACACCAGTCTAGTCTGAAGGAGAAGAGCTTTGTGAGGGATTCATCCCCATCAATCTTTTCCTCCTCAACACAGATATTTGTATTTGAATCTGTCACAACAGCTCCCACTCAAGCAAGTGAGAAAGACAGTCAAATGGAAACAAGAATTGACCTTACCCTTTCTAGATATCTAGATGGCTTGAGGTAGACCTTGTCTTCATGCCACCATAATATCTGTTCCCTTATTCCAGGCACTGCAGAGAGAAGGAGTAGCTTTGATGCACACAACATGCAGGAAACAATGTCCACTCTTCTATGGAAGGGCTCTTCAACAGATGGAAATCAAGTCTTCCCTGCAAGAGGATCAGTGGAGGAGTCTGCTGATATATAAATGAGTGTATATATATGATGGCATACACATGAACACACAAAGGTACCTCCTCACTGTGGGAGCATTCTTTGATAGAGCAGAAATCATATATGTGTATATGTAATATATGTGATGGTGCAAGCATAAACACACAAAGGTGTCTCCTCACTGTGGGAGCATTCTTGGATAACTTTGGCATTTCAATCACTCTCAGCATGAACCCTCATGTATCCCAATAGAAGAGAAAAGGACTTGTCATGACTTTGTTATGAGAGCTGCTTCATCAATGAGCCTTGTCCCTCACTGTCCTGCCCTTGCACCTCACTCAGATGAAGGACAATGACGCTCACCAGTCAGCTCAGTTCTCCCTGCAGAAACATTCCAGTAGCAGGGGACAGTCCGGGTGTCTCCSCATGTGTACAGGTGCTAAGCAGCAGGTCAGATAAATCCTGATGCAGCAGCCTAGGAGAAGCTGGTGCTGTCTATGGATTAAGGGATGGGTGAGGAGACGTTCAGAAGCCTCTAGCAGATTTACTAGCTGCTGCCTGAATCTGTTAATGAGTCTCAGTCTTTTGCCCAAAACTGACAGTGCCATTTCCATTTTCCTCTTACCAAATGGAAGGAAATTCTAAGCACCACCTTTCTGGCTTCTCTTTCAGGCAGTGCCTGTCTTGCCTTTCCTTTTGAAAAGTGCCCTCTGAAATGTGCTCACAGCTAGACCTGTGAGAAGACCTGATCCACGCAGCGGCCTCCTAGCAGGAGAAGGAGCCTGTCCTGGTAGAGGATAATCCTCCCGGCCAGAACTTCTCCCCTTAGTCCTGTGGGGAGCTCCCTGGGTTGGCTCAGTGCTGACCTTCACAGGCAACAGAGTCACCGCTCTGCACACACAGCTGCTTAGGGTGGAGAGACCCTTCTCTGCAGTGCCAACCTCTCACCCTGTCTGCACAGCCCAGCTTCACATCACTGCCCTTTCTGTTGGGGAAGGCAGCAGGATGCCCTGCCCCTACGTGCTATGTTAGAGAATCCCTGCTCTGAAGCAGCTCCTCTTCCTCTGCACTGGAAAAGGCAGGAGAAAGATGCAAAAAGTGCTGTCAGTCATGGGGTGGGATGGGTTCTGAAGTCCCCTTCAAGAAGCTCAGTAGCACTGTGCTGTTAGCAAAAACTCACCGTGTCAAGAGCTGTGCAGATCTCCTCTGTGCTCCCGCTCCACACTGCCCTTCACCTCTCGCTGCCTTCTCTCCTCTGCTGTGCGCAGCAGCAGGCAGTGCCCGCAGCCCTGCTGCTCTTGGCACAGCAGCTGCTCCTGCACACAGTGTCTCTGGGCAGGGCTCACAGGTTGTCACGAGCTGCCTCCGTCCCAGGAGCCTGGCCCCGCTCAGGAGCAGAGGCCCAGCTGAACTCACCAATTGCCCTGTCCCTTGTGTTCCGTCCTCCTGGGAAATGGGCATGAAGGAAACTAAAAGAATCACACCTGTGGTCCTGTCCTAATGAGTAGAGAAAGATGGATTCCAAAATTGCAGTCTATTTCATCAGAGGCTGACTATCTCTGCAAGTTAGAAATGTCCCACTCTGGAACGCCACACTTAGGAAGCCCCTCCTAGGCAGCACACTCAGAAAGGGGCAAGAAGGGGCTCATGGCTTCAGACGAGTCAATATGGACATTCCATGCTGGTTCACACACCCCTGCTCTGGGATGGTTTTCACATTCCTCCCGTGAACTCCACAAACACACAGAAGGTGGGATGCTGCTCGGCCATGCGGAATTGTGCACAGCACTGACATGTGCATGGGAGCTCCCTCTCTAAGCTCCCCTTGTAATCACTGGTGATGGAGGTTGTGAGCCAGTGGACAACACCCAAACATCTGCTTGAATAGATAGAGGAGAGATCACAAAGTTGCCCCTGTTTGCTTGCACTCATGGAGGAAATGTGAGACCAACATCCTCATGAATCTTCAGGAGAAAGTCACGTGGGGAACGCTTTTGTCCATCTTAAATGACCCCAGGTGCCTTCCACTTCTATGTGAACACCTTGTAATATAAAAAAGAAGCTCTGGCAGACTACTGCAGTGCAAAAAAGTTAATATAATGCAGTGCTGACTTTTGATTCAGTATCATAGAAATAGGTCGCGGGGCCAAGGGAGATGCCTGCTTTGTTCACCATAACCACGTCTCCTCTAGGACACACAACATGGAATCTGTGGGAAACCATGTCCGTTTGGAGTCACTTCTGGGCAAGAGACACAGACCATCTGAGGCTTCCTACCAGTGCCCAAATAACTGGATCCCACCACTGCCTTTAGGCCAAGTCCATCCCAAGTTGTGCACGCTTCATAAAGGGGAGAGGCGCATCACACCAAGGGCTCTGCTCTGCTCTCTGCACTCAAAAACCCTTCTAATTCTCCTCTTTCTCAGTGTCTACTTTCCTAACCCGAGGATATTAACAGGGAGGCTAATGATGGTCTCAGGACATCAGAATCATGGGCTGTCCAAGGCCAAGGACATCTTTACTGGGTAACTTGTCTTTCCTGCAGATTGGTTCAAGAAATATTTCACAGACCAGGTGGTACCACAGAGTCATCTCACACAGTAAATGCTTATGTGTCATTCCTGCACGGCCATCGCTGCTTCTTCCAGCTCTCAGGCACTGCAGATTTTGCTCCCTTAGTGGAAACCGCCTTTCAGTACTTTCTGAACCAATCTGTACTTACTGCACCAGTACAGGTTAGTTGTTGACCTGCTGAAAAGCAGCTCTGTGGAGAAGGACCTGGAAGTCGTGCTGACAACAAGGTGACCATGAGCCATCAATGTGCCCTAGTGGCCAAGAAGGCCAATGGGATCCTTGCCTGCATTAGGAGGAGGATGGCGAGCAGGTTGAGGGAGGGGATCTTGATGTTTTACTCAACTCTGGTGAGGCCACATCGGGAGTACTGGGTGCAGTTCTGGGCTCTACAGTGCAATGAGGACGTGGAACTTCTAGAAAGGGTAGAGCATAGAGTGACAAAGGTGATTGAGGGAATGCAGAATCTATTGTATGAGGAAACACTAAGCAAGCTCGACCTTTTTAGTGTATAGATGAGAAAATTGAGAGAGGATATGATGAATATGTACAAATACGTGAGGGGAGAATGTGAAGATGATGGGACAAGACTCTTCTCAGTGGTGGCCAGAGACAGAAAAAAGGGGTAAAGGTTCTAATTTAAAGCACAGGGAGTTCCATCTCCATATGAGGACTAACTTTACTGTTAGAGTGACAGAGCACTCAAACAGGATGCCCAGGGAGGTTGTGGAGTCTCCTTCTCTCGAAATCTTCAATAACCTCCTGGATGTGACCCTGTGCCACATGCTCAAGCAGGTCTCCTTGCTTCAGCAGAGGGGTTGGACCACATGATCTCTAGAGGTCAGTTCCAACCTCAACTCTTCTATGATCCTGTGAACTTACTGCTGGCAACAGGGCCCATCGTTTCCCTTATCACGTCTTTGTCACAGTACAGTTCAGCTGTACTGTACAGTTCAGCAGTGTCTGCTTTAAAACTTTACTCACCCATCAGCCAGGAGGAGGAATTCCTAGAGCTCAAGGAGCTGGGCAAGCACAGATTGCTAATGGCACTGCTCTTGTTCCACCATGAGCACTCACGCACTGGGCTCATTTAGCAGCCTAAAAGGTCTCACTGGACTCTCTGGTCCACTGSTAGGTTGCAACAAGTCTCTATTCATTGTCCACATTGGCCAGAGAAGATTATACTCACAGCAGCACATATTCATGATGCTGAGTGCTCCATCTCCTGTTTGACCTGGAGAAGACTAAGAGGGGATCTGATCAATATCACTAAGTGAAAGAGATCGAAGCCGGTTACAATAACTGACTCAATATGAGTTTATCATCTTGCCCGTTTATTGCAGACCCCAGCACATTTTTATGCAGTAAGCCCACGCTGCTGATCCGTCATTAGTCCAATGAGGATTTGACATGCTCTCTTCTTGTCCCATCTTTCCACCGGCTGGCATCCAATCCGTTTTAAGTTTAACTAAAAGGTCCCGGATACAATACCTTTTTTGCCTAAAAGGAAGCATTGGACACATTACTGTCCAATCAGCTTCATGGTCACGCAGCAGCCGGACAGCTGCCTTTGTTTTTGGTCTGCTGATGGAACAAGTACACTGTCGGCCTTGAAGTTAGTTATCTACTAACAAGGCATCCTGCTTGCCAATAGACCCTGTATGGTCATCCTTGCAGTGGGCCCCTACAACTAAGTACCAGAGGGGAGAATGGAAGGAGGATGGGGCCAAACTCCTCTTGGTGGTGGCCAGTGGCAGGACAAGGGGTAATGGGCACACATTGAAACACAAGAAGTTCCATCTCCGTGTGAGGATGAACTTCTGTCCTGTGAGGCTGAGAGGGCCCTTGACCAGGGTGCCCAGACAGCTTGTGGATTCTTCTTCTCTGGAGATCTTCCAAACCTGTCTAGATGACACCCTGTGTGACGTTCCCGTTTGATGAGGGTGGTTCGACTAGATGATTTCTAGGGGTCCCTTCCAAACTCAACCATTCCATGATTCTGTGATTCCGTGATTTCCCTCCTCTTGATTAACGAGCTGATTTTCTCTATGGCTGCAGAACTCCACAGGTGTCAGTCCCTCCACAGGGAACCCTCAGCAAACCCTCCCATCCTTCATGTTGCTGCTGGCCCCTCAGCGGCTCTGGAAGCAGTGACCTCAGCACCAGCACCCCAACGTCAGCCTCCTGCTGGCCCAGCAGCTCCTGAGACAGCAGGGACCTCGCACATGCACAGCCCAGCAGGGGCTGCTGCTGTCACGGGCTGCAGGGACACCAGGTTCCTCAGCAGAACCCCCCCAGCCAGGGAGGTGCTGCTGACGTCACAACCATCTGCCCGTCCTGGCCAATCAGGTGCTGCAGCAGCAGTGACCTCACCAGCTGACAGCCACGTGCCAGCACAGATCACAGAGTCATGTCTATCTAGAGCATCAGCCAGGTGCAGAATCTTCTGCGCCATCTGACATCTCTCTGCCTATTAGTCCCTACAAGCTCCATTCATATAGAGCCTTGCAATCCAGGCATTGCAAACACCTAGCATAACTCACTGCAGACATTTGATTTCATGCAATGACAGCAGGTCTACTTGGCCATGCCACATGCATGGGGTGTCTAGCACAACCACCTTGCTTCTAAAATATTCAAGAGGGAAGCAAGAGCAAAATCAGGCCTTTCAGAAGGTGCTGGCCCAACACCCTAGGACRCCTTGCTTTTCACCTCTGCTCCCCAAAATTGATCTCCAACACGGCCTTCACSTAAAGAGTCCCTTGCAGGGAGATAACAGCTCCCCTCATCTGCGCAGCCGAGTTGTCACTAATGCAGCCCCATGGCATCTGGCCTTATTCACGTGASCAGGCAGGGATCATATGGCCTCATCCCTTGGAACACACAGGTCCTTTTCTTCAGTCCAGTCCTCAGTTCCTCATGGACCACGCTGTCCTGATAGACAAGGTTATATGATTCCTCATACTATGGGGCTGCCAGGAGATTTCCTTGGGAGAAGCAGCAGGAAAAAAAAGGAATAGCCCTCAAAATATCCTGAAAATTGGCAATTTCACACTAGACATTAGGATGAGGAAATACAACTTGAAGACTAATGCTGTGGTGCAACAGGCCACCCATCAGGAGGGCAGGATCATCCCTTGGCTTTTTGTCACAAGGAACAGCCTGTGGGGATGGAGTGATATTGGGGCAGGCAAGGAGACGCCGCATGAGAGCCAAGTGAGGGGGCAGGCTGGGTGTTTACAAACAGACGTCCTTTACAAAGGACACCTGCATCCTCTTGCCTATGCCTKGTGAACTGGCCACTGAAGCCTCACAGGAGACACTGGGGCCTCAATATTCCCTTTCTCACACCATGAAAGGGGTTGTATCATTGTCCTGCACTGAGCATTGCACACCCCAACCCACACACKGTCCCCAGGAGGGCTTGGAAGACATGTGCGGGAAGGATCTCCCTTACTAGAAGTTCCCTGGCCAAGCTGGGAYGTTTGGCCTCAGAAAACGTATCAAGGGTTAAAGCGGCATCAGAGCCATTTGCACGTTTCCTCTGCCTACCTGTTAGCAGTGACGACAGTTTTCTCCTCTAATCAGCCCTTGGGGAATCTTTGTTGATAACAACTAGCARTGGGACCCATTAAGGCTCTACACAACTTTGAAGGCTGCTTCTGACTTTGAATTCTCAAACATTTTGTTCAATCTTCTCCTCTCACTTATCGACCTTCATGGGCTCAGCACCATATACACCATGGGACTCATTAAAAAGTAAAAACCTCTGACCAACATTATCTCTTCCTGTAATTTTCATCCAGGCTTGCACGGCTAATTGGAGAGCTTCCAGGAGTGCAGCTGAAAGGTGCAGACAGCAATAACATACAAGAACCTCTGCCTTTTATTGTTATTTCTAATATTTCCCTTTCAGAGTAAGTGAATCCAATCCCTATCAATCCAGAGTGACTCCCAATGCAGTCTGGACGTGTAGGAACAGCAGGTCTCAGAGCTCAGGCCCTGCATGGACACTCTTCTCTCCCCTCCACAACCTGCCATTTCTCTCAGCAGCCACCTGGGGCTTCCACCACTCCTCTTAGAAGCTTCCCTGTTCCTCTGAAGGCAGCAACAGAGGRCACAGTTAATCTGCCCAACTCCCAACTGCTTTCCTTAGGGAACTAGTTGAAAGTAGACATGGGATATTTTTCTCAACTGCAAAGAAACAAAAATAAAGCATGAAATCATTGCATAAAATCAACGATGCTCTTTGACTGTAGGCTAAGTCCAAGATTTCACCAATGAGGTTCCCTGGCCACAAGGGAAAGCTTTCCTGAAAAGCCAGAACAAGTTTTAAACTGCCTGCACTGCTGACCAGCACCTGGGGCTCTGAGCGAACAGAGAGGAATGGAAGGACTCCAAATCCTGCAGCTTGACCATGTCTAGCTAGGTGCTGCAAAGAAGTTAGAAACTGCCCGTTTGAGCAGCACATGTTGCAGTGGGAGAGCCACAGAGCTCCTGGGCTGTCATGTGGGCCATGCTGCTCTCGAGGACCCCAGACCTGCCTCTGCTGCTCTGCTAAAGCAGGGAAAAGCCTTTGGTGCGATTTCCTGGAGACGGGAGATTTTCTTGGCTGCTCAGAGCCATCCAAGCAGGCACTTGGGCATCTCCAAGGAAACCCAACTCACGAACACCAGAAGCACCGGATTCTCCTGAAGCCTTGGGCTGGCAGCAGGAGAAGACAAGGGAAACAGCCACATCCCAGGCCTCCTCCATCAGGTCTTCAGCCCACAACCTGCCACAGCGTAAAGGGAGGTCCCTAAACCAAGAGCTCCCACGGCCCTGGGGCAGAGAGGAGACTGAGCAGAAACAGAGGAGACAGGAGAGAAAGGGCAGAGACGCCAGGGTGCAGAGCAGGGCTCACAGTGCCACAAACGAGATGCTGGAGGCTGAATAAGAAGCTCAAAGGAATGAGTCAGGGCGGGCCTCCCTGTGCAGTGTCTTGGAAATCCACATCTTGGACAGGATTGCTGGGGATGGGGTCTCCCTTCTGCAAGAGTGTCCCAGGACTCTGCAGAGAGGAGAAAGAGCAGGCGGGTGGGTTGCAGGGATGTTCTCCAGCTTCATCAGTGCAGAGCAGGGAGCTGCTCAGATCACAAACTGCTGCTTGACTCCAAATGCGGATCCTGTGGCATTGCACCACATTCCAGGCTCTGCTGTGCAGCCCCTTGAGAGAGCCAGCACGGCTCCAAGGTACTGGGGAAAAGTACACGGAAAAGCACAGGGAGCACTTAAGGTCCAAGAGGAGGAACAGCAGTTTGGGAAGATCCCATCCCTGACGGGAGGTGACGGCTTCCAGGAAACGGGGGAATCTCTCTGCTCTCCCCCTGGTGCTGCCATCTCCACAGCAGGGACCCACTGAGCCCCAGGGGACACACGGGGATGTGCCCCATCCCGGGGAAGTCTCCCTGCTGACGTGGGTGCC
>NW_020455872.1:15655-24761 GCF_003342845.1 Nothoprocta perdicaria | reverse complement strand
CTGTGGCCCTGAGGAGCCCAGAGCTGTTCCCCAGCCTGCAGGTGTGGGCTGAGCAGAGCTGAGCAGAGGGGCAGGATCCCCTCCCTGCACCTGCTGGCAGCTCTCCTCCTGATGCAGCCAGGATCCCATTGGCCACAAGGGCCCTGCTGCTTCCTGGTAAACTTGGTGTCAACCAGGACTCCCAGGTCCTTCCTTGTGGTGCTGCTCTCCAGCAGGTCTCGCCCAGGGAGAGAGTGYACCCCTATTKYACCTGGCAATTTTATTGGAAAATGATTTTCTTCTTCAGAGGTGTAAACAACAGATGGAACAATGTTCTCAAGATTACAAAGAGACATGCTAAAGATCATGGCTTCCTGTTTAATGATGTCCCCATCTTGATGTCCTCCCCTGGAGCCAAAGACCACAAAACTACTGATGATCCTTTAACAACCCTCCAGGAACTTGCCAAGTAAGAAGGAGCATTGAAATACTGCACTGAAGAAACTATTTGTCCTTCTCACTTCAGAGTGATAATGTATGTCTTGATGTCTGGAAAGGCTTCTCATCTTGTTTAGAAATCTCCTGCATTTATGGTCATGGACACTATCAGAACCTCTGCTGTGTTTTTCCTTTCAGGGGGTTTATTTTAAGCTGTGTTATGGAAACAGGAAGGGAGTGTTGCACCTTTATAGGCATAAGGGCACTACAGCTCGCTAGCTGTTTGTGGTAATTCTTTTTGCTCCGATGGAAAAGACTGTTGGAGTGCCTTAATTGGTAATGATATTCTAGTAACTCCTAATTTATCTTCAAACTCAAGAGTATTTAAGGAAACATTGTCATGTTTCCTTATAAATGAAATGTAAATTGCTTGGCTGGATTCTTTAGCCAACTCATAAATATGTAACTGGATATATAATTTGGGAGATTGAGTTAGGAGATTCTAAATTAAGAAGTAGGTTTGGTAGGGATGCGAAGTCATGATACATTGCCAAAGTATACCTCCGTTTGTCCTGTCTATGGAATCTCACCACCATCTTTCCACCACAGCTTGCTGGCTGCACATTTAGTGAATTTTGGCTTTATATGGTCTAAGCCCATAATGGCTTGAGGAAACAGGCTATGATCACAATAGGCCTTTTGAAAAACTCACTAATCGCCTTGAGTTAGGAATCTGTATGTAAAAGAAAAGCTAGAATAAATCTTGTAAAAGATTGGAGAGAGGAAAATATTGGCTATTGGTTATACATCCTAAGTATGTAATTAAARATATCTAAGCTGTGGTTTGTATTTCATAAAGGGTAGAGATAAAACTCATACTTGTGCACAGCCACAGACCGCCTTGGATTTTGATGGCTGTTTTTTCCTTAGCATTTGCCATGCGAGGTGGAAATGGAAGAACAAATCTCTTCTGTGGCTCCCTCTGGTGGCCGATATTGCCTGCTTATTTTCAAGACTAGTTATGCTCCTTTGCTTTTAATTGTGAGGTCCCCGTAGTCCTTCCTGAATCACTATTTCACAGAATTGCAAGAGTAAGTCAAGGCAGCTTTCCATGGATGTGCCATTTCTGAGAGATGCAACATATGTGTAAATGAAGAATTCCTTCACCTTAAATATCTGTTAGCAGTGTTATAAAATTCACTTGTATTGGGCAACATAATTTTCCAGAAGGCTTTATTTAGTGAGGAATGAGGCAGGAGTGCATGTAGCCCAATCAGTGCTTATGTAATGGGAGAAGAGGGAAGTTGATAGAAGTGGCTGTAGAGAGAGAGTCCAGAGAATGTAGGCCGAAGCTCGGTGCTTTGGAAGACAGTTCTCTTAAAAGAGTGACGAGTGAAGAGATTCATTCATTCATAGTTTATGTGTGACCCAGAGTACAAGACTGACGTGTGTGTGACCAGAGATGATTTGCAAGGTTCCTGCGTGGAGCTTTCTGCAAAAATTGGCAGAACAATAACCCCTACCTAAATCTAAACATAACCCTAAACCCTAACTGTAATCCCTGGCATCTAACCCCAAGCCTAACCCAACCTTAACCTTTAGCCTAACCTAACCTTAAGCCTAAGACTAAGCCTAACTCTGAACCTTACTGTAACTCTAGTTGCTAACACTAACCTGATGCATAAACCCTAACCTAGRMCCTAACCCTAAATGTATAACCCTCAGCCTAAATTAACTCTAACCCTAAATGCATGTCTAATCCTACCCTTCTCCAGTTTTATGTCTAACCCTAAATGTCATGTCTTAACACCAGCCCAAAACATGTCCTAATGGGAAACCTTATTCCTTAACCCTAATGCAACAGCTACCTGCTAATCCCAGCCCAAATCCTATACTTAACCCTAACCTCACCTTAACACTAACAGCAACCATAATCCTAAATGGCATGTCTGACTCAAACATTTAGAATTAGGGATACATGTTAAGCCCTAATGCTCTTCATAACCAACATTAACCATAACAAATCCTAAACTTTACCCCAAACCCTAACCCTATAGCTAGTCCTGACTCGAACCCAGACCCAGCTTAAATGGTGTGTCTAAAGCTAACCCTAACACAAACACCCAACCCTAAATATAATTCAAACCCAAACCCTAAATGTCTAATCCTATCAGAAACAGGAAACCCTAAAACCTAACCCTTAACCAAAACACTGACCCTAACCTTACTGTAGCCCTAAGTGGCATGCCTAACCCCAACCCTATCCCTAGAGCCAAGCCCTAACCTTAATCGATAACACTAATCCCAACCTGAAATATCTAGCCCTAACCCTTATTCCTAATGCTAACCCTGAATGCCCAACCTGAACACTAAACACTGACTCTAACCAAAAGCCATCCGTAACCCTAAATGTAGCCGTAAATGTTGTGTCTAACCCCTTCCGCAACACTTTCTCCAACCCTAATCCCTAACTCTGTTCCAAACCCTAACCAGCCCTAGCCCTAAATGGCTAATTCTCAATGGCATGAATAACTCTAACCCTGTCCTTAACCATACCACTAACCCTATCCCTACCTCTTAACCTTAACACCTTGAACTAACCCTAATCCAAGTCGTAGCCCTTAATGGTGAGTATAACCCTAACCTTATCCATACCATAAACCTAGCCCTAATTCTTAACACTAACCCTTAACTCTGTAACTAACCCTAAACCCTGACCCTAACTGAAACTCTAACCCTTTACCTTATCCCTTACCCTTCAAAACCGTAAGCCGAAATATCTAAACCTCTAAACCCTAACAAGAAACCTAATCCTAGCCTACTGCAACCCCAAATATGTTACGCTAACCACTTCCAACGTTAAGCCTAACGTTCACCCTATACCTAACTCTGATCTGAACCTAAGCCTAAATGCTACGTTTAACCCTAAACCCATCCTCTACTCTAAACCCTAATCTCTAACTCTAACCCCGACCCTACATGTCTTGAGCATAATCCAATCCTTTCCCTAAAAGGCATGATGAAAGCATGATAAGACTTTTTAGGTTTTTTTTTTTCTTCTTCTTCTTTCTAGAGGAAAGACTATGATCTATATGCTAGAGTAAAACTAGAATGGAGTAAAATATTAATATTATACATCATGGAAATGCATTAATTTTACAATTCTAATTTGTTTGTTGCATTTCAATAAGGGGAGAGCTAAAATTCCTATTTCTGCATACCCATGGTCCTCCTTGGATTCTGATGACTGTTTTCTGAGAATCTGGCATGCGAGGTGGAAGTAGAAGAACAAATCTATTCTGTGGCGCCCTCTGGTGGTCGATATTGTAAAGAAGCTCTTCCTTATATGGAGATGGAACTTTGTTTTAACTGATACTCCTTACTCCTTTTTCTGTCTCTGGCCGCCACTGGGAAGAGTCTTGTCCCATCCTCTTTACATTCTCCCCTGACATATTTATCCATATTGATCAGATCCCATCTCGATCTTCTCCATGCCCAGCTCCGTTACTCTTTCCTCATACGATAGATGCTCCAGTCCCTTAATCATCTTTGTTGCTTTGTTGCTCTATGCTGGATCCTTTCTAGAAGTTCCACGTCCTCCTTGCTCGGGAGCCCAGAACTGCAACCAATACTCCTGATGCATCCTCACCAGAGCTGAGTAGAGCATCACAATCCTCTACCTCAACCTGCTGGCCACCCTCCTCCTAATGCAGGCCAGGATCCCATTGGCCTTCTTGGCCACGAGGGCACATTGATGACTCACGATCGCCTTGTTGTCAAGCAGGATTCCCAAGTCCCTCTCCATGGAGCTTCTTTCCAGCAGGTCAACCCCTATTCTATACTGGTGCAGTAAGTACAGATTGGTTCAGTAAGTACAGAAAGGAGGTTGCCACTAAGGGAGCAAAATCTGCAGTGCCTGAGACCTGGAAGAAGCAGCGATGGCCATGCAGGCATGACACATAAGCATTTACTGCGTGAGATGACTCTGTGGTACCACTGGGCCTGTGAAATATTTCTTCAACCAATCTGAAAGAAGGACAAGTTACCCAATGTAAACATCCGTGGTCCTGCATAGCCCATGATCATCCTGAGATCATCATTAGCCTCCCTGTTCACATCCTCGGGACAGGAAAGTAGACAATGAGGAAGAGGAGAGCTAAACAGGTTTCTGAGTGCAGAGAGCAGAGCAGAGCCCTCGGTGTGATGTGCCTCTCCCCTTTATGAAGCATGCAGAGCTGTAGGAGAGATGGACTTGACCTAAAGTCCATTAGTGGACTGATGGAACCAGTTGTTGGACTGGTGGGATCCACTTGGTGGGATCCAGTTGTTTGGACACTGGTAGGAAACCTGAGATGCCCAGGGACTCTTGCCCAGAAATAATTCAAAAGCGACATGGCTTCCCATAGGTCCAATGCTTTGTGTCCTGGAGGAGACATTGGATTATGCTGGACAACGCAGGCATCTGCCTTTGCCCTGTAGCCTAATTCTGTGTCACTGAATCACATAACTGCACTGAAATATATTCGCTTTTAAGCTGTAATGATCTGCCAGGGTCTCTGCTTTGTACTGCAAGGTGCTCCCGTAGCAGTGGAAGGGATCATTTGAGACAGGCAAGGACATTCCCCATATGTCCTTCTCCTGCAGATGCATGAGGATGTGGGTCTCACATTTGCTCTGAGCCAGCAAACAGGGGCACCTTTGTGGTATCTGCTCTGTCTATTCAAGCAGGTGTTTGAGTGTTGTCCACTGACTCACACCCTCCATCACCAGTGATTACAAGGGGAGATAAGAGAAGGAGCTCCCATGCACATGTCAGTGCTGGGCACACTCCAGCGCAGGGAAGCAGCATTCCACCTTCTATGTGTTTGTGGATGAATGTGAAAGCCATCCCAGAGCAGGGTCATTGAACTAGCATGGAATGCCCAGATTGACTCAGCTGAATCCAGGAGCCCCCTTTTTGCCGCTTTCTGAGAGTCCTGCCTAGGAAGGGCTTCCTAACTAGGGCCTTCCAGAGTGGGACATTTCTAACTTGCAGAGATAGTCATCCTCTGATGAAATAGAGTGCAATTTTGGAATCCATCTTTCTCCACTCATTAGGACAGGACCACAGGTGTGATTCTCATAGTTTCCTTCATGCCCATTTCCCAGGAGRAGGRAACACAAGGGACAGGGCAATTGGTGAGTTCAGCTGGGCCTCTGCTCCTGAGCRGGGCCAGGCTCCTGGGAYGSAGGCAGCTCGTGRCAACCTGTGAGCCCTGCCCAGASACACTGTGTGCAGGAGCAGCTGCTGTGCCAAGAGCAGCAGGGCTGYRGGCACTGCCTGCTGCTGCGCACAGCAGAGGAGAGAAGGCAGCGAGAGGTGAAGGGCAGTGTGGAGTGGGAGCACAGAGGAGATCTGCACAGCTCTTGACACGGTGAGTTTTAGCTTACAGCACAATGCTACTGAGCTTCTTGAAGGCGACTTCTGAACCCATCCCACCCCAAGGCTGACAGCAGTTTTTGCTTCTTTCTCCTGCCTTTTCCAGTGCAGAGGAAGTGGAGCTGCTTCAGAGCAGGGATTCTCTAACATAGCACGTAGGGGCAGGGCATCCTGCTGCCTTCCCCAGCAGAAACGGCAGTGATGTGAAGCTGGGCTGTGCAGACAGGGTGAGAGGTYRGYRCTTCAGAGCAGGGTCCCTGCACCCAAAGGTGCTGTGTGTGCGGAGCAGTGACTCTGTTGCCTGTGAAGGTCAGCACTGAGTCCACCCAGGGAGCTCCCCACAGGACTGAGGAAAGAAGTTCTGGCTGGGAGGATTATTCTCTAGCAGGACAGGCTCCTTTTTGTGCTGGGAGCTGCTGCGTGGGTCAGGTCTGCTCACAGGTCTAGCTGTGAGCACATTTCAGAGGGCGCTTTTCGAAAGGAAAGGCAAGACAGGCATTGCCTGAAAGAGAAGCCAGAGAGGTGGTGCTTACAATTTCCTTCCACTTGGTAAGAGGAAAATGGAAATGGAACTGTCAGCTTTGGGTAACAGAGTGAAAGTCTGTTTAAGACTCCATTAAGAGTAGCAAGGAGCAATTAGTGAATCTACCAGGGACTTCGGAATGTCCCCTCACCCATCCCCTATTCCATAGACAGCACCAGCTTCTCCTGGGCTGCTGCATCAGGGTTTATCTGACCTGCTCCTTAGCACCTGTACACACTGGGATGCCCCTGGACAGTCTCCTGCTACTGAGAGTTTTCTGCAGAGTGAGCAGAGCTGACTTGTGAATGTGGTTGTCCTTCACCTGAGTGAGGTGCAAGGGCAGGACAGTGGGGSCAAGATTTCTTCTCTGTGAAAGAATGCTCCCACAGTGAGAAGGCATTCTTCTGTGTTTATGTGTGCACCATCATATAAATACACACATTTATATATCAGCAGGCTCCTCCACTGATCCTCTTGCAGAGCAGGCTTGTTTTCCAAATGTTGAAGAGCCCTGCCTGAGAAGGGTGGACATTTTCTCCTGCAGGTTGTGTGCATCAAAGGTACTGCGACCACCACCTCCACACCCCCATGTACTTCTTCCTCCTCAACCTCTCTCTCCTTGACCTGGGCTCCATCTCCACCACTGTCCCCAAATCCATGGCCAATTCCCTCTGGGACACCAAGGCCATTTCCTTTGTGGCATGTGCTGCCCAGGTCTTCCTCTTGGTCTTCTTCTTTTCAGCAGAGATTTCTGTCCTCACAGTCATGGCCTATGACCGCTTTGTGGCCATCTGCAGACCCCTGCACTATGGGAGCCTCCTGGGCAGTAGAGCTTGTGTCCAAATGGCAGCAGCTGCCTGGGCCAGTGGCTTTCTCAATGCTCTCCTGCACACTGGGAACACATTTTCCATTCCGTTGTGCCAGGGCAATGAGGTGGATCAGTTCTTCTGTGAGATCCCCCAGATCCTCAAGCTCTCCTGCTCACACTCCTACCTCAGGGAAGTTGGGCTTGTTGGAGTTAGTGCTTCTTTATTCCTTGGTTGTTTCATTTTCATTGTGGTGTCCTACATGCAGATTTTCAGGGCTGTGCTGAGAATTCCCTCTGAGCAGGGCCGCCACAAAGCCTTTTCCATGTGCCTCCCACACCTGGCCGTGGTCTCCCTCTTTCTCAGCACTGCATTTTTTGCCTGCCTGAAGCCCCCCTCCATCTCCTCCCCAGTTCTGGATCTAGTGGTGGCTGTTTTGTATTCAGTGGTGCCTCCAGCACTGAACCCCCTCATCTACAGCATGCGGAATAAGGAGCTCAAGATTGCCGTGAGGAAAGTGATTTCTTGGACTTTTTTCTTCAGTGGTAACATTTCCATCTCTATCCAGAAATGACTCCTGTATCCCTTAACTGGACTGAGCATTGTTCCTTCATGTTATTTTCCTTAAAGCATTAAGTTATTTCATTAAGTAGTAAAGATTCTTAACATATTGGTACCCAACTAGCTCCATTCATTGCACTTGTACTGAGATTCCTCATGTTTACCATGTACCTTGAACTGTATCAACTGCTGTATTAGGATTGCCCCCCTCACTGTRTCTCTGTATTAAAGTGGGTTCTACCCCCTGTAATAAATGTTTGTTCCCTAAAGTTAATCAAAACTAGGAATAACGATTATAAGCAGGAATAGCTTACTTAGATTTACAGGCATAACTGACTTCTGGGGAAGACCACGGAACTCAAGATGCTGAGCCTGCCATCCAAATCGAGGATTACCCAGATTGTTGATAACAATGGAAACAATCAAGGAACACTGGAAACAATCTAGGATCATCCAGACTGCTGATAACATTGGGATGCTGAGACTGCTGATAACATTGGGATGCTGAGACTGCTGATAACATCGAGATGCCACAAAGATCACGGAAAGGAAGAAGGAAAGGACTAGAAGGACTATATACTATAAATACTGAGCCCCAAGAGAGGAAAGATGGGAGCCTGAGAGGGATTGTCTCCAGGCTGCCCCAGCGCTGTTATTCTCTGTACCCAGCTTACTCAATAAATGGTAGATGAGAAAATTGGCTTGTCTCGTCTATAACAATTTGGTGCCGTGACTCGCATCCTGCGGGGAAGGCTGTCTGAGATATTGGGGAGGCGTCCCACACCTTTTTTTTGTGTGGCCCCAAACTCGCCAGTCTCTCCTCTGGAACGACGAACCTAAATTCTGGGTGCAAGAGAAGGAAATATTGCCCTGTAAAATTCGTGCACGAAGAATCCGGACGAAGACGCAGGACGCGTGAGTATTCAAGTAATCCGTTCGGTTTGGGTGGAGATCCTGGGATTTGGATGTTCCACGGGTGTGCAAGTGATTGAGACGTCAGATTGCTGACGAAGTGAGTGCGGACCTCCTATACKGTGYGGTTCCGACATCCCGCGAGGGATTCGGCCACTAACGGAGGGAAGTGGTTGATTGTGTGTGAGAGAAGGCACCCCGTGAAGGAGGGACGTAAACCCTCARAAGATCCCGGAAGATGGGTCAGGAGAAGAGTAAGCCTTCTGCTCCCATGGGGAAGGATCCCCGGGTATCCTCAATACCTGAAAATAGTCCTTTAGGGCTAATGATCAAGTATTGGGATGACTTGCCATCTCGGCAAGGGAAAAACAAAAAGAAAATGATAAATTATTGTATGGTAGTATGGGGAGGGCAGCCTATTAAAGGACTGGCCGTACAATGGCCTATTTTTGGTTCCTTTGAGGACTG
>NW_020455872.1:12217-13649 GCF_003342845.1 Nothoprocta perdicaria | reverse complement strand
AGACTATTGAATTACAAACAAAGATAAGGCCTGATTTGGAGGAGGAGGAAATTGAAGGGGAAAGATTGTTTGTGGATGGATCCTCCAGAGTAATCGAAGGGAAGAGGAAATCGGGCTACGCTGTTGTAGGGGGGGATGACTTGCAGACCATAGAGTCTGGTCCCCTAAGTGCTAGTTGGTCAGCTCAAACTTGTGAATTATACGCAGTATTGCAAGCCTTGAAAAGGCTAGATAGAAAAAGTGGGACTATATATATAGATTCAAAGTATGCGTTTCGAATAATACACACCTTTGGAAAATTTGGGAAGAAAGAGGTTTGATAAATTCCAAGGGAAAGGATTTGGTGCACGGAGAATTAATAACTCAAATTCTCCAAGCAATAAGAGGACCTGAAAGAGTCGCAGTAGTACATATTAGGGSACACCAAAAAGGACTATCACATCTGATCAGAGGAAACAATAAAGCGGATGAGGAAGCAAAGAAGGCTGCTCTTATGCCAATACAAGATAATAAAGTAGAGGGTTTGAAGAAACCCCACACAATTAAGGTTGTGCATTTTACATCCCAAGAAAAGGATAAATTGGCAAAGATGGGAATCRAAGAAAAGAATCATATTTGGACCTTACCRRATGRGAGAGAGGTMTTGCCTAAATCAGTAGCTAGACAAATAATGCAGAAATTACACGATAAAACTCATTGGGGAACTCAAGCAATGGTAGATCAATTTGCTATTAAGTATATGACCATAGGAATCTACAATATAGCTAAACAAATAGTCCAAGGGTGTCTAACGTGTCAAAAGGTAAATAAGCAATATGTCAGGGAAAGGACACCCGGAGGAAGGGAGTTAGCCCATAGGCCATTTTCACTTTACTGAACTCCCAAWGGTTGGGCGATATAAGTATTTATTGGTGATAATAGATCACCTAACTCATTTTGTAGAAGCCTATCTGACAACCAGGGCCACTGTGAATGTTGCAGCAAGGACTCTATTAGAAGAAATAATTCCCCGTTGTGTAATAACCGAGAAAATAGATTCCGATAGGGGACCACACTTTGTTGGAAAAATTTTAAAGCAAATTACTAAAGCATTAGGGATAAGATGGCAAAATCACACCCCGTGCCATCCCAAATGTTCTGGAAAAGTTGAAAGAATGAATGGAGAAATTAAAAAGCAACTGACTAAACTAATGTTAGAAACCAAAATGTCATGGATCAAATGCCTGCGCATAGCATTACCGAACATTCGAACATAACCCAGAACAGATGTAGGAGTATCTCCTTTTGAAATGCTATATGGGATGCCTTATGACATAGAAATTCCTAGTGACCATCCTCATATACAGGATGATCAAATAAACAACTACCTTGCACAACTGATAAAAMGAAGGAATGAGTTACAAAGGAAGGGGTTAATAGTGCAAAGGCCTCC
>NW_020455872.1:8642-11121 GCF_003342845.1 Nothoprocta perdicaria | reverse complement strand
ACCCTGTGACTCGCTGCAACCGAGCCGACAGGCGAGGTAGAAGGATAGAAAGCAGTGGAGGAAAAGGGCCTGAGGGGCCTCAGGAAGTTTTGCCAACCACCTTACCGGAAGAAAACCCTACGTAATCGCAGCCCGGTGAAATGGGACGCTTAAACAATYGGAYAAAATYGGGACCACACCCTGGTTGGCAAATGATAATGTGGGCCATGTTTCTCAAGGGGGAAAACATCGCCCAAATATTGACTCCAACCCTAAGTCCCACAGATCCTCTTTTAACTTCGGCATCCGCCGCGTTCCACATCTTAAATGCCTCATATCAAAACTTTACTGAACATTGTTGGTTATGCTTTGATATAAGACCCCCTTTTTATGAAGCAATAGGAATATCTAAAAAAAAAAAAAAAACCTGTCAAGTCTAATGGGACTAACCCTCCACAATGTAATTGGAAAGAAACTAATAAGCCTGGAATAACCTTAGACTCAGTGCCTGGAAAAGGATATTGTATAAGAAATGTACCTAACAAAATTAAGCCTTTATGTTCTAAATTGCATAGCACTAAACGGAATAGCAAATGGCTAATACCTGTAAACAATACAAAGTGGATCTGTAACCTGGGRGGGTCTTGTACCATGCATATCTCTAGAGGTCTTCAACAAAACCTCTGRTTATTGTATCCAAGTTCTCATAGTTCCTAGACCCCTTCTGTTATTAGTATTAGTATTCACCTTGTATATACAACAAGTTAATAGTAATAGTTAAAAATAGGTTAGCAGCAGCACATTTAATGTTAATAAGAGCTAGATATGAAAATTTACAAAACCGAGTTCCTGATTATTTAGACATGCAAAAACCTTAGTGAACAAAATTGGTAAAAATAAAAGAGGAGGAAATTGTAATAAACACATTTGTTCACTAAGGCTATCGAAGGATTTTGTTAAAGTAACCACATCCTGTTAATGATCCACAAGATGTTAACCATGAATAGGCTTTGCTTGCATAGGAACAAGTTTGGGAGACCAAGAGATAGCCGACTATTTTGCATACAATGGGCACTGAGGGCAATGGGAAACAGAGGGCACTGAGGAAGATTTATCTGCCTTCCTCCAAAACGACCATCAGAAGGCAGATAACGACCACCTAGAAACAGCTGGCGCAAGCACATTCCGACTGAGCAACATCAACAACACACAGGGCAGACTCAACGGAACCTTCGGAAAAAACACCAAAGGCGGAACCTGGACTCAAAATAAATACCAAGACTTTGGGGACTTGGTTGGGGCCTGAGAATGATTACCTCCAGGCCGCCCCAGCGCTGTCACCCTTTGTATCCAGCTTACTTTAATAAAATGTAGATGAGAAATTGGCTCGCCTCATCTATAACAGTCCCCAGCAGTAAGTTCAAGGGATCATAGAAAAGCTGAGGTTGGAAGTGACCCCAGAGGTCATGTAGTCCAACTCCTCTGCTCAAGCAGGGAGACCTGCTCGAGCATGTGGCACAGGGTCACATCCAGGAGGGTTTTGAAGATTTTGAGAGAAGGAGAGTCCACAACCTCCCTGGGTGTCCTGTTTGAGTGCTCTGTCACTCTAACAGTAAAGTTCGTCCTCATATGGAGATGGAACTCCCTGTGCTTTAATTTAGAAACTTTACCCCTTTTCCTGTCTCTGACCACCACTGAGAAGAGTCTTGTCCCATCCTCTTTACATTCTCCCCTCAGGTATTTTTACATATTCATCATATCCTCTCTCAATTTTCTCATCTACAGACTAAAAAGGCTGAGCTTTCTTAGTCTTTCCTCATACGATAGATTCTGCATTCCCTCAGTCATATTTGCCACTCTATGCTCTACTCTTTCTAGAAGTTCCACGTCCTCATTGCACTGTAGAGCCCAGAACTGCACCCAGTACTCCCGATGTGGCCTCACCAGAGTTGAGTAAAACATCAAGATCCTCTCCCTCAAACTGCTCGCCATCCTCCTCCTAATGCAGGCTGGGATCCCATTGGCCTTCTTGGCCACTAGGGCACATTGATGCCTCATGGTCACCTTGTTGTCAGCACGACTTCCAGGTCCTTCTCCACGGAGCTGCTTTCCATCAGGTCAACCACTAACCTGTACTGGTGCAGTAAGTACAGATTGGTTCAGGAAGTACTGAAAGGAGGTTTCCACTAATGGAGCAAAATCTGCAGTRCCTGAGACTTGGAAGGAGAASTGGTGGCCATGCAGGAATGATACATAAGCATTTGCTGTGTGAGGTGACTCTGTGGTACCACTGGGCCTGTGAAATATTTCTGGAACCAATCAGCAGGAAGGACAAGTTACMCAGTAAAGATGTCCTTTGCCCTGGACAGCCCATGATTCTGATGTCCTGAGACCATCATTAGCCTCCCTGTTAATATGCTCGGGTTAGGAAAGTAGACACTGAGAAAGAGGAGAATTAGAAGGGTTTCTGAATGCAGAGAGCAGAGCCCTTGGTGTGATG
>NW_020455872.1:0-8562 GCF_003342845.1 Nothoprocta perdicaria | reverse complement strand
CAGTTATTTGGGCACTGGTAGGAAGCCTCAGATGGTCTGTGTCTCTTGCCCAGAAGTGACTCCAAACGGACATGGTTTCCCACAGATTCCATGTTGTGTGTCCTAGAGGAGACATGTGGTTATGGCGGACAAAGCAGGCATCTCCCTTGGCCCCGCGACCTATTTCTATGATACTGAATCAAAAGTCAGCACTGCATTATATTAACTTTTGCACTGCAGTAGTCTGACAGGGCTTTTTTTTTTTTTTTTTTTTTTTTTTTTTTTTTTTTACAAGGTGTTCACATAGAAATGGAAGGCATCTGGGGTCATTGGGTCATTTGAGATGGAGAAAAGCGTTCCCCAACTCACTTTCTCCTGAAGATCCATGAGGATGTTGGTCTCACATTTGCTCCGTGAGGGCAAGCAAACAGGGGCAACTTTGTGGTCTCTCCTCCGTCTCTTCAAGCAGATGTTTGGGTGTTGTCTGCTGACTCGCGCCCTCCATCACCAGTAATTACAAGGGGAGCTTAGAGAAGTGGCTCCCATTCACGTCAGTGCTGTGCACACCTCAGCACTGGCGAGCAGCATCCCACCTTCTGTGTGTTTGTTCAAGAGAGGAATGTGAAAGCCATGCCAGACCATGGTAAGGGAAACCATGCACATTATCTCCAGCTGCAAGTTCACAGGATCATAACTGAGTTTGGAAGGGACCTCTAGAGATCATCTAGTCCAATCCCTCTGCTCAAGCAGGGAGGCCTACTTGAGTACATAGAATAGGCTCACATCCAGGCAGGTTTTGAAGCTCTCCAGGGAAGGAGACTCCAAAACATATCTGCGTAGCCTGTTCCAGTGCTGTCTGCCTAATGGTAAAATTTTTTTTAAAAGGAGATGGAATTCCCTGGGTTTTATTTTATACTCTTTACTCCTTTTTCTGTCTCTGGCCATCACTGGGAAGATTCTTGTCCCATCCTATTTATATTCTCCCCTCAGGATTTTGTACATATTGATCAGTTCCCTTCTCAATCTTCTCTTCTCCAGGCTAAACAAGCCCAGCTCACATAGTCTTTCCTCATATGGTAGATGCTCCAGACTCTTAATCAATTTTGTTACTCTACACTGAACCTTTTCTAGAAGATCCACGTCCTCCTTGCACTGCAGAGCCCAGAGCTGCACCCAAAGCTCCAGATGGGGCCTCTTCAGAGTTGAGTAGAGCATCAAGAGCCCCTCTTTCAACCTGCTGTACACCCTCCTCCTAATGCAGGCCGGGATCCCATTGGCCTTCTTGGCCACTAGGGCACATTGATGGCTCAGGGTCACCTTTTTGTCAACTACTACTCCCAGGTCCCTCTCTGTGGAGCTGATTTTAATCAGGTCAACAGCTAATCTGTACTAGTGCAGTAAGTACAGATTGATTCAGTAAGTACAGAACGGAGGTTCCCACTAATGGAGCAAAATATGCAGTGCCTGATAGCCCATGATTCTGACATCCTGAGACCATCATTAGCCTCCCTGTTAATATCCTCGGGTTAAGAAAGCAGACATTGAGAACGAGGAGAATTAGGAGGGTTTCCGAGTGCAGAGAGTAGAGCAGAGCCCATGGTGTGATGTGCCTCTCCGCTTTATGAAGCATGTGCAGCTGTAGGAGGGATGGACTTGGCCTAAAGGCAGTGGAAGCATGCAGTTGTTTGGGCACTGATAGGAAATCTGAGATGCCGTGGAATTCTTGCCCAGAAATGACTCCAAACGAACATGGTTTCCCATAGATTCCATGTTGTGTGTCCTGGAGGAGACATTTGGTTATGCTGGGCAATGCAGGCATCTGCCTTGGCCCTGCAGCCTATTTCTATGATACTGAATCAAATGTCAGCATTACATTATATTAACTTTTTGCACTGCAGTAGTCTGCCAGGGCTTCTTTTTTAAACTACAACGTGTTCCTGTAGCAGTGGAAAGCATCTGGGGTCATTTGAGATGGAGAAAAGCGTTCCCCAACTCACTTTCTCCTGAAGATCCATGAGGATGTGGGTCTCACATTTACTCCATCAGAGCAAGCAAACAGGGGGACCTTTGTCTGTCTGCTCTGTCTCTGCAAGCAGGTCGTTGGGTATTGTCCGCTGACTCGGAACCTCCATCACCAGTGATTACAAGGGGAGCCTAGAGAAGGAGCTCCCATGCACATGTCAGTGCTCTGCACACTTCAGCATGGGCGAGCAGCATCCCACCTTCTGTGTGTTCGTGCAGTTCACAGAGCAGGGGCTTCTCAACCAGCATGTAATGTCCAGATTGACTCATCTGAATCCAAGAGCCCCCTTTTTGCCCCTTTCTGGTTGTCCTGCCTAATAGGGTCTTCCTAAGTGTGGCCTTCCAGAGTGGGACATTTCTAACTTACAGGGATAGTCATCCTCTGATGAAATAGACTGCAATTTTGGAATCCTTCTTTCTCCACTCATTAGGACAGGACCACAGGTGTGATTCTTTTAGTTTCCTTCATGCCCATATCCCAAGTGGAGGGGAGTCAAGGGACAGGGCAATCGGTGAGTTCAGCTGGGCCTCTGCTCCTGAGTGGGGCCAGGCTCCTGGGACGCAGGCAGCTCGTGACAACCTGTGAGCCCTGCCCAGAGACACTGTGTGCAGGAGCAGCTGCTGTGCCAAGAGCAGCAGGGCTGCGGGCACTGCCTGCTGCTGCGCACAGCAGAGGAGAGAAGGCAGCGAGAGGTGAAGGGCAGTGTGGAGCGGGAGCACAGAGAGCGTTTGGTGGGAGGAATCTTGCCAGCTCTCGGCACGGTGAGTCTCTGGCTGCAGGACCTGGCTACTGACTTTGCTGAAGGGTGTGCTCAACCGAGCTCTGTCTTGGGGGGATTTATTCCTTTTTCAACACTCGCTCTCTTGACTCGAGCAGTGTAGAGGACGAGATGCTTCAGAGCAGGGATTCCTACCACACTGTCACAGGGACAGGGCATCCTCCTAGCTTCACCCATGGCAGCTGCAGGGATGTGAAGCTCGCGTGTGCACAGTGTCCTGCCTGAGCTCTAATCCAGAGCCGTGTCCCTGCACCCAATGGTGCTGTGTGCCCGGGGCAGTGACTGTGCCGCCTGTGCGGGTCAGCACTCAGGCTGCGCGGGAGCTCCCCAGGACACTGTGGGGAGAAGCTCTGGGTGAGAGGGTCGACCCCTGTCAGGGCAGGTTCCTGTTGGTGCTGAGATGCTGCTGCGTGGCTCAGGACTGCCCACAGCTCTATCTCACCAGGAGGACATTTTGATAGTGGAGTTTTCCACTCCTGTAGACCTGTGTGTGCATGGTGGGAATGGAAATGCAGCAGAGAGGTTTAAGAAAGGAGCACATGATCTTTGTCACCACTGTGAATCTTGGAGAGGTTTGCAAGGAACCTCACCAAGTGCCTTCAGCAACTTTCAGCCTGCACACAGCACCGACATCCCCTTGCCACTTTCTTTCAGAGACTCTCTGATGTGCTCTGTAGCACCTGCAAACAGGGAGATGTCCCCAGGTGCTTCCTGGCCTTTGCTGAAGCTTTCTGTATGGCTGAGCTGAATGCCCAGCAGGTGGGCAGGTGTTTGTGGTGAGGACAGGGATAGAGCCCTCAGCAAGGACATCTCCAAGCAGCAGAGATGTGATCTGAGGGAMGAAGAACTTGCTTCCAAATCCTCMTGCAAGGTTGGGGTGCAGGAAGTTCTTTGCCTGTCCCTGCAGAGCAGATACTTTCTCCTCCACAAGCACCCTTCACCCTTCCTCTGACACCCAGCAGAGYCTCTGCCTCCAGGCTATGGGATGGAGGACATAAGGCMTGTTTTTGGCARSCAGAGCCCCAAAAGAGGAGAGCAGCAGCTCTCCTTCCAGCTCTCCATTTCCTAAACCAAGACAAAGGGGCTGGAAACAACCCCACTGTGATGTTTCCATGCAGGAGCTGCTGTGCACAGCTGGGTTAGGGAAGGCCATCCCCAGTGTGCCTCTCTGCTGTTGCTTTTGCCAGCACATGCAGAAGCACCAAGGTGTTGCTGCTTGTTTCCCTCCCAGGCTGGACTGCCCTTGTTCCTGTTCTCCGGCCTTCTCGGGAGTTACTTTGCAGCTTGAGAGTCTGACCCAGAGCTTTGGTTCCTGCTGCAGAGGTGCCTCCCAATGGAGGGAGAGGACGAGGATCCCTTCTTGCCGTTGGGGCTCAAAGCAGCCCAGTCCGTGGGTCAGGGGAAGCAGCTGATCGTCTTTTCAGGATATGCCACCTGTAAGACCCTTGGCCCTGCTGGACTCTGCTGCTAGGATGTTTGTTGCCCTGCAGTGGGGCACAGCTCTTCCTTAGGACATTTGTTATGGCTGAATGTGTCATGCAGAAACCACAGAGGTTCCAGGGAAATGGAGATGCTGCTGGGGGTGACTGTATGTGAGCAGCCAGGCTAAACACTGTGTGTCTTTGTGTAGAAACTCAGTCCTGAGTTCCGTGTCCCTACCAGAACCGCGATACRGGGTCCTTGTTCTGATCATTGGAGCCATGTGCACTGTTGCACTCTCTGCATCACTCTTGGGAGATCAGAGCTGAGAAAGTGAGGTGAGTTTGGAAAGCTGCATCTTACAAGTAGAGACCAGTATCAGCACAGGCATTGGGTGTTTAGGAGTGTGACATAGCTGGAGAGGTATTTGTTTTTGTGGCCACAATACTTCATAACTGACTGTGAAAACACTGAACTGCCTTTTATTATAGCAGGACTAACCTCCCTGGAGTCAATAGACAGAAGTTCCTGTTGCTCATGGTAGAGCTGGATGCTGGTGTGACCTGGAGCTCCAGACAGGGAGCTGAGCTAAGGTCTTGCCAAAAGGCATGTGTGTCCACATAGGCAGAAGAGGGTGTGAGAAAGGGAAAGAGTATTGATAAGAAAGRTGTCTCCTGACTTGTCACTRTCTTCCTGTTTCTACAGTCCCCAAATGCCTGGAGAGGTGAAAATGTCCAACAGCAGCTCCTTCAATGAGTTCCTGCTCCTTGCATTTACAGACAGATGGGAGCTGCAGATCCTGCACTTCTCACTCTTCTTGGGCATCTACCTGGCTGCCCTCATGGGCAACGGCCTCATCATCACAGCTATAGCCTGCGACCACCGCCTCCACACCCCCATGTACTTCTTTCTCCTCAACCTTTCCCTCTTTGATCTGGGCTCCATTTCCACCACTGTCCCCAAATCCATGGCCAACTCCCTCTGGGACAACAGGGCCATTTCCTTTCTGGGATGTGCTGCCCAGGTCTTCCTTTTGATTTTCTTCTTTGGAGGGGAGTTTTCTCTCCTCACAGTGATGGCCTATGACCGCTTTGTGGCCATCTGCAGACCCCTGCACTATGGGAGCCTCCTGAGCAGCAGAGCTTGTGTCCAGATGGCAGCAGCTGCCTGGGTTTCTGGGTTTTGCTATGCTCTTCTTCAAACCGGGAACACCTTTTCCATTCCACTGTGTGAAGGCAATGAGGTGGATCAGTTCTTCTGTGAGATCCCCCAGATCCTCAAGCTCTCCTGCWCACACTCCTACCTCAGGGAATTCAAGGTTACTGTGATTGCTGCAAGTATATTCTTTGGGTGTTTTATTTTCATTGTGGTGTCCTATGTGCAGATCTTCAGGGCTGTGCTGAGGATGCACTCTGAGCAGGGCCGCCACAGAGTCTTTTCCATGTGCCTCCCGCACCTGGCCGTGGTCTTCCTCTTTATCAGCACTGTATTTTTTGCCTACTTGAAGCCTCCCTCAATCTCCTCTCCACTTCTGAATCTAGTGGTCACTGTTCTATATTCGGTGGTGTCTCCAACACTGAACCCCCTCATCTACAGCATAAGGAATAAGGAGCTCAAGATTGCCCTGAGGAAAGGGATTTCTTACACCTTTTTTCAGTAGTGCTAACATTGCCATCTCTGTCCACAAATGACTCCTTCTGTATCTGTAAGTGGACTGAGCATTGTTCCTTCATGTTCTGTTTGTTATGACTTTTCTTTTTTTTTGTAGTATATTTGTAGTATATACATTATCTTTTTTTTTTTTTTTTTTTTTTTTTTGAAGTAGTTGTACTCATTCCACTGTTACCGAGACTTCTCTTTCTTCCCTGGTACCTTAAACTGTATCAAATGCTGTATATACGATTGGGCCCCTTCACTGTGTCTCTGTAATACAGTAGGTTCTACCCTCTGCATCCTTTCTTGTGAAGCTGGTGTCAAGAACATGCCTAGGAAATTGCACCTCAGAAGGGCCTGCTGAACAGGCTTCTCCATGAGTTCCAGGGCAAAAAGCTAATAATTGTGCAATGCTCTCTTTAGAGACCAAGAGTTGCATTTGGGATTTCTCCAGAGTTGTTAGCCTTGTCTAACCCTGAGGCCTTCCATCACTATGTCTATCAGTGCCAGAGCTCTCTTCCCACTAATAAAGGGTGATTTTCTCAGTGTAGTGCTTGCGGCCTGGGCTCTTCTTCCAAAACTGGAGCCAAGAATTTCCTCCAGGACTTTCGCCCTGGAAAGGTCAGTTACTGTTCCCAGGGTCTTCAAAGGCTGGAAGCAATGAGTGTGTGGGGTGATGTGTTTGGAATGAGGGTTTGATTCAGCTCTCACTTGGGGGTCCTCTGTGATCATGATCATGGTGAATGGTCAAGTAGAACCTACCTGGGACAGTCTCCCTTATGACAAAACTGTTGGCAGACACCCACAAATGGGCCCTTGCAAGGAAAGGGAGGGAGCTGCAAGAGCAGTTCAGGACACCTTACAGGTCATATGCTCGTCTGCATCTAAGGACACACTTGACCACAGCCTGAACCATTCAAAACACCATGATGAGTCAGAAGGAGGGGACATCAAGGTAGTGGTGGCTGCAGCTCATGCACTTGTAGGCATGTGTCCTGTCTTTCTGCAGCTGCAGGTTGTTAGCATCTCCAGCCCTGTCCCCTTCCCTGAAGAGGCGCAGAAAACACTGGGCCCATGTCCCTTGCCACAACATGCCGAGGCACAACAGGGACAGGGGTTAGAACACCTCTGTTGTCACTGCTGGGAAGAATGTGGGCACAGAAGGGACAGTGGGTGGCACCACCAGGATTGCGGCATGTACTCCCAATGGAGGTGCTGTACCTTGTATGTCAGGGGTCTGGGACAGATGGGATGGAGACTGGCACCTCCAGGACCGGAGCTGACATCTCTGGGACAGGGTTTGGCACTTCAAGGAGAGGGACAAGCTCCAGGACAGGAGCTGGCATCTCTGGGACAGAGAGGGCTACCAGGAGAGGTGTTGGCTGCACCGGCACAGGGCCAGCACCTCCAGACTGAGCCTGGCACCGCTGGAGCCTCCTCACCAGGCAACTGTCAAGGCAGGAGCTCTGCTCTGTCTCAACTATCTTATATAGCTGCCTCCATGAGGGCAACCTGGGCAGGTTGGAGAGGAGGAGACGGGACCTGTAGAAGGAGGAACAGACCTTTAGAAATCATCTAGCCAATCCCCCAGCTCCAGCAGGGACACCTACAGCATGTGGCACAGAGTCACATGCAGGTGGGTTTTGAAGACCTCCAGAAAAGGAGACACCACAACCTCCCTGGGCAGCCTGTTCCAGGGCTCTGTCACCCTCACAGTGAAGAAGTTCTTCCTCATAGGGAGATTGAATTTCCTGTGTTTCAATTTACACCCATTGCCCCGGTCCTATCACTGGCCACCACTGAGAAGAGCTTGGTCACTTCCTCTCGGCATTCCCCGTTCATGTACTTATACATGTTAATCAGATCTCCTCTCAGTCTTCTCTTCTCCAGAGAAAACTTATGTATATTGCCCTTCATTCACAGGTCCTGCTCCTCATTTTCTCTGCTGCTCTCCTGAAGAAATTGTGCTGTGACATTAAAGGACACTAGTCACGTTACTCATGCCCTACATCTGAGTTCTTTCAACCACAAGGCAGCCCTGTGGCTCCTTGGGCATCTCCATGTGCACTGGCTGCACCCCAGGCTGCATCTCTTGAAATGCATTTTGGCTTGAGCCTACAGCTGAACATCTTGCACCAGGAATCCTGTGAAAAGGACCTTGTTCACAGAAAGGCTTTGACTGCAAGTGGTGACCTGCTGTCTTGGATAGCAGGTGGCAATGTAAGAGAGAAGGGAGGTTGTCACTAAGACAGCAAAGGCTGCAGCTCAAGGGCCATGGCAGGGAGAAAGAGCTGGGCAGGACAAAACTGGCAGCAGAGGGGTTGGTTGCCCAAGCTGTCTTGGTGGTACCTGGAACCTTTAGCTAATCTCCAGGAAGGACAAGTTACTACTGGAGAAGTCCCTGGGCCTGGGTAGCCTGTGATCCAGCCATGCTGAGGTCATCATTAGCCCAGTCTCTTTTCCCATGAGCTGGCAGGGAAAGCAGACATTGCGTAGGAGGAGAGCTACAAGGGTTTGAGTGTGCAGAGACGGAGTGCAGACCCTGGTGTGGTGTGCCTCCCATTCATGCAGCACACTGCATGTAGCAGGATGGACTTKCCCTACTGGCAGTGTTGGAATTCATTGATTAGGGTACAKGTAGGAAATTCAGGATGCCCTGGGGCGCTTCCTCAGCAATGACCCCAAAACGGCATGGATTTCCTGTAGGTCC
>NW_020455871.1:0-55157 GCF_003342845.1 Nothoprocta perdicaria | reverse complement strand
TCACCCTCCTCCCAAGGAGATCACGTTCAACATCAAGTTCTTTTTCCTTTTCTTTTGTCCCCTCATAATTTCTACACTTGCAGTCTGCATTTTGCAAGGGAAGCGTGCAGGCTGCAACCTGAATTTTGCAAGGAGTGCATGCAGATTTCAGCCTGAATTTTGCAAGGGAAGCATGCAGGTTGCAGCCTGAATTTTGCAAGGAGTGCATGCAGGTTGCAGACTGAATTTTGCAAGGGAAGCATGCAGGTTGCAGACTGAATTTTGCAAGGAGTGCATGCAGGTTGCAGACTGAATTTTGCAAGGAGTGCATGCAGGTTACAGCCTGCGTTTTGTCAAGGGAAGCATGCAGGTTGCAGCCTGTGTTTTGCAAGGAATGCATGTAGGTTGCGGCCTGTGTTTTGCAAGGGAAGCTTGCAGGCTGCAGCCTGAATTTTGCAAGGAGTGCATGCAGGTGGCAGCCTGCATTTTGCAATGGAAACGTGCAGATTGCAGCCTGCCTTTTGCGCTGAAACCATGTCACTGCATTCAAGGATGCAGAGCGCTCCCTGACTGCACAGGGCTCCAAAGCAGGGGCCACCAGGAGAACCAGGCAGCGCCTGGCCTGGGATGAACTAACATTCCCAAGGCCGAGCACTGAAGGGGCTGTCGACGGCCTCACAAAACGCCATCCTAGAGGTGGAGCGGGCAGGTTTGCTTCCAGCTCCTAGAGAAAATGCTCCTGTGGAACGCGTGTGCCCGGAGCAGGAAGCGCTGTCCCTGCGGCTCCGGCACTCCGCATTCCCGAAGCCTGGAAAGGGCTGGAATGTGCGGCACGCCGCAAGGACAGGAATGTGCGGCTCAGGGCAAGGACAGGCTGGTGCTCGCTGCCTCCCAGCTCGGCACGGGCAGCCGCCTCGCAGGCACGTGTGAGCGTTAGCCATCTGCGGAGAGGGAGGCACAGCCGCCAGCCCGCGCTTCCTCCACCTCCTCTTTTCCTCTTCTGGTTGAATTCTGGAGGGCCAAATTGCTGCCGAACCCTTTTTGCACCAGTGAGCTCTTGGTCCTGCATTTAAAAGCACTCTTCTGAGCACTCCTTGGCCACTTCTATTGAAAATAAGATACCTTTTCTTCTTAGAAAAGGAGGAAAAAATATGATACCTTTTCTTCTTAGAAAAGGAGGAAAAAATACTCTTTAAAAGCAATATGGAGAGAAATGGCTGCAGATAGCTGGGGTTTAACATAAAGTGTTTATCTGGGCTTTGCTTATCCAGCACGGGAAAGGTGCTCTGCGTCTGTGTTGAATCCAAGGGCATCTATCTGGGTATTTGGGTGACTAAATGTATTTGGAGAGGAAGCCTGACCTAAAAGGCACCAGTCCTGTGGTTTTGGGTGAATGAAATGAGCTGGTTTTGTATCACCCAAGCTCCCTGCAGCGCCTCGCTGTCTCTCGGAGGGCCTGGGATGGAGGAACCTCCTGGTGCCATGGGAAGGGGCAAAGCGCCGGGAGCCCAGCGACCCCTGCACCAGGGGACATGGATGGAGTCCCAGGGATCAGTGCTCACACCTCGCAAACTCCAATTCCCTCAAAAAGGGGGAAAAAAGCATAGTTTAAATCAGCATTCTGTTGCACACTCGCTTTTCCCGGCGCTGGCAGCGGGACCCAGCCCAGTGATGCTCCTACAGGGAGATGCAGTGCTTCCCAGCGAGATGCAGGGCAGGAGCAGAGGAGCAGGGAATTGCTTTCCAGAGCACCATTTGGGAAAAAAAACAATCACTTCCTTGGGTTTTGTGTGGCTTTGCCACAAATCATTGTAGCGTGATGGGATGTGCGCGCTGCGCCTTGCAAACATAATGCTGGGGCACGCTGGCATGCGAGGAAATTCAACCCAGAGCACTGGCGTGTGTCTAAATATGGGGATGGAAAGCATCTTGCTTGCCCATAGAAGGAATAACCTTCTCCGGGCACCGTCCTGCATCCTCTGACTTCATGGGGGAGGAAGAGTGCGGGGAGGAAAAGAGCGAGGATGGTTGTGGGTTTGTGTCTTCCTACTTACACCACACCCACGGAACTGGGGGAGACTGGGGCTGTTAATGGGCAATGTGGGAACTGCAGCTGGTGGAGGGCCCTGCACGGGGGACACTGGCGGGCTGAGCCCGGGGCAGCTCGGCGAAGGGGCAAAGGACAAACGTTCAGCCGCAGCCCGCGGCGGGCCAGCGGGGCGAAGCTCCGCGGCCAGGCTTCCAAGCCGGCACCAAAATAAACACGGGTGCAACGACGGGCACAGAGCGGACGGGTCTGTGCACTCACTTTCCAAAGAGGTTTTCCCTTATATTCCCGATATTCCCGATTTCCCCATGGGCCCAAGCCCTTATCCCCAGTGCTCCTGTTCCCGCGGCTCCCTGCAGGGCCCGCTCCTCCAACAGCCCTCTCGCCAGCAACTTTCCAACTTCCCTATGAACAAAGGTTGCCTTTGAGATTCCCGTGTCTACTGCTTAATAACACCCAAATTAGTCCCGACGGAATTAGCTGTAATTAAGGACATTGTGAAATATGGTGGGGGCAAACAGAATTACACTGTATTACTTTATTAATAATATTCTTTAACTACACTGTAAATTGCTATTAGGCCTGCATATTACTGCCTGGATATGGAAATAGTCTTTTGCTATGCTAATCTAACACAATTTTCTTTTAAATGTAAACAAATTATACTCTATTAATATGCTGTTCTACTTGCATAGTTAATTATTGTAACAGTAAGGAATAAAATTGTTCTGCTTTCTCTGTTTCTGATGGAAAAAGGGCTACATAAATAGTTTAATAGGGAACTAATTATGCAAAAAATTTAGATGCCTAAAATGTGTTTGTAATTGCATTAAAATGGTCCTCTGTTCAAATATTGGAAAGCCTGCTAATTGGAGGCTAGCTGGAAATTTAAATATTGTGAATCAATGATTTTAATACAGTACATGTTTGGTTGCGTTTCTGTTCATATTTGTCTTTGGGAATGAAGGGCTGTTTAGCAGCGCTCGCTTGCGGAGCGGCGCCCGGTGTCGTGCCAGGCGTGGAGCAAGGGTGGATTGCGGGGGTGCCCGCGCCAGCGGCGGCATTCCCGGGAATGCGGGAGCAGCCGGAGGAGCTCCGGGAGCCGCCGGAGGAGAGGACGGGTTGCAATAGATGGGGTCAGTGTGAGCTCGCCAAGTGCCGCTGCCGCTCCGGGAATGCGGGAAAACACTCGGCCCCCAAGCCCCACGGGTGTCCTGCTCCACGGGGAGCGGCGCCGGGCACGGTCCCGTTGGGAAGAGCACCGAGGAGCGGAGCCGTTTGGAGAGGCAGCGCGGAGCAGCTTGCGGCGCAAAGGCAAGCCTGGGTTTCCAAGTGGCTAGTCTCCAGCCACCCACACAAGTTTTGTCTCTCTTTAGCACCTTTCCCTGTTGCTAAGTCTCGCATCCAAAAAAACCAAGAGGAGACACTCCAAATTATGCAGCAATATTGTGTTGGGCGGCTGCAAACAGGCGCTGAGAAGATCTCAGGGATGTCACCGGCATCGCTGGGAGGCAACACGGGGCAGAGCTCGTCCGGCGCTGGGCAGCACAAATGGTTGTGGATGCCAGGCAGGAAGGTCTGAGTCCAAAGGATGGGCCTCCCCTCCAAGTGGTGTGCCTCGATGGGCCTCCAGAGCAGAGGCCGGAGGATGGGGCTGCAGGATGGGGCTGCTCACAGCAGGGCTTGCTCCGTGTCTCGGCACCCGCTTCTCCCCGCTATTACTGAATAGCAGCCTGCAAAGCACTGTCTGCTCCATCACCATCCATAAGGTCTCAGGGGAGATGTTTTGGACAACAGGTCTACTTATTTATGGGTGTAGATCAAAACCCAGGCAGCTCCATGTGCCCGTGAGGAAGAGCTTGTTTGGGGTGAGGGTGCCCAGCCCTGGCCCAGGCTGCCCAGGGAGGCTGCGGAGGCTCCTGCTCTGCAGATCTGCCAACCCGCCGGGATGKGACCGGGTGCCCCGAGCTCTGGGTGTCCCTGCTGGAGCAGGGGCTGSRMTGGGGGATCTCCAGGGGTCCCCTCCAACCTCAGCCATCATGGGGTTCTGGGATACCTTGGAGCTCTACTATGCCTAGGAATGGGGCAAAAGATGCATTATTTATGCTAGTAAAGGAAACACAGCGGAGAGAAATTATACTACCCAGCCTGATTGTCCAGGGAGTCAGAAGAAACCTTGAATTATGACTGGGAAGATAAACGCAAGGGTAGCAAATATCCCTTGGCAATGGATGGGACCCGCTCTTCTGAGCTTTGCTCTCAGTGCTGCGAAGCCCTCCAGAGATGGGCACGTGTGCCCCCCCCAGGTTATCCTCCTCTGAGGAGCGGTCCCAACGCACGCAGCTCCGCCGGGCGCCGCGGCAGGACGGCAGCTCTCGTCCCCAGTGGAACCCAGCCTCCACAGTGGGGTGCCCTACATGCGGTCCCTGCAATGAGGGACACGCGGTCCCTGCAAGGTGGCTGGTGGGGACACTGCTGGAGATGCCCCGGGACAGGGCACAGACACTGCTCTGCGCTAGCCCGGCAAGCACCATGGGCTGGAGAGCGCAGAGTGTCTCCAAGAGGGAAGGAAAGCCCCGTTAGGAGGAGGAAGGTGCAACATAGAGACATGCGGAGCAGCATCAAGACCCCCTTCCTCCTTGGTCACCGCTGTCCCAGTGCAACAGAGCAGGCAGCAACAGGGCGACCTGGCCGGGTGGCTTTCCAAAATCCTTAAAACACACCTGGAATTGGCACAGGCAGGAGGAACCCTGAGCTGCAAAGCCAAAACACCAAACCAGGCCTGTGAGTTCCCGCTTTAGCTTTCTTAGTAAAGGCCCTATCAAACAGAATTTCTTAAGCCGCYGTGTAAGAAGCTGAAGATATCGTTTGATAGAGGGGGAAAAAAGAGAAGAGAAAGACATGTCATACCCAGCTCTGCTGCCAAATTCCCCCAACAGCTTCTTTGTCGTCTAAGAGCAGAGCGTTTTAAATATCTTTGCAGAATCCTGTCTGTTTGTCTGACAGATGTCTGCAACGTACGGGGAGCCACAGTCATGCCCAGAATGTAAATAAGATTAGAGGTCTTTAAATATTCCCATTACTTTGTATTTACCTAGATGCTGATGAAAATAAATAGGAGGCGTTTCTGGCGGGTTTGATCCTAGGGGTGTGCTCAGCGTCCTGACGCTCAGTGTGGCTTTTCCTGCAGTGTTATTCAACGCTGAGGCTCTCCCTGCAATCCAGGGGGTGTCCAAGGCATCCATTGCACCAAAAGGGCAATTCCTCCCTGGAAGGATAAATTGCCCATCGGGAGGGTGCCACTCAGACTCTTTTTTTGGGTAACAAGGCTGAATTTTGCCGAGCAGTCGCAGGGCGTTCCTGTGCATCCCTGTGCAAGTGCATCCTTGTGCATTTAATCATCCTGCTTCTTTTCTGTGCATTGCAAAGACCTCGCCGCAGGAATGAATCCAGCCTGATTTACACGTGCAAACAGAGCCGCTGTCTGGGCAAAGGGGATGCCCAGCGCCGGGCGCACAGCCTGCTGCCCACTCCGGCCCGGAGCCCGTGTGCGGGCATGGAGCTGCCGTCACCTGCAGCAAATGAGCTCTAATTAGATTAATCTGCAAATCAGCGCTCGCCCCGCCGCATGATTAACGAGCGCGGCGCCATCCTCTGCCATCAGATGGACGCACTGTTGCAGGAGATCTTATAGGAAATCCCAGATTTCCACCTCCGCGGTGGGATCCCTGTCCTTGGCGCGTGCACAGGAGGATGCTGGGGACCCTGGAGGCGCTGGCCTCGCTGAGCTCCTCACACCACCCTTAACTGCAAACTGCAGGCGATGGCAACACGAGCAGCAGGGCTGCACGTCCCCCAGGACGCTCCGCACCCGCCGCCCCTGTGAAAACCCGATTTTCAAAGTTTTCAGGGTTCCCAGCAGCTGYGAGAGCCTCTCCCGCTTAACCCTCGTGCAGCCAGGCCACGGCGTCTGGAAAAAATAACAACCCGGGGCCCCCTTCGCTGTTTGGGTTGGTTGTATTTTTTTCCCCCTTTAAATGGCTGCTTTGAAAGCGAAACACCTGCGCTTTTACTGCTTGCGAAGGCGCACTGCAGCAGGCAGATGTGAAACCAGAGCCTCCAGAACTGGTTCTCATTATGAAAACGCCGGTTTGGGGGCAGAAAGAGCAGAAAGGAGGGCGGAGAGGCGGCCGTGGCCCGGCTTGGGGAAGCCCTTTTCCCGTTTCCTTGGTACTGCGAATGCCGCGCGCTTGCAGGTGTCTGCAACAAGGAGCAGCACGGAGCCCAGGCGCTTCCCACCGGCGCACCTCAAGGGTCCCCAAAACGTCCCCATCCAGCACTGTGTCCTGCTGGCCRCCCGTGCCCGCCGTGCGCATCCCCAGTGCCCGGTCGCAGCGGGAATTCCCGCTCCATCCCGGTGCCTCTCGGGATTCTCCCGCGGCTCCGCGGTGTGACCCTGCCTCCGGGGTACGGCGCCTTTTCTCCCTCCTTTCCCTCCCTCCCCTCCCCCCCTTTTTTTTAATTTTTCCTTCCTTTTTTTTTTTTTTTTTTTTAACTCTGAGCTCATTTGAACATTCCCGTTTCTGTAATAATTCGATGCAGCTGCTAAGATGTTCCCTCGCTTTTGATCCCTGTTATTAATGATGTGCCGCAGCACAAGCAGCGCTCGCGGTCCCCGCTACTCCTGCTCACAAAGCTGGCTCTGTCCTGGCCCCCCCCGCGCCGCCCGAGGAAGTGCAGAGCCCAGCYATTAGTCTAAGAATTAGGAAATGTGTGGGCAGCTCCTCCGCGCTGCGAGAGAGGTCGGGGAAAGGAACCGTTCCCCGGCATTCCCCAAAGGAGGATATTGGCTTCACTTTTTGGTCCGGAGTCTACTGCTAAATATTTTCTGGTTCATTCTTAATGTCAGCCTTTGTAAGTTGCTCGCTTCAGTGTTTTGATAGAGCGGAGCCTTCCAGCTGATTTATTTATTTATTTGATTTCACGAATGCCGCGCCAGGCCAACTCATGAGCTCATTTTTGTGAATGCAGCCCCAAGTTAACTCCCCGGGAGGCTGTGGATTTGCCCCGGGTTTGTCATGGTGCAAAGAACAACAAAACGGGAAAGCCAAGGATCTGATCTGGCTCCTGTTTCAAGCTATTGCAAAGCAGCTTGGCCTGCATACACCTGCAGGAGGCGGGAGGGCAAACGCACCTTGGCCCCAACACTGCAAAATGGAGCAATGGTGGCAAAAGTGCAAAATGGAGCAATGGTGGCAAAAGTGCAAAATGGAGCAATGGTGGCAAAAGTGCAAAATGGAGCAGGAACGTGAAAAATGCAAAACGGAGTGGGAATGGTGAAAGTGCAAAACGCAGTGGTAGGAAGAGTGGTGCAAAGGGGAAGGACGAGCAGAGCGAGCGCTGTCGAGGAGGGGTCGCCCAAATGCAGGAAAAAAATAATAAAAAATATTAAAATAAGCCAAGCTGCCCCCCCTCCCTTCCTCACCATGCCCTGTCTTTCCTTGGCCACCCCGCTCCATGGTGCCGGTGCCGCGCGGCGCCGGGGGATCCCTGCGGAGCGGCACGGGTGCCCCCCGGCGCCCCACACCGCCGCCCCCACAATAGCGCGCTGCCGCTTTAAGAAAAAATAAACTAAAATATGAACTACCAAAAACCCTGCCATTTCCAGCCTGGGCTTGATTAATGATTTTTCTATCTAATAAAAGGTTCACAAACCATCTGTTTTTCTCCCTAATGCCTTGCCCAAAGGTTTTTCGTTCCTATTTCAGGCTTGGGGCCAACTGACATTCCCCTCTTTTTTTTTTCCCAGCCTTGTAAACAAACCCTTCTCTCTTTTTAATCTTCCAGTGCTGTTTCCTACCCATCGTTATGCATATTCATTGCGAGTAAACATTTTTAGTGTCTACACTTAATCTCTTCCACTGGCAATTACTGTTCTATGCTGTTTTGTAATGCAGAAGGGCCAACGCTTTCCCTTCTAATAACAGCTGGGTCGCAGATGGGGCCTGCAGTCATTGTAGAAAATAAAAATTTACAAGATGCCAGTGGAATTTATTTCGGTTTTATGGAGTCGCAGGAGGAACCTTTCTGCTACCCGCGCGCGGAGCGGAGCGGGCGCCGGGCGCCGCTGACATTTAGCGGGGCGCRCGGGGGGCCGCCCGGCGCCCGSCACGTGGCTCCCCTTCGCTCCCACTGCAGCCAAGCCCTTTGCCCAAAACAGGGGGGTTTCGGGTGAAAAACAAGCCCGGAGGAGCAGCCTCCCCGATTCACCTCTTGCATTCCCAAAGCGATCCCTAAAAACTCCTGGCAGGCGGATACGCGGCTGCGCGGGGAGGCGACGAGCCGGAGCAGGTTAGAGGGAGCTCACRGCAAATAAAGGGCGGTTTTGCATTTATTGCGCATTGTGCACAACACGGCTGCCGCGTCGGTTGTTTATTTATTATTTATTCTCAAAAGTGGCTGAATGGGAGTAGACAAATTGAAATCCTCACGTCGCTCTTTTRTTTTTCCTTCCTCCTCTGCTGCCCGTGCACACAAACAGAAAGTTATTGACTCGTTCACATTAATTAGGTTTGAGGTGGTGTGTTTTTTATTATTCATGTGGTTYCTTCGTTTATCAATGCTGGGTTTTCAAGGGCGGTTCTCTCTCTAACAGATCTTTCCCCTTCTGCCCGGGTCCATGTGCTTTTGCCTCGCAGGGCATCTTGCTCGTCGCACGAGACAAACGCAGCTTTCACGGGAGGAAAAGGGGAAAGGCAACCTCAGTCACACCAAGGGTTTAGAAATGCCCTAGAGATATTTCCTGAAGCCTGCATTTATGGAAAAAAAAAAAAAAAAAAAAAAGTCGATTGAAGTATGTGGCTTAATTAAAACTTTCCCTGACCCCTTCCGTTTTAACCAGGATGATTTTGTTATTTTTACACATGCAAACTCTGTCCAGCATATTGAATCTGAGACATGAAATGTCAAAGATGAAGATCACAGTAGCTTTTAATGCAGAGGATAAATTCCCACAATGAGGCTTCCCTCTCTATTGCACCTCGACCCCTTTTCCCGGCCCTTTCCCTCATTTACAAAGGYGGAAGCTTCCAATAGCCCCGAGTTGTTGGCCGATCCTGGCGATCTGCTGTTCCTGCGACTCCGGCTGCCGCGGCGCCGCTCGGAGSCCCGCGGTTAGCCGGACCGCACGTTCCCGGTGGGGTTTCCTCTATTTCTGTTGGTTTTTATCCTGCCCCAGCGAGGCAAACCCGACCCGGGATGAGGCTGCGCTCAGCGCTGGCCGCGGCGCTGTGGGGGCTGACCCGGGCGCCGGTACCGCSCGGTGCCGGCCGAGCCGCCCGGTGCCAGCCCGGCCTCCCGCGCAGGGCCGGTAGCCGGGCTGGGCGCTGCCCGTTCCTGCACCGAACTGCAAGGTTTYGGGGGGCCTGGCCCCCTCGCCCAGCGCGTGCCCCTCCGCACAAGCACTGCCGCCTTCTAGGGAAATCCGCGCACTCAAAGGATTTCTTGCGCTTTCTCTGCAGGGCAATCTGCAGCGCCTGCAGCTCCTCAGCCAGGCTCAGCTCTTCTTGGTGAGCTTGCTGCTTATAGACAGAAAGGGACCTCTGCATCCCCCTGCAGCCCAGACGGGCGCGGGGCCTGCAGTGCGGGGATTTGCACTCGCTAGCAAAGCCTGGAAGATCCCGCTGCGAGAGAGCAAACGCGCTGCCCTCCTTGGCGCTGGTGCCTCAACGTGTGAAGCACCAAAACCTGTGCCAGTGGCTCCAGGGGAGCATCAGCKGGAGAGCACAGTCCTGTGCAGGAATCAACGGACCTGCCTGCTTTCCCCACGGCAACCAGTCAACTTTTGGCCCAACCGCTGGTTCGTGCAGGACCTGCCACTGCAGAACCCCCTGCACGGCCTGATAGGAGCTGCATCTGTCCATCCATGGGTGGCTACTGCTCATCTCCTCCTGACCCAACACTATTCGCTGGTTTCAAGAGCTTTTCTCTTTCCATGCTCTCTGGTTCTGATGCATTTTTGGACTTGCATCCCAACTTCCAGGCCAGGTCTCCTCAGAGATATATAAGCTAAGGCAGTAAGAGGGGTGAGCTAGTGGAGGATGCAGTGTAGGGTTGGGAGGTGGAAAGGGTGCAGGTGGCTGGACAGGGGTAGATTAGAGAGACATTTAGACCATGAGCTGTAATTACCAAAAGTTCTCCAAATAATGGTGGGAGACCTCAAGGGCAGGAAGGCATAAAGGAGAGGAGGGAAGGCTGGTTAGGCCAGAGGAGGTTGARAAAGGCCCAGCTAAGCAGCAGAAAGAAGCACAAGAGCAATGGAGTCCAGGTCATTGCAGATCTAAGCTCTCATGTGAAGATGCTTACCACTCCATAAGTGTCTATCTGTAAATGCTCAATATCAAATGAGGTATCAGCAGGTCCTGGAGAGAGATTGGAGGGTTATTGACATGTTTTAACCATGTCTTTAAGGTGGTCAGGTGTTTGCTGTTTAAGTTTGCTTCGACTTGAGCTCCTACCAGCTTCACGTGATCTCCCCCAGCCCCTGCAGAGGAAGGCAGGCCCTGTATGGTGACAACAAGCCCCTTTAGATTGCACCCTGGCACTACTATAAAACAATTACATTCAAATAAAAGGAGAAAATAAGCTAAAGCATATATTTTCATAACTCCATTTAAAAGGACCTACTAAGCTTTTTAGTACCTTGAATTGTTCCTATTTGCAGATATGAAAAACTCAACATACATACGTTTTTACTGAGCCAATGGAAAACAGTATCTTAAAAATTGTAATCTTAAAAATTATAAAATAAACACAAAAGAAAATGACCTTCAAACAGGATAAAAAAAAAGTCACTAAATATAGACCATTCAGATTCATTCCAGAAACTGCTGTTGCAAGCTGAAATGCCGCAAAACCTGCCACTTTTAAGAACTCCTTAGTCAAATTGGAGCAAAAAAGGTAGAAATACTGACTTTATTTACTTAGTGGTGATTGTTACAAAACAAGTTTGTTCAGCTAGTTTATCTCCTTGAGGTCCAAGACACTCTGCCTCTACCTTTCTCTGTGTTACTGTTTTTTTTCCTCCCATTCTGCTGGCTCTCCAGCCCATTTATAGTCTTTTGTCTGCAGCGAGGGATAGGACCTGTCCTTGGAGAAGGCAAAGTGAAGGTCTAGGAAACTCAGCCTTAATGAGGTTCAGGTGGGGAGAGCTGAGGAGCATTTGGAGGAGCGAAGGGAGAGGAATTTACGGAGCAGGGGGTTGCTCTCCGGGGAMAAAAAGGACAATAGCAGCAGCTTACTATTATTGCACAGAGGAGGGAGAGCAAGCCCTAGTAGATGAGGTGTTAGGCAGTGTCTCAGGATCTGAGTTTATTTGCAAATTGCCTAGATGGTGACCCCAGGCAAGGGATGAACAGGGATTCCACGGCACGGCTGTGGAGCAAGCACAGCATAAGGACGCACTTTAGCCTCAAGATCCTCCAGGTTCAGATAAGATGCACCAGATGGAGATCGACTGGGGAATGCATGGAAACAACAGGACGTTCTTGGTCAGCGTGATGGATGGGGACCTTAACGTATCAGGTGACATTAAGAAAAAAAGACCAAAAAGGGTAAGGTTAGCCATGGGGACATGTATAGGATTGTCTCCCAAGCCCGGGAGAGAGCACAGAGGTGGAAGTTTGAAAAGGTCATGGTGGGCAATGACAGTTGGCAGGAGGATGTGACTGCAAGAATCTGCATTTCAGCTGCTCGACAAGAAAGGCAAAGCAGCTCACGAGGGCCGTGAGCACCGCGCAGTGACGGTCGGCTGGTGCCTGGGAGAGTCAAGAGCAGGGATGCTAGGAAAACATGATCACACCAAAGTAACAGCCTCCGAGGACTTAGCCTTGTCTCCAGGCTTGGAACAATATCAGGTTGTAAAACACGATTTAAAATGCTTGTTTAAAACAAAAGCTCTTCCCAGTCTAATCCTTCTTGGGTGCGAATCAACTTCTCCAAAGTTTGCACGCCTGGGCAGCAAAGATAGGAACTGGCTCTAAATCAAGACACCTAAATTTAGGTTTCTGCTTTTGGGTTTCTTCAGGTGGAGACTTTTCAGGTCCACCTAAGGTGAATACTGGGATTTGTTAAGCCGAATGGCTCTTTGGGATCCATGGCAGTTTCAGCTAGATCTCCAGTAAGTGCCAGGAGAACTCAGGCACCTAGTTCACTGAGACACTGGTTTAGGTCTCTGCATCACACCTTGGCTGCCTTACCCTCTCGATCTTGGACCACTTTGCCCTCAGGAGTGTCATGAACAGACCCTTCCTTCCCTCTCCTCTAGGTTTCGGTCGGGTGATTCTGTTTCACATGGCTGCAAAAGGCTTTTTGTGGCTCTTCAACATTTCATTTAGATCTTTTTGTCTTCCCYGTTTTCTAGAGCATCATATTTTGCAAAATCATTTCTGCAGCTCATTCCAGCATTCATCTGTGCAACTTCTGAGCAACCTTGATAGTCCAACTGCTGCTTCCTCTGCTTTGGGCACAATCATTCTTACATCTGCCTGTTTTTCACAGGCCTTTTTAGCCTCATTGAAGTGGTAAATTCTTGACCTTTCCAATTTGCTGTTGCATGACCAACCTCTACTCCACCACAAACTTCTGGTTAAAAATATGCCTTCTCAGCAGTGTTCTGAACATTGATGTTTGGTATTGATGCTTGCAGTGAGCATATTCCGTCCTCAGTAAAATTATCATCAAGCTGTGCTGCTCCAGAGCAAATTTATGATGGAACAAGCAAAGGGGAGCTGCATGCTATGACCACAAATCCCATGTGATCATAGAAAGAAGCGGGAGGATGAGGATGGTGAAGTGATGGGGATTACAGTAGAGTCCCAACAGGCTGAAACCCTCCATGGAGTTCAACATAAATTATCAATAATAGATATTGGACTAAAAAGACACTTGTCATAAATATCTGGTTTGTTTTCCTAACAGAAAGAATCTACAAATTAACAGGTATTCATTCAGGTAAATCTTCAGGCTGCTGCTTCCTGAAGCTGGTCACATTATTCCACATAATCTTAGGCCATGTCATATAGTCCTCTAATAGCCCTTGGCTCCTCTTCCCCTTCCACCTTCTGCAACTGGGCCTAAGGAGAAGCAGGCACTGATTCCCCACAGCCATGCTCACGACTTCAGACATTATTTCTAAACAGTCAAAAAAAAGGCACGAGAAGAACTTTGTTCATGCCATAAGAGCTCATGAGTGGTGCACTGTAAAAGCCATCTTAGCAAGAGCTTCTCTGGAGCTGTTTACTGGATTTGATGATCTAGGACATTGAGTTTCTGAAAGCTAAAGTGGAGATTGAGGAGGTAGAGGGACTAATTATTTTTAGCAGGAAAGCTATCAGTAAATTGTTAGTTGGTTGCCAAAATAAATGAGTTTCCTGAGATCTGTGATTGCTTCTTTATGCTAACTATATTCTACATCCTAGCCTTTCTTGAAACTGCACATTTTGTTCTCAGAGATGTACTGAAGAGAYTTCTCTTAACAAAACACATCTATTAAAAGTTTTGGAATGTGTTTCCTAGGTACATAAGGTCACAGCAAATGCCTAAGGTGTTTGAACACGGGAGCCCAATTTGCGGGTGCGTGGATTAACACGTTCCTTTGCACTGGAGGACTCTACCAGCCCATAGTGAGACGGCTCAATAGTTCTGGAAAAATAAATACAGAGTAAACTATTTGCTCAAAATGAGTTTCTTGTGGAAAAGTGATGTTTTCTCATCTACAATATATAAGCCTGAGAATGGCAAAATTTACTGTGCTCCATACCAGACACATAAAGGAGGGAAGACGCTTCTCCAAGAAGGGTCCTTCCAGTTCCTTCTGGGGCTATTTTCTCCCAGGCAGTGTTTCCATTACATTTCTGGGCTTTATATGACATATCAATGAGTGATTGTTAAGACAGATGCTGCTCCTGTCCCGTCTAAAGCTGCTCCTGTCCCATCTAAACCTGCGTTTATGGGGACTACAGAGCCGCGTGCAATAAGGGCACTGGAAATGGCCAGAGTGTCGTAAAGTCCCTGGAAGAGTCACAGAAACCGTTCGACAGGTGGATTAGCTCTCTCTCAGCTTTGGCTTTTGTGCTCTCATCCCAGGCAATGGTGCAAATACAGTTTATGCTGTAAAAGATAAGGGTCATACGCATATAGAGTATCTGCATTACGGCTGGCACGCTGTTCGCAGTTGTTTGTCATGGGCCGCTTGCCTGTTAAAAGTGACACTGGAAATATAAAAGGGGTAGCACATAAAATCTGAAGCTAGTTTAGGCAATTTGTCAAAGTTAGAAACRTCTTAGCAGAGCAGCAATGAGGCAGCAACTTCCCACAGCATCATCCGAAGCAGCTGGAGTTACTTAGTGGGAAGAAATCATCTCATAGCAGTATATATTTTAGCATTTCCTGAAATCAGAATGGTATTTTTCAAACACAAACCCAAATCAAACCAAAAATTTGTATGCTGAATACACAGCTCTGATATCTTTATTGTTACTATGGACAATATCTCATTATTCATGACATATAAATAGGATAACTACAAGCCACAGAGATCACCTTTGCTCCAAAATCCCAAGCATCTTGAAAGATCATGGTTTATGGGACATATTTTTTCGTTTTGATGGGATAAGGATAATTTTTGAGATTGTTCCTCAAGTGGTATTTACCACTTTCTAATATCTTGGAGACTGGATTTATTTTTATACTCATCTTTCATGGTTACCCTACTTGTCTAAATATTCTTTTAAAACACTGTGTCTATTGACAGTGATGGATAGCTAAGGATCATACAGCCTAAATTCAAGCTTCTCAAAATTATATTCAGTTATGATTGAAAAATATGCAAGAAACACCCAGAAAACGCCAAAAAGGACACACAGAGAGGTAATAATGTGATACTGGTAATTCTCTGTAATTAAGAGTTGCCAGGCAGGGAGCTGAATAATCTTGGAATTACATCATTTCTTCCAGTAGCAACAAATACAGAAATTTTTACTTCCTGTTTACTTGCAGCAAATTGTGTGAGATGAGTGAACACTGCAATTGTTACCAGGCAAAGACTTTTCCACAGCCCACGCTAGCAGATTGGGTGGGTTGAATCAGTTTCTTGGATCAGTGGTGTGGACTGGACCAGCTTTTGCCCATCTCTGTATATCCCTGCAGATAACTCACAGCAGGTACCCTTGTGTGAAGCCTTAGAAAAGAATGTCAAGCCTGAGCTGGGCTTTAGGATGAGCTATGCCCACTCTACCTCTCTCCAAAGGTCATCGGTTTAACCTCCTCCTGGGTCACTGGCCCCGTGGTGGATGCTGAGGGGGAGCAAAGGGAATGATTTTATGGCTCCGCCAAGGAATGCCAGCAGTTTCTCCAAGAAGGATGTTTTGTAGAGATTAGGACTGGTAGTGATTGGAACTATGCTGGAAGATGTCCTGGATGAACTTAGTGCCAGGAGCCCATGAAGCAAGTCGTACCCGCATTTTGCAAAATTGCATAGTCTACTAGAGTATAAAACATTAGATTTAGGAGCAAACAAAGTTGAGRGAGCTTGAAAAAGCATTGGCAGAAATGTGATTGATTTTGTGCTGATAAAAGAAGGATGGGTGTGTGCAATGTCTCTTTGAAGGAGTTCCCCTGAAGAAAGTATCTTATAATTCCACCAACTTATCATCTCCAATGTCAAACAACTTTGGGAGAAGAATGAGCTATGAAAAACAGTCAGATACAACAACAAGGCTGTGGACAGCAGGAGGCAAAAAGCATGAGAGGAATGCAGCTCAAGGGTCCTGCTCGCAACCAAGGGATGGCCCCAAAAGGCTCAGATCTGAGGTGAGTTAATCAAGATATATGAGAAAGGGGGAGATGTAAGGATCCTGGAAATCAGAAAATACCGAGAAACACCAGTAAAGGGCAGGGAGATGTTTGTAAGCAACGATGCGATGTTCAGACAGGCCGGAACCTGCAGAAAAGGCAGGTGGAGGTAAAGATAAATGGTTGTCTTGGAGGACTGGCGTGTCTGGGAGTGTGTAAGCTGAAGCAAGGTATGAAGGCTGGAAAAACACCATGACAGACCCCACTGGGGCAAGGAAAGCTTCTTGCCTTCCATGTAAATGACAACACAGAAAGGTGCATCTCCTGGCACTCAAACTTACGTGGGTAATTTATAGAAAAAAARGGAGGTATTTAGAGGTGGAATCTGTAAGGCTGACAGGGCTAGAAGATGAGAAGCAGAAGGACTTTCAAATTTGAAGAAATACAGAAGCCCAGAAATGCATGGTGCACCAACACTACGGATCCATCAGCTGCGTGTGCTACCAGCAAAGAAGAAGGTATTAATTAAAGGTGGAAAAGGTGGCCTGAAGAGCTACACGTGACAGTCTTTCTCGGAAATGGTTAACAGATTTTCTTCCAAAGATTCAAAACACCGACAGAAGAAACTCGTGCACTYCTATCTGAGAGGTTTCCAGCAAGATAATGTAACGAGTCCAGGCAGGGTGTGTTGGTAAATGTGGACAGCTATTTCAGTGACCTAAACAGCAAAAGTACAAAATGACTGCAGGCATATAATAATTCCAGACGATTCCAAAATTCCAAGGAGTTGGAGATGGGCAGGGGGTAAAATCATTATCCCTCTGTAGCGGCCAACAGGCTCTCAAGGACAAGTGCAATGAACTATGAGGGTGGGACATGTGCAGGGTCTCGCTGCAGCTGCGGGGAGGGATGGGGAGAGCTGCCGCTCGGGAATTGCCTTGAGATATTGTGAACGCTTAGGAACATCTCTGTTGTCCCAGSTATGTGTGTTCGGGAAGACAAGGCAAGAGAAAAGATTGTTATGGGGAACTTCATTAATTAGGACAGTTGCCTATGTGATTTCATGTGCTGAAAAATGCTGCTTGCAATCTAAAACATTTCATTTAAATTTAAAATTTAAAAGAAGAAGCAGAAATAGACTTGAGAGTGCAAAATCAGGAAGAATCCTGGAAATACCTGTAATCTACTATTATAGCAATGAGTGTTGAAACAGCCAATGACGCAGGTTAGCTTTATCTGTACTGCACTTACAAACGACCAGCAGTGAGGACAGAGGAGCAAGCTCATTTTGCTTTTTAATTTTACTTCTGGAAGTACTCTTATTGAACAAGGTAACTGCAAAAAGAGTGTCTTTCCTCCATTAAACAAAGCGTGGATTTGGTTATATTTGCTATATAGCTATAACAAAGGTGTTCTCCTGTATGTGATATAGCACTGTAAACGCTGGCCTTGTATTCACACACAAGATCAGCTGAAATCTGGACTGTTCGTTTGGAGTCTTCCTTAAAACTAAAGCTCATTTCTGCTCTTGGCTCCAACACGGCTCCTATTCTGCTCCATGGAAATCAGTGGCAAGGCTGCCCTTGGCTTTGCTGGAGCACTGCAAGCCCATAATGAAGCTCGGCATGAAATGAATCTCATTCTGCTCATTTCAGTACAAAGAGGAAGAACAGCGTTTATACTCAGTTTGTGCAAATAAAAGAAGGAAAAAAGAAAAGGCCTGTTTTGTACAATCAGTTGGGCAACTTTGAATTTGGCACCACCCAAGCATGTAATAAATATCAATTTCAAGACTCCAGAGTTGTAATACATGGCTTGGTGTATTCTACAAGGCGATGTAGATGGAATATCAAATCAATTGAAAGGTAAGTCAAATTTTAGTCCACTCCAATTGGTAATCTCTGAAAATACTGCAGTGGTCCTTCAAAGGAGTGGGCACTCACTGCTTGCAACATTTACCATGTATTCAGCATTTGCATCAAAAGATGGTGAGGAAGTTCATCACTAAGCAAATATTTTTATAAAATAGCAATACATGTAATTTCTTTGCTATTTTTCCCCAGCTTTCCTGTGCTGCGTTGTTTGTGCACTACAACTTGACACAGGAAACCACCATTAACCAGTACAACTCTACATGCTGTTTCCTTATTAAAGAGGTATTTTTAAGTACATGAGTCTTATTGCAGGTTGAGTGCCCAAAGGCATCTTTACACCATCCTTTCTCCATATTTATACCCTTCCCCTCGTGATGCAGACCTTCTGAAGTTGTCATATGAGAATAAAACTCTTCAAATGGGTGGATTTTTTTGTTTAGGTTTCTTTGGGTTTTTTTTGTTTGTTTGTTTTTTTGCCATGGTTAAGTGTTCCAGATCATTTTCTGCTGTCTCCAGTTGATTTGCAATACAACTTTGACATGAATCAATGCGGCGCTGGGGATGGGGATCTACTACMTGACCTCTCCAGGTCCTTCCATGCTACTTTTTATTATCTGGCCAGTGCAGACTCGAGTCTGGCAGGGCGAGGGTCCACGGACCACAGCGAGTGGTTGTGCTCCGCTGTGTGAGCCTTAAGGGTTGCACTTCTTTTTCTTCTATCCATTTCACTTTGGCATTTCCCCATCAAAAAGTAGACTTTCAAAAGAGCTGCAGCRAATCGCCAGCGTAGTAGAACAATTCATATGGTGAATGGTAGGATTCTTTCCTCATTCTGAGCCACTCAAATGTGAGCTATGCGCTGGGCTGCCCATCCAAAGCAGCCGGTGCCCCTTGACAYCTGTACTCTTTAGGCAACCCATGTGCTAGAGCCAGCTCCACGGACACAAGGACCACCACAAGATCCACAGGACAGCCCCGCGCTCGTGCAGCTCGTGACGTGTCCCTGGCACAAGCTGCTCTTGCCCAAGCTGCAGCTGAATCCGAGCAGTGCCGAAGCCTGCGGAGAGCTGGCAGGGGCTGCCGGGGTCCCGTGCTGCACGAGGGCCGTGGCACACACACGGGCCACCCCGCTGGCCCCGCCACGGGCCACACAAGCTGCCCAGCTTCTGCGGATGTTTCCTTTAAACATTATTTTGTGCTTTTGGCAGGGCGGCGGGGCTGCAGCAACCAGCTGGCACGGCGTCTCCCCGTTGATTGCGGCGCTGATTGTGCACCACATGCCCTTCGTCGCCTCCTCCTCCTCCTCCTCGCTTGCTGCATCGCTGGAGCCCAGCGCTGTGGCCGCGCATGGAGGGGCTCTGGCAGCTGCAGGACCCAGATGCCAGATCCTTTCGGCAGTGGCCTGGGGGTGTCAGCTTGTCTCCCCGCTTGGCATTTCCATTGGCAACCAAACCTGCTCTGTGTCAGCGTGTCTGCAGAATGGAAAAGTTATCATTAAAATACCGCAGAGAGGGATGTGCAGAGAGACATGTGGAGAGACTGAGAGGAAAACTCGTTCAAAGCTTACATGGGAGAACCTAGGGCTCACCCAAACTGTCTACCATGGTTGCAGCAAACCCATGGCAAAATGTGCTCCATCACCACGGCAGTGGCAGATGAGCTGCAGAATGGCTCATCCCAGCTCCATTTCTCAGTTGGACTTGCCTATATGTGCGTCTTGCTTAATTTTACAAGATCAGCTTGTGTCCCGAAGCTGCCCTGCAAAAGGGAGGGCGAGGTGGACAATCCCCCACACATGCTCCGCTGTCCCCAGTAGAGCACCGGGTTGCTGTGGGGCAGTGTTTTGGAGAGCTGCCTGCCATGTCCCATGACCTTCCAGCTGCCTTCTCTTTGCCAGCTGTGGCTTCACCCTGTCCACTTCAGGGACAGAGGAAAGCTGTTTCCCGGGGGTCATGTGCAGAGCACTTCAGATGGAAACCTGCAGCTCCTGGTGAGGTGTGTGGTGCCCATCACAACTGCAGGAATCTAGGACCGCACTCCAGTCTCTGGGTGTAGAAGCAGGTAGCACACAGAGCGCGTTGATGCATGATTCCAAGCCTGCTTCAAATAGATAAAGGGGGAGGTTTGAGACCGTGGCTGGAGATCTGGGGTGGAGCGGCGGGGAGCTTAATGGTGGTGGTCTTTACTTGGGGAGCTACAGAATGGACCATGAGGGTGAGATGGGGACAGCCTGGAGCGGGTCCTGCTGAGGACAGCTCTGCCCAAAGCCCAGGTTGCTGCTGCTGTTCTTGGTGGTGCCAATGTGAAGCCAGGATGGGAAGAGCGCTGAGCAGCAACTTCGCGTTGGCCTGGGCCAACTGATAACCGAGCTGCATGTGTCAGAAATCTGGGATCTGCTCCCACCTGCCCCATGGTGGGAAACATGTCCTGCAGCCTTTGCAGCTTCCCTGCTCCCCAAATCCCTGCGGGTTCCTGCAAGTCACTGCTGGTGCCAGGCAGAACGAGGAAACTCCGGTACGTGGAGCTGCTCAGATCACGCAAGTGGATCAAGCTCTCGCTTGGTGTGTCATGAATGATCTTCTCAAACGTGTTGACATCTTCAAAATTTAAAACATTTTTTTTTYTCCATCTTCATCATCCTTCCGGGTTGTTTTTTGTTGTCACTGAAGCCAATTAAATAATGCAAAAGTTTTCAATTTGCTTTGAAAATGTTATTTTTGACACAGTTACAAATGTGGAAATCAGTAACAGAGAGTGCTAAGGAAAAAGGGAAATAAGCCCTATATAGTAAGGCTATTATTGTCTACATAATTAGGATAGTATTCTGAATTAAAAAGAAAAATGTATCTAAAAAAAAGTTTGTGGAAAAGACCTTTTCAGAATAAAATTTTAATCAGAAAAACTTGCTAACCAAAATACAAACAAATGGTTTGGTATTTTGGCAATGATTTTCCTCTATATATTTGACATTTGCTTCTTTAATGGGAGAGCTTTGAATGTCACGTTAATTCAAAGYATTAAATACTAGCAAGTGAATATAATTGAATATTATTTTGCCCATGTATCTTTCAAAATGCACCCATACCCTAAAAACACTACAAAAGATAAATGAAATGAGCCTTGAGCRTCCTGTTTCTTTAAATAGTATTTTAAAGTCAATTTCTCAGTTAATTAAGGACTAAAGAAGGATCTTTGCCTTCTTGGAGCTGGTACTACTGATTATCAGAGAAAAGAAGTCATAAATGCAAACCTGATTATTCTCCCAATGAAACCAAGGGCTTTTTGCTGTCAGCTTCAAAATCAACAAATCTGGGCCCTAACCATTTGCCCAGATAATTTGCGAATGATAACCTGTTGCCTTTTATATGCTTAAAATAATGACGTGATCGCAATCTCTATCAATTAAACGTTCCGCTTTTCTCGAGCTAAGCCTTCAGACCGGGTTTGGCTTTGAAAAGCCTGATTCATGCTGCTTAAATTGCTATGGACATCCCCATGCCCAGGGGTAGCCCCTTTGGGCAGGACTAATCGTGCATCCCTGTTGGGTTGGTGCATGCCAAGCTCTACCCGTTGGCCASGGGACCAACAGTGCTCGTGTCTCATGTCCCATCCCATCGAGAACGGTGGGGAAAACCCAGAGGAAATGTGCTGGAGAGGCTCCGAGGCTGGAAAACCTGCTTGAGCCCAGCTGGCTGCAGCGGGGGACGTGCAGGGACCTGCAAGGAGACGTGTCCTGGTCACGGACTGTGGCCACCAACCGGCACGGGAGGAATTTGACAAGGGGAAGACTTTATACGGCAGGAAAAACAGTGCTGGGAATCAGATTTAAACTGAACGAGGCGTGTTTTAAACCATGAGTCTACCTAACCATTGGAGCAGCTTACTGACCATCCCAGGGAATTTTAGTATCAGTATTTTTCTCCTAAAACACTTGCTTCTGGGATCCAAGGGGAGCCCAGCCTGCTCCCTTAGATCTAACCAAACGACTCCATAACGTCCCCTGAAAGGTTCAACCCTACWACAAGAAACTGAATTTAAACCAAAATATTCCCTCAACACCTGTTAGCTGACGTGTGAAAAACAGGCAAAAATCTGATTCAGCCCTGTCTTCCATGCAGATAAATAATCAAAACAGATAATCTCCACCCATGGAGGTGGAGAGCCCAGGGAGGCCGCCCAGTTGCTGCAGGACACGTCTTGCACAAATCATGAGCAGTTTGATAGCGTTGGGAAGGGAAGAGCCCGGGGGATKTTGCTGCTGGTGCCTCGCCGCTGGTGAACGTGCCCTCCAGCCCTGCAAGCTGGTCAGCTCCCACGCCGGCTGCACCCGCTCCCGCGAAGCCAACAGGGCCCTTTCGCAGCAGCACCTMATCTCCCCTTTTGTGGCTATTATAAAAGAGAAAATCCTCTCTGGGTTTTATTTGGTTGTTTTATCTTTACCTCTTAACATTTAAAGAGGCATGGAATACAGCYCATAATTTTCACTTGCTAAATTAAAGTGCTCCCAGCAATGCCGCAGCTGGATCCGTCCTGCATTCCCAGCACAAGCTCTTTGGGAGCGGGACCTTGGTTTCATCCAGTGTGTAACAACGCCTGGTGCAACGGGACCRATGAATGTAGGCAGCCAGAGAAATAAGGAATGATAACAGGCCAATGTGCCGAGGAATGCAAGCTGATCGCCAGCTTGTTGGCACAACAGAGCTGTCCTCGCTCGCGGTGCAGGACATCAGCAGGCAGGTAAGCCAAGCACCTCCCCACCGTGCGCTGATCCAGGGTAAATATGGATTAGATTAATAACTGCCAAGCCCAAAATGAAAAGAAAGGAAAAAAACCCAAACAAGCAACGTTGTTGGTCTGCTTTAGGTAAAAAGGAGAGAGCGAGAGATGTTCCAAGAGCTGTGGCAGCAAAGAGCCCCTGCACCAGGATACAGCGGGGTCATGTGGAGAGCAGAAAGGGGTCCTCAGCAGTAGCCCATAAACAGATCTAATAGATCACTGTGTTTAATGACCTGGCTCGTTGGAAAACCAGCTGCCGGGTGCAGGAGCAAAGGTGGCGGTTGGGAACCTGCCCATGTCCTTGGCACAGGCGGGAATTCGCTGCGGACATCGGGGCACCTTCCTGGTGATGGGCGGCTGCCCCATCCCAAGCCTCACTGAGCGTGCTGCTATGGGAGTGGGGGCAACGGATCAAGAACTCCAAATCCAAGCAAAATCAACTGATATTATGGTTTAACAGTGTGTGCCAATTAAGAGTTATGCAGGTCCAGGGTTTGTCTGATGACAAGAAGGGCAGTGCAGAGGATGCTGTCAGTCGTGAGGAGGTGCGAAGGGAGATGCTTTGACTCTGTGCACTGCTCATTTGGGGTTGCCCACGACAAGCTGCACCTTGACTGCCTGAGCCAAGGCACGGAGCAAATCCAGCACGGCTCCTCAGACACGGGGGCAAGGCAAGTGGAGACACCTACATCAGCAGGCACTCGCAGTCGAGGTGAGAGCCAACACGCTTGTGGTCGTGGTGCTGTCATCCCCTTTGCAATTGCTGCACAGGTTTCCTCAGGAACACTTAATCCCAAGGAAGGAGTGGGAATTGGCAGGTTTGGAACACTAATAATATCCCAGCTCCCCAGATAACCTCATTGGGATGGATGCTTTGAGGTTGCAAAGTCCAGCTCACCAAAAGGGACCCATGGAGAAGCTGTGCATGCTGGGGTCTGCTCCAGAAGAGTAGTTACAATATTAAAACTCACATTTTCCTAATCTTTTTGCTTTTACACTGCGTGTTCTTTCAGGAACCGTGTTCTCTCTTCCAGGATGAAACACTTCACATCTGGTTTTGACCACGCTAATCCCTTGTTTCTCTTACAGGYCTCTGAAGAGAAGAACTGCAGATGCTGGAACCCGGCGGGGCCTGGAGACTMTTGGGGTTGATGGAGGTGGAAAGCACGAGCTGTGGGAACTCCTGAGGRCCTGGAGGGTCTGCAGAAGGGTCCTGGTGGCATCTCCCAGGAACACACACACGTTCCACCCTCTCTGTTCCCCCTTCCCTCTTTCTCACACACAAAACCAAGCACAAAGGCTCCTATTTAATATCTTGATATCTCTMTGTGTGTGTATATATATAAATATATATAATATATATATCTATATATATAATGGCACATGCATATGCCGTTATTTGTGTAACGTTTGATACAAATTGGGAAGAATCACTTTAGGATTTTCTGTCTATGGCAAAACCATGTAACTCTGGTCTAGAATGTGTTTTTTCCTCTAAAAAAGCCTCCTGAAATAATAGTAGATCTCTAAAAAAAGAGATCCTGGTGCTAAATCTGGAGCCGGAAAGGAACAAAATTGCCCTTCTGGGAAAGGGTGCTTGCAGGCACCGGTCTCGCGTGGCCTGGACAGACAGTGACCAGGTCCCCAAGACCGGGAGCGCCCCGAGGAGCCTCTCGCGCGGCGCACAGGTCTCTGCCTCGTCCCTGGAGCGAATCCAGGCGTCGAGTGCAGCGACCGGCGCCGGGAGCCGTCCGACTGCAGCGCCTCCGGCGCGGAGCGTCCGCACCGTGCCGGCTATGGGGCAAACCCCACACCTGGATCTTGCTCTGCTCTCCATCCCCACACACCGTGCTGCTCACGGCTCAGCGGGAGGCACGGAGGAGCATTGATCGCTGCAGGAATTGCCTCTATTCCCCGCGTGAAAATGCAGTGCATATGAGCAATGGGGACAAGGATGCAGGTCCCTCTTCCCACCTGCGCCTAGTCTCACGTCTGGTTTTACCTCCTTCTCCTCCAGCGACTTCTCCATCGCTGTGACTGGTCCAGCCGTACGCGTGGCAGAGGGAAACGCCGCCTGCCCGGGAAAAGGCGCAGCCGTGGAGCAAGGCGCAGACACCGTCACAGCGCGGATTAGATACGGCTGGAACGGGGCTGCACAAAAGGAGCGTTTTGCAGGGTCACGGAAGCATGATATCCCTGRGAATTAAACCCTTCAGCTAGCTTTCCAGGCCTAAATTCCCTGCGGTCACTTGGAAGTGGATCTCAGTGCCTCAATAGGCTTTTAGGAGTTTCCAAGGATTAGGTTTAATCAGTGATCTGAAGTAATTTAATATATTTCCAGTGCTCTCTTCTTTAATACTTAATGACTGATGATTAGGTTTGTGTATCAGATCTGAAATCTGCAAGTTATGTGGCAATTAATGTTTGAAGCACTCTGTAACTTCCAACGTAATGATCGTATTTGCAAAGTAATTAGGGAATATATGCGCCTAATAAATAATAACACTTAGCACTCGCTCAGCGCTGTTCACCTGAGGAGCTCCAAGGGAGAAAGCACTGGGAATAACGGAGGCATTTCCAACCACTTGGAATGGGGCAGCGTTTTCCAAGTGGAAAAGCCGTGTGGATCCTGGATGGGGAGCACAGGGCTGAATCCCGTTGCCAGCTGTAGGATGGGGAGCACGGGCTGGATCCTGGTGCCAGCTGTAGGATGGGGAGCACGGGCTGGATCCTGGTGCCAGCTGCAGGATGGGGAGCACGGGCTGGATCCTGGTGCCAGCTGCAGGATGGGGAGCTCGGGCTGGATCCTGGTGCCAGCTGCAGGATGGGGCGCACGGGCTGGATCCCGTTGCCATCCCCAGGATGGGAAGTTCAGGCTGGATCCTGTTGCCAGCTGCAGGATGGGGAGCTCAAGGCTGCATCCCGGTGCCAGCCGCAGGCAAGGGACACGGCCACGGCCACCTCCCGAGCCCATCCTCATCACACGGAGGCCCGGCGGGCGAGGAAGGCTGCCGACGTGCGCAATGCAGCGCAGCCYGCGCGCGCAGCGGCTCCGGCCCCGTTTGGGAACAGGTTTCTGCCGCGCAACGAGCAACTGAGCCATGGCGAACAGGAACCGGCAGGTGAAATCCCAGACCGTGGAGGCCACCAGAACGCTGGGGTTTTTTTTGAAGATGAATATTTCATTTAAGTGCCCGGTCCCTGCTCTGAACCAACCAAAGCATGAACGCGCTCCCATGCGCGGACAGATGTACATTTAACGGAATGTACATTATTCAGAAGAGCGAGTCCATAAAGGAAGGCGGCAGCCACCGCTGGAGACGGGCTGTGCAGACAGCGCTCTCGGCGCCTCGCGTGTGCCCGCAGCAGCCCCTTCCCTCCCCTGTCCTGTCCTTGCCTTTCCGCCGGGCTGCCGAGCTCGGGAAAAGGGGTGAAGTCACCCGGCACGGCCCAGGCCCGCTCCTTTCCATTACACGGACTTCAGCCGAGCTTAATTCCTGGGTGACCTTGAAGTTTAATTACGGACTGGAAAGGACAGTTACGTAACGGAGGCTGCAAACCTAAATAAAACAAAAACAGAAGGGCCATATGCCACATAGCCCAGAAAAATCTAGAATCAAATTACACTCTTTGAATTATTTACAATATTTCTTCTTGCCAAATCTAAGCAAATATTCCACTTGCTTCGACTCTGCTTTAAGAGCTTTAACYGTTTACTGTAAACCCAGGCGTACAGTAGGCTCTTTCATCAAACGTTCACTGCGTATTTCACATTAATAAATATTACGAGGCTATTACGAATGCTTCCTTATTATAATAAACGCTAGATATAGTTTTCATGAGTCTTCCAGCTGCTACACYGAAAATGAGTCTAAACAAGACATTTCCTCCCAGGCCATGTAGTTTAGTAGCCTTTGAGCTATTGAGTAAATATAGCAAAGCTAATATTATTATTATTTTAATAATGGTTTCCCACTACAGAAATGGAAAAGGGAACAAGGAAGGGTTTCATAATTGTGTGTTGGGTTTGTTCAGATTTATTCATTTTAATTTGATTATAAAACACTCCCCACTCCTCAGCGTGACTGCTTGGCCCCTCAGCTCGGTGCCAGCSCTTGCTTTAAGTGAGGAGCAAACCACGCACGACGGTCAATGTGCAATGGGGCAGCTTCCATCAGGATAGGTCATGCCAATTTAGATATTAAAATTAAACATTTAGATGGCAGAACATGGGTTTACTAATGAAGAGCGTTGCGTGGGGTAAGAAGAAGAAGGAAAAGAGAAGATGTAACAGGAGCAATTAATGTTTTGGGCTTCATGGTGGCTTCTTGGTTTGTTCTGCATCACCTTTGGTTGTGATACACTCTAAGAGACATGCATGGAACCAGATTAAAAACTAATTCCCCAAAACCTCTATGCCAGGCTAGACTCAGACTTCCCTGGACAAGAGCAAAAGAGAACAAAAAAGAGAAAAAAAAGGCAGCGAGGCTGCAGGCAGCCCCATCCCTGAGAGCACCCCGGCCCCTGTTCCAACAGCTGTTCGTGTATTTTACACATATATATTTTATTTTTTTATGTATTTCCTAGTCAGAATGAAGAACAAAGAGCAGCCACTGGTGCAGAAACCAGAACTTGCCATTTCCCCATTGAGCAGAGGAGGGAASGAGACCCGGGCCGGCGCAGCCCTGTCCCCCGGAAAGCTCTGGAGCGGCTAAACTGGGAGGGACGGAGCTCTCGGGGCGTTTATTTAGTTAATGCTGCAGCCTCCAGCGCCTGTTTATGTGAGGAATGTGGATGTCTACGCAGGCCAGCCACGGCGCAACGTCCATCTGCTCTGCATCCGGCCACCCATCGCCTCTCTGGAGATAGAAAACTCGAGCTCCGACTGTCTTTGCAGTTGAAAAAGGCTGTTTTGTTCTGCACCTCTCTCTGGTAGGTATGTATCCACTGCTCCCAAAATAAACTTAGCTCGAGTCTAACTTGAGACAGGAATTGACAGCATGAATCATGCTGGAGCAAGCGTCATCTCAGTAATTGGAACATGGATGTATGCCTGTGGGAATTATAAAAGTAGCAAATAACTGTATTCCAGAACCAAGGAGATGAAACCTGGCTCTGCCAAAACCAAAGCAAGCTTTACTTGGCCTTCAGGAATGTCAAGGACTTCTCTCGTTGCCACTCATTACAGCTGACAGCGTATCTGACTTACTGCACCCATCTGCAGATGGGATTCATCGCCCTAGCTTCAGTTATGTAAAAGTTAGGCAGCTAGTCTTCCCTAACAAGGCTTCCCGCTCCTCTGGCTGCAAATGGAACCGGGGAGGACCTCGAGAGGAGGAGGGACCGTCTCATTTAGTTCTGAAAGATGGCCAGGGCTAAATCAGCACTCCTGATTCCAACRCCTTTCTATTAACTGGGAACGTGGAGTTTCTGAGATTAAAACAACCGTTTTTCACATCATCCAGGGCAGCTGTGATGCATATGTGTGATGTGACTTTTACAAAAATTTTGATTTTTATCCTCATTTCAGTTATTTCCAAAACCTGGTCACTCCTTTCAAAATCTGATCAATAGCTCATGTCCTGAAGCATTGTTGAACTTGCCTCATTTTATTCAAGTATTATGGCAGTTAGAGACTTGTTTTATTTGAGTATTATTYGAGTTTTATTCAAGTATTATTTGAGTATTATGTAAAATGAATTGGATAGCCCACAGTGTATCTGCATTTCTCTTTACTAACCRTGACCGGCCAAACCATGACATGCCAAATTCATCTCTCGTGGATCACAATTCAGGTAAGCACAACCAAGCCAAGAAGACATTTACTTCATTTTTAATGACTTGAAGATACTTGAGATCTTTCTGTTTTTTGAGAGACAGTATTTCTCAACTGCTTTATTTTATTCATTAAGCTGAGCTACATGACTTCCTTCTGTGCTCCTTGAATCACTCAAAAGATTCTTAAGAATTCAAAAATGAGAAGGTCTCCAGACAATATGTCTTCATATATATTTTTACAATCTGAGAAAAACATCGAGTTTGCAGAACTATGTGAAGAAATGTAAGAAATAGAGCAAACTTAGTTCAGTTTCCTTATGCTTATGAGACATGGAGCTTCCTTATTCTGTATTTTATGTCATCCAGGAGCTCTTTCTTGGTCCTCTGACCAGACAGAACCCCAAATATGTCCGTGTTTTTGCCTGACCCAGGCAGGTTTATCCATCTCTTTGCCAGCTGGGACCACTTCGCACTCCAGCCCATCCATGATTCTGGCTGGATCATCCCTCCTCTCACTGGCTCAAGTTCCAAGATAAAACTGGTCACTCTGGCTGATCCCAAGACTGACATCAATCAACTTTTCTTGCCTAGGGAGAGTGCACAGCTCGGAACAGCAAGATCAGCAAAGGAAATCCTTCCACCTCTTCTGGTGACCTCAGCTTTCCCTGGGCTCTGGACTCTTTGTATCAAGAAGTCTCCTCTTCATCTCAGCTCCCTCTTTAGGGGCAAGTCCCTAGTGAATCAGCCGGTCAGTGCTTGCCATCCCCATACACCCCATCATGATATATAGTCAGTAGGTGCTTGCCATCCCCAAACATCTCYCCTTATAATAGGATCGGCAGGATTTGTACCTCTTTTCAACATAATTTGAGTAATGACTTTTCTTTGACAACGCATCCTAAAGCAAAGTATGTTTTGTTTGATGTTTGGTGAGAAGGGGGTAAAGGATGGGTTCATTTTTTCATATTTCAGATATGAAAACTGAGCACTGGAATATCCCAGAGAAATGAGATTTTTTTCCAGGAGGCAGAGCCTATGTGCGCACATAAAGCATGTGTGAGATAATGTTCCATATGGAAGTTTTATCTGAAGAAGAAGTGTTTTACAGAGCAAAGTTTAGACAACCTTTGTAGTCMCCTTTCAGTCCAAACAGAGGTAAAGCAGGACACTAGACAGAGGAGTAACCAGTTGCTTCTGAAATCAGCCCAACTGGTCATGATGAACTGGAACCTGAACATGGGTGAAATTTGCTTARGTGGATTTTTATGAAAATGATTCCTTCACGATCTTGGAAAAATTCTCAGAGAACTTAGACCATTGCTAATGTAGAAGCACTGCCATCTAATTCAGGTATTAGGAAAGCAGGAATAGACTTCTCYTGACCTTTGCATATCTAGGGAGAATAAAAAAAAGTAAAAAAATAGGCTTCCAAGGTGGGTTTAGCTCATCTGAGAGTCCTCTGAAAGTCCTTCTAGAGCCTTTCACCTACTTGGCCATGGCCCAGAAGGAGTCAGAACAAAAGTGAGAGACCCTGAAGCTTGAAGCCACCCTGAAGTTAGAAGCCGCTCTAAGATTAGAGAGCCAGAAGTGCGAGCTAGCTGGGAGCCTGTGAAGCAGCTAAGGATAGAAAGCCAGAAGCAGGAGGCAGCCAGACCAGATACTGAGAAATCAGACACTGAGCGCTGAAGTTGGATGAGATTTACGACTAAAGAACAGAGACTTTTATTGCTCTAGAAGCAAGGTAGGGACCAGCAGCCTCCTGACCACATCGTTCAGGTTGGATTGTCTGTCTCCTGGGCAGGGATACTACCATATCTTTGACAGAGTGCACTTATCTGGTCTGCTGGTGCCACCAAGTACGTTTTCCATGCCCCCAGCTCCCAGGGAAAGTGTCTGTCTGCAGCCTGGTGAACAGGGCCAGCAGCAAGCCAGGTTACTGCATGCTCAGAGAGCCCTCCTGGAATCTGCTTTGACCTGCTCCACTGCTTCCTACCCCAAAACTTTGCATTACATAGACCTGCCACGGGACTATAGAAATAGGCTAAATATCAAACTAATGAAAAGGAAGAAGACAGTAGCTTTACTGCTGTTACGTTTTTCAAGCACTTCTGCAGCAACATCCTCCACATCCTTTCCAAATACAGCTTTATCCAAGGCAAGTGCTCCAAACAGTTCCTAGTACTCCTAAGCATCTGAAGCACGGTGCTTTGTGTTGTTGGAAAATGGATCCAAACGCCTTCCAAATCACAGGAAACACCATAGCCTGGGAAATCAGAGACCAGCTATTGCTGAGAGATGTTGAAAGGCCTCCGGTATGGTCATATATTTGGTCTTATATGGTTTTATTTGCCAATATATCTCTGCAAAAAAAAAAAAAAAAAAAACAAATATTCTGGAAAATTGTGGAGAAATTTGGTTAAGACATGGCCAAGACTCTAGTGAAGGGAGGGAATTGACCTACAGGGAGGACCTAAAGGAAGAAGGAAGTAAAGAAAGAAAAGCTGTTGCTCTGGGGGAGAAAACCATGCCGTGAACCGCAAGGGAGAGAGTAGAGGGGTTTAAGAGGTTGTGCAGAAATCCACGGCATTTAATTGTGTGCACTAAGTGCCCTGCAGCACAGCCATAGCTGTGACATCCCCGTCCCTCCGTTGGCAATGGCAGGGACACGTTTCAACTTGCAAAAGCTTTCACGGGTTGGGCAGGCAGAGGACAGCCAAGCACTTTGACTGCATTTTCTGCCAGGAGACTAAAATTGAGCTGGTAACAGCCAAGCGCCCACTCATCTTCTTGCTAGAATTAAGAAATATTGTCCAGGTGTTTTGGTTTGAGCCTGGCACCRCCTCTTTGATATTTCTAAGGAGAAGCTATTTGATGGATTTGGTTACTAGAAGCTGTTTATTGTGCAAGTGCAAGAGATTTCTTCACCATATTCAGTCGGGTGGTCCCAAAAGAAACACAGTGTGAGAGGGACATGCAGGGTCTCGTGGTCTGGTTGATTAATGAGTCTGAAGATCATGAGAAAAAGCACACCTGAATTCTGTGCCTCTGCAAACAGAGCTAATTTGGTGTAAGATTTAGTCGAGTCCTTAAGTTCCCATTGCAAAGTTATGAGACTGGGAAAGGRTGTAATTGGGATGTAGTGTTGGCCTTTGCTTTCCATGAGGAAACCACGAACTACCACAAGAATGAACAAGATTTACCTCGTTCAACCTTCTGTAGATATCAGGGATCTATTGGATCTCACTAAATTTGGGGAAAGCATCACTCACTATACTGAAAGGCCTCTAGCCACTTAAAATGTATTTTAGCAACAAAAAGTGGCGTAGAAAAAAGAGCTCCAAAATTAAGTCCGACAAAAAAAGCAGGAGAAGTGGGAGATTTTTTTGCTGGTTTTCAGCCCTGATAAAAACTCAAGTCTGCCAGTCTGTAACAGAACAGGTTGGGGATAACCTGACAGAACAGATGAGCCRGGAGAGAAAAGACACATTGGAGAGAGCTGTTGCAGCCAAATCTAAGAGCCTCCAGGGGATACCATAGCTGAGAGAGATGGAGGAATGAAGTCCCACGTCGATGAAGGCCATTGCTGTGCCCAGCCTYTCCTCGCCTTAAGCCCGCAAAGCATCTCAGCACAGTGGCTGTGGAGGGGGGATGCTGGCAGACCCCCTGCCTTAGCCCAAACCTGCATTCAGCATCAGCGTGGGACTCTCGTGGTGACTCTCCTGGTCAGGCCACCCTTTTCAAACCCAACAATGCAGCAGCTTTTCAGATCATGGTCAATTAAGCGTTGGCAAGGTTGCGTTAACTGCATCCAAGCTGCGGATGGCTATGATCAGCAGCAGCTGAAAAGGAGCCAGGAAACACGTGGATTTCTGTTGCAAAGGCTAGAGGAACCATTTTAACCATTAAAGTGCATAAATGTAAACCTAGAGCAGTAAGGATTAATTACAGAGACTATCAGCCTGGAGTAGAATGCCCTYGAAATCTTTAAAGGTGAAGATCCTTCTTTGTAAGGTGGTCTTTCCACATGCATATGATAAGTCTGACCAAGAAAAGATTTGAAAATTATTCTATGTGTTATACAGAGAGTCCCAGCAGATCCCTCCTTCTTTTCCTGGGCTCCTGGAGAAGTGTAAACCCAAGAAGTARTTTTGCTGAAGGCTTTTCAGAAGGTTTTGAGCTGATAAGAGTAACCTTGTAGGAGAGTTCTTTCCATGTTAGCTCAAATTTTAACAAGATGTTGGAATTGTTTATGAAGGCTCCAAACACAGGATTAGGAACTGTGGTTTGGCAGGTGGGAGAAAAGGAGGAAAATATCCTTCGCTATTTTAAATGAAAAAATATGACTTGCATGAACAAATGCATTCAGTCCTCAAGAAGGCAGCTCGTACTGCTGCATGAACCCAGTGAAATAGCATGTATCCTGAAAGGTCTCTCCTTTCTCAGGTGGTTTCCCTGGATAATAGGGGACTACATCCCTAGTTGCTGCAATAGGTCAGTACTCCAGGACCTTGATGTGCAGGACACTCAACTCACAGGCAAAGGAACTGCGCAGAAGGTTGTGTTGGATGTGCTCCTTCCCCAGCTCAACCCAGCTTTTCATACATAGTCCTATTCAGGTGCTGACCACCACATTATCTGATCCTGGTGGCTGTCTCYCCAATTTCTTCCTCCACTCAGACATTGAGCATCAATATCAGTCCTGATGGCTGCATCCTGATGGGGACATAAGGCTAGTTGAGCATACACCAGCCAAAAGTCTTCTCAAATGAAAGAATGACTATAAGTCAAACATCTTATCCCATAAATACGGGGACAGCCCAAGAGCCCCTTGAGCTCTCCTTGCATCTCAGYGGGCTGCACACCAGGATCCCCCCTTGAGCAGGGACACCTCTCAAGGACACTCCTTGGGGTTGAGAGATCCCTTTCCACAACAGATTCCTGGTGACTATAGCCCTCTCTCCTTCCGAACTTGGAAACTTTACTTTGTAACCGTGCAGAAAATCCCTTAGCCATAAACTGCAGACCAGGTTTGGGAATATGGAATCATTCCTGAACCGCCTCATACCCCAAAAGGTGTTTGGGTGTCTTCCAAAAGAACCAAATTGGACACCTCTACTTAGCCACTGAACTAATTCACCGGCTGATGAGGCAGGAGCTCTGTAGAAGGAATTCTTTCTGTAGAGAGCAGAATTAATGGTCAACTTCAAGAATGTTGGCTCAAGTGAGCAACCAGCTTCCTAGTCACTTCCTCTGCCAGTATTTTCCAGCTTTTGCAACAAAGACAACCATGTCCCAAGGCAACAATTCCCTTTACTGCACAGCTCTGAGCAAGGCAGGGAGCTTGACAGAGCGAAACAGCGCCTGTATGCGTCACCTGGGACATCTCTAGCGTGTGTGTGCTATATATACACGTTTATATACGTGTGCATGTATGTTGGGGAGAAGTCAGCTATTCAAAATCCTGTATGCCCCGTATGCAGGTTTAAAGCACTATTGAAACATTGCTAAAGTACAGGAGGGGCCAGGAACAGAGGGAGCCACGAGACAGGATTTAATTTTGGAAAATCCAATTTCCAATGGCACTARCAGGCAAACTAGGTACCTCGGCTCTTGTAAAACCCAGTGAATCAGATTTTGGTTTTGTAGAGTTGTACCTAAAACCAGAAGTATTTTGAATATAAATTCCAAAGTTTGGAGTAGGATTAGATAAAATATTCAAATGTAAGCCCATGTCTAGTTAATGGATAGAGTTCTCCTCCAATATTTATCTTTCTCCCGCTCTTCCTTKATCACTACTTGATCCCCAGCTAATCTCTACTTCATAACTGAACGTTTTCTGTGCATATCTTAATCAGCTCTGTCTTCCAGGTCAGAGATCAGGGCACACATTTTAAAAGGGTATTTCAGACGAGAGCAGACCCTCAATTGTTGCGGCCGCAATATAAATCATTTATCGGGGGAGAATCTTTGTGGCTCATTCTCAGAGATATGCGAACGATGACTCCTGCTTGCCGGGTGTTTACCATGCAGTAGCCATAAATGGAGATAAAATCTGAGAAGCCTCTGCTCCACCGAGGGAGGGGTGACCCCAAAACACGGCCGGMTTGAGAAAGAGCAGATAGCTTGCAATAAATAGCTAAGCTTTTAGGGCAGGTTGGGTGCTTTGGCTCTTTATAGAGCACAACAGCACAAGGGGAGCAGGCAGGAATAGCTGTCCCCCAGACATGGCGTGGTTGTGGAGCCTGTGGAGGGAGATCCATTGGGGTTCACCRGGAGCTGAACCCCAATGGAGCAGGGCTAGGTTAATGCCGAACGCTTCGGAAAGCACCATTCCTTCTTGCCAGGCTGAATCCTCCGAGATCGGCCCGTCATTAGCTTAATTCAACCATAAATGTTCGGAACAGCAGCCAAGGGATTAAAATGATCAACAAAGTCAATTGCTTTGTTTGTAAACGCTCTTTTGCTTTGTTTTCTGCAATGTAAAAGTTGTTCTGTGAACCTTGTTTTGACTCAGTTAAGCTCCATTTAGTAATTCTGCAGGAAAGATGGTATTTGTGATGTTTGTGTGGTATCTTCCTCCTAAAAATTACCCCCTACCCTGAAAACTTCTAATAGCTTGTCCCAGATTGGACTGGTAAAGGTASATCTCTTCTATAGGAGTGTGAAATGCTCATATTTCAATTGAGAGTTTGAGAAGCGTCTGGCATCGCTTTTTTGGAAAGGTACCTTAGTCTGCTTTTATATTCCAAAATTGACTTGGTCTAGAAACATCACATCCATTTTCGGACTCTGATACTCCTGGAGAAATAATGAGCAGGTGGAAATTCCAAAAATGAAAACAAAGACTAAAGTTAACATCTCGCAGTGAGCAGCTACAGGCAAGGTAAGGGGGGTTGTTCTCTTTGCCCATGTCCCTCTTGGGCAAGAACTGTTGTGRATGAACAACTGTTCTTTCCTGAGAGGGAAGCCCTGGGAAATCCACCCACTGGTTTAATGCCTGTCTTGTGGTCAATTTTTCCTATTCACCTTCTGCAGTTTTCACCCTCATGAGAGGGAGAGTGGAGTGAGCTCCATGACAGCAAAGACCAAGGGGAAAGGATCTTCATGAAAGGAGAGAAGATGGGATGGGGACCTCCATGAAGGGGGAGAGGATGGGGAAAGGACCTCCAAGAAACGGAAGGTGACAGGTCAAGGATCTCCATGCTCCCATTGCACCCGTTGCACCAGAAAAATCCAAATCACAGCCACACACCGAGACCTTGGTGCTGTTCCCCCTTCTCTGGCCACAGCCACAGGTCCCTGGAGGGGACCCACACCTCCCATGGAGGGAACGGCTCCATGGATGAACGGCTCCATCCACTGCTTATCTCGGAGCAGCACCTCAAACAACGCCGCACACTGAGCTGCGCTTTGTGGAGGGCTCCCCGGGTCCCCCAAATCCTGCTCCAACGTTATTGTTTATAAAATGTTTGATAAAAAATAAATGATGCCTTCGATTTAAACAAAACCGCACACTGTTACYGGTTTTAATAACAGTTTTGACAGATGAGATTTTCATCATCTGTTTTTTCTTTGTAAAGGCTTCTTCAATAAACTAGAAATGCTTTAAACTAACAGATGTGACTATAAAGTAAGGCTGAGCGTGAGACATCAGGAGCTGAGGTTTGTCAAATGCTACAATATATAAATTAATTCCTAGTTTAAGCTTCCACTGAGCATTGGAACWTCTATTTTGCCCTGCCTTTGGTTTCTGGATGGTTAGCTGACCTTGCAAAGCTCTCATACTCGGAGCAACATCGTGCATGAACAATCCATGTCCCTAAGAACAAAATTATTTGTGTGTTTTTGACATTAAAAGATGCAGCAGTTTTTGATGGTAAGACGTTTGATGCTAAACACCTGATAATGGGCTAGTATCCATCCAAAAAGAGAATTTTTTCCATTCCTTTGAATACTCAGCACCTTTTAAATTCAGGCTTATTATCTGAAAGCCGAAATAGGAACCCTCAAGCTGGATTTTAGGCAAAAACTTTAAAACCAGCAACCTTGGTCTCTTTCCAATATTCCTTCACCATTTCTGCAGGTCCAACCCTGTTTTGTTTCTCTTACATTATCAATGTGTCTAAGAGCCATCCCTGAATCAACTGGAAATAGTGTTATTATCTGAATAACAGATAATCTATGTTTTATTTTATCTACAAAAAGTTCAGAAATTAGAATTTCCAATGATATTCTGTTTGCTGTAARCAACTTGTATTTACTGATTTGGAGAGGAGTTTTGCTTTGTTTAATGGGCTTTACGCAATGCAATTTTAAAAGCTTGATTGCTTGCAAACCCTGATATTGTTTGCTTTTAAGTTTGTGATGTTGTTATCCGGGCGTGCGGCACGTTTCTCATTAGCCCTGCTTCTGCACTGCTYGGAGCTCCGCATTGTCCTGGCGGGTTAGCCCGGGTGCCGCAGCCACCTCGTCCCACTCGCGATGGCCAGGAGCAGCCCTCAACCCTGGATCCAAGGAATCTTCCTAAAGGAAGCCAATAACGAGGAGAAATAATGGGAAATATCTCGTGGGAAAGGGGCAGCGGGGAGGACGTGTCCTGATGGCAGTGATCCCAGCTGTCTTCTCCTGGTGGCTTTGCCCATGGGCAATGATCTTGTCAAGACAGCGAGTGAGGTTACGAAGAGGAGGAGCATCAGCAACTTAGGACTGGCTTTTGTTTCCACTTATACTGATATAAATGGGGAGTAATTACATGAGAAAAGTCACCTTACTGTGCAACTAGTTTATGAGAGGACAAAGCTGGTCCATCACACTGCTTACGAAGGAGTCAGAAGGAAAGATGCATCCTCTCAAAGCACAGCCTTTCTGAATGCCATGTTATTCCTTTACAGTGTTAAATTTTATATCATTTTCTGGTAGGAAAACAGTGAGTTTTGTCTGAGGGTGTGAAATGTGCTCAGAGTCTCGTCGAATCTAGTCCCTAAGGCCAGCGTGGGAAGCAGTGAGGGACAGGGCCCGCTGCGTTGTCACCACGTGCTCTCCTYGGGAAGGGGCTCCTGGAGCACGGGCGGCTCCGGAGAGCTCATCCACGAGCATSCACAGCTGGAGGCCAGTCCGAGGATGGGTTCTGGCAGCAGCGGAACACGTACAGAAAGCAAATCCCCSCCGGGCAGGATGCAGCGGAGGACAAAGTCAGAGCTAGCTTCATGCTCAGGATCGTGCCGTAGGTGTCCGCGCAGAAGGTGCCGCGGTGCCGGAGCCCTGCTCGTGCTCCCGAGGTTTGCTGGAGCAGGGCCCTCGCTCAGGCCCCTGCACAGCAGCACGCTGAGGTTTTCCAGCTCCACTCAGCTTGACAGACACGTTTAAACTATTTTAATCCCCGGATAGAAAGGAAGAGCCCCGGCGCTTAGCGAGCGMTATTTCATGTCCAACAGGTACCCCCAGACCCCATCCTCTGGGTAACTACCCTGCAGCAAATCCTGCCTCTGCAGGACGCACTGGCCGGTCCMAGCAGCCTGGGGCACAGTGTCACCGTGCACCTTTGCAGCAAGCACCTGGAAGCACCGGCTGCTTCCCAAGGCACCGCGCTGGGATGGGGAATTCCGCCGGGAAGTTTGCTGCAGCTTCGGAGCTGCACAGCATCCAGGCTGGGARACGAGATACTGATTGAAGGAATGAAGAACATGCTCAAAATGAAGTTAGCGAGTGACCGGCAGCTCGGGAGACCTAAGTGCATCTTCGCGCATTTGCTTTCCTGATGGACACATCAAGTGATTTAATTTTTCTCTCTTGCAGTTCTCGTCTATGAATTAAGGATGGCATTTCTTCTGAATGTGTAGACAAAGTAACTAATACAATATGGTCATTATTTCAGCTATGTCTCCAGATTTTACTCTAACATAACTAATAATAAAGAAGACATAATGGGGTCTTGCCTCATGACTATGCTTCTGCTGCAATACAAAGGCATGCATAAATGAATTAATAATAACCACAATGGTGAAGGTGTGTAAATATATTAGCTTAAGGGGGGGGGGGGGGGGGGGGGGGAAGTAGATGAAACAGAAGTACTGATGTCATAAAAATTCAAAAATAAAATTATTTGAGAGCACTGATTTGCTGAGTGCAAACTTAAATAAGACTTTGGAAAAGAAAATTTCCCAAAGACCCAAGTCCACTGAGATCTTCCCTGTGAGATGCCGACAAGGTTCAGCAAGGACAAACCCTCAGCCTGCGGAATGCTGGCTCTTTATGTGGATTCCTGGAAAGGTGCATTATACTTACCTTTGTTTGATGGCTCCTTGCGGCGTCCCGGGGATTCCACTGAAATCACTCCGCACTGTCACAGTTTTTGTACCTTGATATCGCTCTATCTCAGATTCTCTTTTCAAACTCAGAATGCCGTTCATTAAATTCTTTCTTCTATGGAGCCATAAATGCAGTAATCTAGATCCTGATAAAGGCTTTAAAGTTATCCCATAGGATACTTGCGGTTGGAACTGATGGAACATTAGTGTCAAGGAAGCATATTATTTGAGTCTCAATATAATTAATAAACCCCTTCTCTCCCCCACAGGAATGTGCTAAATCTCTGAGTCTTGTTTGTGTTAGGCAAAAGATTTAGTTACCTCTAACAGAAAAGAGGGAAAAAAAAGATGAAAAAGGCTTTAAATATTTAACAGTTTAAACCCTACATAAATTGGAGATTTGAATAAAAAATCAGCCCAAGTATATTTGTATGAAACTGGTGAACAGAAGGAATATACATGCTCAGAGGAATAGATTTTATGCCAAACATCAATCAATCCGGGCTCCGAAGCCTATTTATAATACTGTGGGGGTTCTGGACGGTTGCACTTCACACTGCGAGGACCAATCCATGACATTATCTATTGAACGATTGAAGTCTTTACAAATAATTAAAACTCTGTTCGGAAATGGAGATATTTTCCACAGCTTGTGTGTCCATGCACCGGATCGCAGAGGTTTGAGTGTGTAAATAATGAGAGGTTGGTGCCGAGAGCCTGCTTGCCTGGCGGCTCTGCCTTGCCCCGTGCCCTTCCATCTACCTGTGTGCTCACACCCTGGCACGGGCACCCGCCTATTGCCGCCCTCACCTCCTTCCACGGCCTCCGACGGTGCTCCAGAGCCCGGAGCAAAAGGAAATAAATGGGTTTCAAGCGTGCTGCTGCGAGCTTGCAGCCTCCTCCCGCGCTCCTCCTCCTCTCCTGCTCGCGGCACGGCGCTTCCCAGCCAGGTCTGTGTCCCCTGGGCCTCTTCACAACGCCAGGCCAGGCGCCGCTCCGCTGCCCTACTTACACCTCGGGAAACTAGGCTAGCGCTGCAGAAGCCCATGTGCCTCYGTGGCTCTGCCGCTGCTGTTGCAAACCATCGTCTCGCGGGTGTTTCACCGTGCCCGAGGAGCTGCGCCGGTCTGCTGGTGCGATCCAGAAGGATCCTTGGTTGGAATCCACAGGAAGGTGCAAAAGAGCTGCAAGGAAATCCCTGCCCAGGTTCTGCTTCTGCTCGGCGGTGCGTCTCTGCCTGCACCCCGGCCAGCTCGGCAGGACCGATGACACCTTGCACTAACCAGGTAAGTTAAGCACATATATGCCTTGCCTTGAGCCACGGCTGAAGTAAGAAGTAATAACAATAAAAAATCTACCTGTCAAATCAAACATGTGCAAACTTCTCAAGGCCACACCTAGTATTAGGTCTTTGAATAACACAATATTAGCACTCTCATTTCAAATGAAATCTATAACTTATTTAAATGTTGAAGTACTTTAAATGACTTTAGTGTTTTTCTAACCAGTACTTATTATTTTTTTTACAAGCAGCACCCAGCCACAATTAAAACATCCAGCTGTKTTAACTAAAGTCAACCTATGAAACAGAGCAAAAATGAAATCCATTAAATACTTGCCAGATAGCCACATCTGTTCGGGAAAACACAGCACTGGTTCAAGACAACAAGGAAATAGCAACTACCATTCTCAAGCATGCAGAGCATTAAAAAAGAAACAACAACAACAACAGAAACACAAAAACACAAGGTTTTGCACAGAAGATGAGGAGTTTTAAAGCTAATTCTGCTGCAGGGTGCAGGGGAGCCCCAAGCTTCAGGTCACCAGCCAGGGCCTCCAACCTCCCCGGGGCCGATGCAGAAAAGATGAAGCCGTGCGGCCCTTTTAAGCACTTAAGCTCAGCTTAAACACACGCTTTTCTGCTACTAGGGCTATATCTTTAGTAGCCCTAAGATAGCGGAGTAGTAAGGGGTAATAGATCCAAATCCCCAAACAATCCAGGATTTCTAGCCCCAGCATCTTGAACCATTCCAGGAGGGAAGAGAGCCCGGATCCCCAGCACGGATGGACGAGCTGGCCGTGAGGAAGAGCGAGGGAGCTGCCAGGGCTGTGCATGCAGCAGGACTCGAGGACAGGCCATGGGCAGGCCAGGATGCTGGAAAAGACCTTCGAGATGGTTGAGTCCAACCATAAACCCATCCCCATCCTACCTACTAAGCCACGTCCCTAAGTGCCTCATCTACACRTGTGTGGAACRTTGCGAGGGRTGGTGACTCCATCACTTCCCTGGGCAGCCTGTTCCAAGGTTCCACCACTCCCTCCTTCCTAAATTCTAACRTGGACCTTCCGGCACCACTTGAGGTCATYTCCTCTTGTCTTCCCCAGGAAGACCAGCTCCTTTGTCCCCAGACTCTCCTCGTCTCCAGAGAGCCTGGTGTGCAAGGACGATCCAGAAGGTTGCTCCCACAGCCGTGACGCTTCAGCATCTCCAGCTCCCGAGACCCTAGGAGCACTGGCAGGGCTGGTGGTGGTTCCTCTGCCCTGCCAGGGATGCTCTTGTGGCTGGCTTGTCCTTTGGGATGCTCTCCCGGCTGGTCCTTGGGGACGTTCTCCCAGCCGGTCCTTGGGGACGTTCTCCCGGCCGGTCCTTGGGGATGTGATCCTGGCCAGTCCTTGGGGATGTGATCCTGGCCGGTCCTTGGGGACACTATCCCGGCCGGTCATTGTGGAAGATATCCTGGCTGGTCGTTTGGGATGCTATCCTGCCCAGTCCTTGGGGATGCTCTCCCAGCCAGTCCTTTGGGATGCTATCCCGGACAGTCCTTGGGGATGTGATCCTGGTCGGTCCTTGGGGATGCTATTCTGGTCGGCTGGTCCTTAGGGATGCTCTCCCAGCCAGTCCTTGGGGACGCTATCCCGACCAGTCCCTGGGGACACTATCCCGGCCAGTCCCTGGGGACACTATCCCGACCAGTCCTTGGGGACACTATCCCGGCCAGTCCCTGGGGACGCTATCCCGACCAGTCCCTGGGGACACTATCCCGGCCAGTCCCTGGGGACACTATCCCGGCCGGTCCTTGGGGATGCTCTCCGTGCCGGACGGTCCCTGGGGAAGCCGGCGCTTGCTGCGCGCTCCGCAGCACCAGGGGGAGCTCAGAGCTCCCGTTCCACCCGCTCCGCTCCGAGCGCCGCTCCCCGAGACCTTCCGAGCAATTAGACAACACAGAGCGCGAATCAATCACACAGACGCCGGAGCGTGAAATAATGAAGATAAATGTGGTTTGAAGCCTCGCACGGGTCCCTGCCTGCACCAGATAGCATCCTGAGCCGCGTTAGATTATCCAAGTGACCTTAGAGCCGTTCAAGGGGTGCTTGATCCACCTCTCGCATGGGGTCCCTCCTTTCGGGCAATGCCTTCTTCCCCGGGTGGCATTTGGGGTGTCAGCATGGGCACCCGCAGGGTTTCTGTTGGGCTGGGGCAAGGGGAGCGCTGCCTTCTCCAGCTCCCGCCTCGCTTCTCGCAGGGGAAATAAATCCTTCACTTTGATGGTGAAAATCCTCCTCAAGAAACGCTTCCCAGATGTGGGACCCTAGATTTAGTTTCACTGAAGATTCCTGAGTTGTGCGCTCGATGCCGGCCTAGCCTCTCGCTCGTGTTTCCTGGTCTGCGCTTAGCGGAAGAAACAGGKGGGCTTAAAGCCCTCCAAAGACACCAAAGTGGTTCTTTGCAAAGTGACTTGCAAAGCAAAAATGAAAAAAAGACTTTTTTTTTTTCCCAGGGATTTTCGAACATATGAAGCACAAAAATAATCGCATAAATGGTGCAGAGGGAAAAAGGAGATATTAGCCTAAGTCAGCGTTTCAGAGGCGGTGTCCTCGCTCCCTCCTGCTCTGCTCCTGCTTTACAGCGCCGTGACACTGAGGGCTCATTTCAGCAGGCTGCCCTGCTTAGCAGCGGCCTAACCCAAGATCTTAAACCCCTACAGACCTGGGGAAGCTGGATCTTGGTGAAAACCTTGAGGTTTGGGCAGGTTATGGTGATGCTCACAAGGAACTGAATGTGTAACTTGCATTTTTTATGCATCAAGGATGAAATTCTCCTGGATCAGCATGAGAAGCCCACGTTGGCCTCTGAGGACAAGGATCTGAAGACCCCCGCAGACGCTGCCCACACCGTGTGCTCTGCAGGGACACCAGCTCTGCCCTGCAACAGCAGCTCCCGAGGCCTTTGCACCAGGAGACGGGAAATCTYGGCTCTTCCAAAGCAGTCCACACCCCACCTTCCACCTCTAGGAAAACAGATGCAGCATCAAGCAAGAAAATACACCGGCATCTTCCTTTGCTTCTTCCCAAACGGAGCCAAATACGCAAGAATTTTTAAAGCAGAAAGGGAAAAGCAAGTTCCCGGACCGAGCGGCCGCAGCCCTTGCTCCAGACAAGCGTTTCCATTGCATTTTGCTGGCGCTTCTCCCCATTTCTGGGTGCGGAGCTGCGGTGCCGGTTTTGGAGCGGCTTTTCCCTGTGCACGCGCAGCCCTTCGGCACGGCGCTGGGCTTCAGGTGCGCATTGCACATTGCACATTGCACACTGCACACTGCACATTGCACATTGCACATTGCACACTGCACACTGCACATTGCACTGGGGACTCGCCTTGCTGCGTCTTGCACTGAAACAAAAGTGGCATAAAGTCAGCTTCATTTCTGTGCTTTCACTAGCGCGGTGGGAAAAGAGGAAGCTGGCTTCTTCCCTGGAAGGAATGCTGAGGCTCTTTCATAATTTCTGTAATGACATTTGATATTATGGTGATGAGTGCCTTAGAAATACATATGATAATCATTATAATCAAGCACATGTGTCTGGAGAGTGTAATAGGTACATTCTATAAACTGGAAAATAAACATGTGTTAAGGCAAGGCTTCTAATATTAATTTCCATTTTTAGAAAGCGAGGTCTGAGATCCAGCCGCGGATTAGGGAGCCAAAGGGAGACTTTAAATGGGAGGGAAGCCCGAATGGGACCTCGCAGCCCTGCGACCGGCCAGTCCCTGGCCCCGGGGCCACCCGGCTGACCAGGGCATGCAGCTCAAGTTGCTCGGCCACCGAATGTCTCTGTAATTGAGTCACACCAATGGGCACACCGGGATGGCCCTGGGGACAGTGCCGYGGATGCATCTCAGATCTTGCAGGTTTATCCCGTTTGAGCCCCAGTTTATCCCGTGTTTCAGCACTGTTCTGCTCTGACGGCTAAATGCAAACGTGCCAACGTGCTGCAGTATGTGCAATTTAGCAGCAAGTAATTGGAGGCCACTTGTGCAAAATAGCTATTAATTATAAATAACAGGCCCRGCTCAGCCCGCTGCTCCCGCGAGCGGCCAGGCCCCGGGAAGCRGCGCTTGCTCTGGGGCAGAACAGGGCTGAACGAGGCTTTTTGAATGGAATAAAGCRGAATTTCACTTTATGGACCGCTCAGGAAGACCCAGCAGCTGTTGTGAATCAGAGTAGCCGCACTGGCTGCAGTGGATCTGCTGCAGTTTACAGCAGCTGGGAATCTGGCCTGAACCTCCGCAGATAGGTACTGGATTTTACCATCAACAGTTTAATCCTATAAGTAGGGATTTATTACAGAAAGGAAAATATGAATAACTGCAAACAGAATGTACAAAGTCATATTTTAAAAAGCGTAAAAGAACGATGTTGGGAGGCGCACAACAGCGCGTAGGAAACAGATTTTACACAATAAAGCCCGAACAAGCAGTCCCTGGCGCTATTCTGTCCCAGAGATTTAGCCCCAAATCCGGGTCCCCGACTGCCGTGCTGGGAAGACGAAAACCCCGTGCTTCTCCCGCACTGCACAGCCTATTGATTTTATAAGTCATCAATGTATATTGTCTGTCTATACTATTAACAGGACAAGCAGGAGGTGCGCGGCGTCATTTGCCTGCATAAGCCAGTTGTCCCATGCTGTGCCCTATGGGAAGCCACTGATTCTTACACTTGGAGCAGGGACAATGCAACTTAATCAGACTGACAGGAAACAGGCAGCAATTACAGTGTGCAGCTACATCTGCTGGGTTCCACTTCACTGAAGGAAGAGTTATCTCAATTTTAATGTACATCCCTTTTTCATGTTTCATTTAACCTCTGCTGTATTATTAAACACATCAAAATATAATGACGGTCRTTTAAAAAAAAAGGGAAAGGGAACATTTTGGAAATTTTGGACTCCCCTCTTTATCTGCAATTATCAACATCAGTTTTACTTTCCTGCAAAGCTCTGCATCAGTGGAAGTCTCATTTAATATATAGTTCCGTTTGTTTTAAATAGCAAGTGCAGACCCAATCCTGCTTCTTGCGAAGTCAATGGCAAAATAGCTACGGAGGCGCTGAAAGCAAGATGAGACCCGCTGATACCGAGTCTTATTAATCTAGATGGCGGAGCGGAGYCTTCCCCACGGTTTGCTCATTTGCACAAATTGTCTCGCTAACCTTGAGAGGCTCCTCGTGAGGAAGGATCCYCCCAGGGATCTGTCCTGGGAGCTGACAGGGCTGAGGACGAGGTCCCGAAGGTCCCAAAGGTCTGGCCAGGACCATCCACAGCTGTGTCCTGCACTAGGATGGTTTGGACATGTAAGGATGTTGGGATGCTCAGGATGCCCATCAACATCCTCCCATGCATCCTCCATCCTCCCTTCCATCCATCCTTCCATCCACCCGTTCATCCATCCTCCCATCCATCCACCCTTCCATCATCCATCCTCTCATCCATCCATCTATCCATCCATCCATCCATCATGCCCATCAACATCCTCCCATGCATCCTCCATCCTCCCTTCCATCCATCCTTCCATCCACCCGTTCATCCATCCTCCCATCCATCCACCCTTCCATCATCCATCCTCCCATCCATCCATCTATCCATCCATCCATCCATCCATCCATCCATCCTCCCATCCACTCATCCTTCCATCCATCCATCCATCCACTCATCCTTCCATCCACCCACCCATCCATCCATCCATCCATCCATCCATCCATCAGCCCCCTGCCCTCATGCTGTCCCACTCCCCATGGGTCCATCTCATTGACCTATCTTGGAGCAATGCTGCGGGTGTTTCTCCTGCCCTGCCTGTCCATGAACGACTGCTCTGGATGGGAGTCCAGCGATGGAGATGGCTTTTCCACATGTCCCTAAGATTTCACCCGTCCATAGCATCTGGTGACAATATGGTCTTCAGAAAATAACATTATTAAATATTTTTAATAAGATGCTCAAACATGTCCAGCATTCTGCTAAGAACCACCTTATTATTCACCATCTACTATTATCACAGAAACGGGTTTGGAGGCTTGCTATATCCAACCTGYCTCAAACTTCCAGAAATGCCCTCTCTCCTCCAATGCTCCTTTGCTTCTCACGTTTCCGCGGTATTTCTGAGATGTTCAACCTTGGCACGGCCGTCCCGCACCCCGGCCTGGCAGCTCTGCGGTGCTGCTTCTCGTGCCCACAGACACAAACCTTCTCCTACGAAGTTCTCTGGGGCCAAGGCTGTGTTTACTTGTGTAGAAAGTAGGAACAAAACAAATTAGTATGATGATGACACCGTACTAATTATTACTACTTGGTAATCATCCCGGAATTGGACGCAGAATAATCCCACAAGAATACAGTGCTATAATCTATTTGTGCAGTATTTTGCTYGCTGAGGGAGGCAGATGAGTTGTGCATCTTAAGTCACATCCTCAACGGGCTAAGTCTCTGCTGGATTCAGAGAACTCAGGATTCAGAGGAGCTTCCAAAGCCGCCTGGATGGGATCAGGTGCCCCGTGCTCTGGGTGTTCCTGCTGGAGCAGGGGGCTGCACTGGATGATCTCGAGATGTCCCTTCCAACCTCATCCATCATGGGATTCTGTGAAATGGGCTCTGCCAGCGGTTCTCCCTGTGCCACGTGCTCTAGGTGACCCTGCGTGAGCAGGAGGGTTGGACTAGATGACCTCTGAGGTCCCTTCCRACCTTAAGCATTCTAGGATTCTATGATTCTAGGATTCTAKGATTCTATGATTCTCATGTCTCCTGGCCGTGGAGGAGGAGGATGCTGGAGCAGGAGGTGGCCACAGAAGCTGCCTCAGGCCGGGGCACGTTGCCACACGAGGTGCTCGTGGAAATGCGTGTTCTGGTTGACGAGAGCAGGGGACGGCGGGACGTGATTCTGCTCCCTGGGCAGCACCGTTGGCGTAACAGAGGTGGAGCCGGAGCTTGTGGCTAGAAGGGACTTCTCTGAAACGAGGCACGGGTGGATGGGAGAAGGGACGGCGGAAGAGGGGTACAGGAATGCTGCCTTGGGTTTGGATCATGGGCGAATCTGGGAAACCGGTGTGGGCCTTTCCTCTCCTGACACAACTCCTCTACCTGCGGCTTGGTTGTGCCCTTAGCTCCTTCCGGGCGTCCCACAGYCTATCCCTTAGTCCCTTCAGGACTACAAGGTCCACAAGGGTGCTAGAGCCAAGGTCCCGCTCCAGCCGCATGCCCCAGCCCCTCGGGTGGGCAATGGTCTGCTCCCTCGCTTTGTACCCGTCCTTGGCTCCTGCTCTTTGCTGTGCAGGCTGCAGCGAGCTCCGTGCTGGCGCCGAGGATCCCGGTGTCCCCAGGAGGCTGCTCGGGTCCCCGCTCACCCTGCGCTCCCAGCGACGGCTCCTTGYGCAGCTGCAGCTGCCCTGGAGGGCCTGGGGACAAGTGTGCGTCTCAGGCAGCCCCGTCCCCTCGGGGCAGCCCGGATGCGGCGGTTCCGCTCCGCTTCCCAGGGGAGCRCGGTGCAGGCGCCCTCACGGAGAGSTGCGTGCTGTGCTCCCAGCGGAGCCGCCGCCGGGCTCCGGCAGGGATGCCCCTTCCCGGGACACAGCGGGCACGGCACGGGCAGAGCCRGCCCCGCGTCGCCCCGAGTGTCCCGCACGGCGATGGGGACCAAGGGGCTTCCCGCACGCAGCAGCGCAGGGGATGGCGCCTGTGCCGTAAACCCCGCACGATCCGTGTTCCCGGCCTCCCGCTGCTCCAGGTGGGGCGGGTGCAAAGGCAGGGCATCCACTCACGCAGCAGCAGGCGCGCTCGCAAATCCCAGGATTTGCGACACTTTGGCATGCTCACATTCCCCCCGAGACCTGCCAGCTGGGGCACCCCAAAGGGAGCCCGACGGCACGGTCAGCTGCCCATTTGGGTGCTAAGGACACCACTCCGAGGAAGATACACAGACATCGTGTCCAATCCGCATGGGGAATTGCTCCAAAAGGCGAGTGCTCCGGCGGGAAGCGGCGCTCACATCCCGCCGCGCGGTTGCTCCGTGCACCAGTGCTCCCCGGCCGGAGGCACGCTCAGAGCCCGGGCTCGCGGTGGAGCGGGTCCACGGCCTGCTCAGGAAGGGAGGCACCGCCAGAACGTGCCCGTTTTGCTGTTTATTTCTATTTTTGGAGACATAATCGTTCTCCCCTGTTGGAGGACAAGGATCTCTGTGTGCCCTATAAACACCCCAGGCTCCAGGTTCACCGCGATTCACTCGGAGATGGTTACAGASATCCCACCTGGGCTGCTCGTAAGGCCTGACCATTACAAACCAGTCCCATCCCACCACTTCAAATTGAAAGCATGAATCTGGGGAGTGTTCTGGGTAAATGCAATGCCCCCTCTGCTGCCAACGTTTCCTTCCTTGGGAGACACTGGACAGTCTCTACCATCGCAGCATCCTCACCTGCTCATGAGCACCTAAGCCCTGGTCGGCAGTCTATGTATGGATTCCATAAGAATCATTGGTGTTCGGGTCTAGACAATGCCTAGCTTGTCTACCATCAATGCAGCATGTTAAACCGAGCTGATCATTTTAAGCCTTAACCTAAAGAACGTACATGAAAGCAACTGCTCCATCTGGAAACCAAAGAAGAGGAAGCAAAGGGGGCAATTGGCATTTGCAGAACCTTTAATAGAACATGAACACTTTAAGTGAAGCTGGCTGCAAAAAAATAAGGTTATGTACAATTGCCAAATAGCAAGCAGGCTCGGAGGGCCTCTCTGAAGCTGCATGTTAATTGTGAGGAAGTTGGAAAGCTTTCTGTCAGGATCCTGTAACGAGCTTCATTAATACAGAGCGCGCTGGCGAATTGCACATTAAAATTAAAAAAAAGAAAGGCAGATTAAGATAATTAAAGGGTGATTTAATTGAGAAATACACTGTCAATATGATGTGATAAAAGGAAAGTCTAACTTGGTGCTATCTGATGTCCACTTAAGCCCCAGCGTGTACCAAACGCGTCTCCTCGGCCACGGGGGCGTCACTARAGGAATTGGTCTGTTGAGTGGGACCACACATTAGACATGAATTATTCCGTTTTCATTTCATTTAGTTTGATTTTCCCTCTATTTCCTATTTTCCAAATTAAATAAACCTGGTTTGATTTAAGATAATTTGCCCTTCCTGACTATTACTTAGGGATAAGCATTGCCGGGCCCTTCCCTGGGAGAAGGGGAGCAGGGCTGGGAGGAGGGCGAGGAGGGCGGATCGGGGTGAAAGGCGTGAGGAGAGGCAGGTTGGCGGCACCGCGTCCCCAGGGGCTCCCGGGAAGCCGGGGTGATGCTGCAGGGAAAGGCCAGGCCTTGCAGGACAGGGGCTAAAGCAGGCACCGCACGGCAGTGCTGCCTGGGGCTGCTGCGCGCACCGGCCGGGTCCCGCTTTCCMGCACGCCCGTTCCAAGCAGGTCCCAGTGCAGGGTGGTGGCGGGCCGAAGTTCCCTTATTTAAGTGCAACTAAAGCACGAGGTGCGGGAGGCTGAAGGGGCCGGGGAGACAGGGCTGTGCTGTGCGCAGCAGCCCCGCGGCGCCCGTGCCGGGGAGCGCGCCGCTCCAGCGGCTCCCGCACGCCACGAGGCGCCTTCTGCCTCCCCGGCACTCGCAAACTGCACGAGCTGAGCTGCTCTTGTATTTACCGGCAGCGCAGCAAGAGGGACCCATAACCGGCAAAAGTACCGGATGATGGGCCCTTTTTTTCTTAGGGGTTGTAAGAGGAGATTATGGGTTTCAGCAATTCAGCTGCCTGGTTTTATTTCTCCTTTATGTTGCAGTTGCATCTGGAAATCAGAAATTTCAGTTTTGAAAACAAGRAAGGGAGAGAGAGGGGAGCAGAGCAGGGAGGAGGAAAGCGAGGAAGATGGAGAATTAAATGGGGCCAGTTAGGGCACTGGACACGTTTGGTTGCCCACTTGGCCCCCCCCCATCTCAGAGGTTTCTCCCCAAATATTAATATGTGAAAGCTTAAAGCCAACTTTACTGTTTCTAGAGAGATGCACCGTAAAGCGTCTCGCTGACACGGCACCCTCGACCCCATGGATGTCCCTGGGGTCATCCCGTATCCCGTATCTCTGCCCTCGCCTCTAATCTATGCAAAGCAAATGGTCTCGGATTTACCCGGAACGCCGTGGCCCACCCGGCAATTTGTAACTGCTGTTTGCAGTGACAGAAACTCTTAATCACGCTGCAGGATAGAGACATGTCCTTAAACTCATTAAATCAGGAAACTTTTAAGGGCGAAACGGCAGAAGCAGCGGAGCACTTTGCAGGCTGCATCCCAAACGGGACGCGGCCTCTCCACCGCACTGCTCCCAAACRGGAACGAATAACAAAAAAGAAGCGAGGAAATGCTGAAGCCATCGCTCCTCTTTGTGCATTTGTTTTGCTGCTGGATGTACACAACAAATGGCAACGGTTACGGAATAGGCATGCAGGTCCAAATGATGTACGCACATCCATAACGTTGGTTAGCTGCTTGCTGGCATCGCTCGGGGTGCCACTGTGTCCTCCAGGGTAATTCCGTATCAGTGACTTCTCCAAATAAATCTCGGTGCTGGTTTATATTAATGAACTGTCACAGTTCCCATTGTTTTCGCAGGCTCTTGCAGCTGCATTCTTTCACAGGTGCTTGGCAAATTAAAACGATGCTGGTTTGGGGTTTCAGGCTGATACAAAATCACTCCTTCAGCAGATTGTTGGGAAGTTGTTCATGCAAAAAAGAAACGCGTCTTTCCTGGAGGCACTCGGGGCTTCGCTGCTCTCCCTCGTGCTCCTTCTCCGCCCCTCCGGCGCTTCCTGCCGATGGGGTACGGGACAGCGCCCGCGTGGCCCGGCCGGCGCAGGCGGCACCGTGCCGCGAACCGGAGCAGGACGCAGCGCAGCGCCCGAGGGCTTCCCGGAGACGAGAAGGGCTCCAAAGCGCCCGCCAGGACTCCAGGGACCCTATGGGCTGCTCTGCTGCCTGCCCTCGAGGGCCCGACCCGCAGGAGGTGCAAACCAGACCCTCCGCCGTGCAACCCGCACCAGTTCCCCCAAGYGGATGAATTACTGGGGAATGAAGAGTGAGCTGGCTCCTCGCTTCGTGTCCGTCTCCTGTTCTTCCTTCCCCCTCCCACATTRCCGGCGCTGAAAGGGGAAGTTTGTCCCGTTCTGGGATGCTGCTTAGGTCAGTAAAGAAAAAGGGAATATCGTAATCCTGCATGTTGGAACATAGGAAAACAGGCTTCAATGCTGGATACGACCAAACTTACAAGAGGCACGAGGCAGAGCTCTGCTCTGGAACCACACTGTCATAAACAGTTTAAGCCTGGTCTTCCTTCCCTTCTCTTTTGCTAAATGACGTAGACTTAGTCACCATAATTAAAAAAACCAGAAGTCCAATACCATGGGATTTGCATTTTCCCCGCCGATGTCGGGATGCTGGGAGTTCAAGCACACAGGCTTTTCCCCACAGCCGGGAAGATCCTTCCCCTCCTTCCGTGTAAGATCTGCAGTTCGGGGTACCCTGCAGTCCCGGCAGGCTGCTGGGCCGTTCGRTAAGTGCAATCAGTTTTGGTTAATGAAGATCTTGGTCTGTGCATGGGAGCACGTGCACAGGAAGGGGTCGSGAGAGCAGCACAAAGCACCTGCCCTCCCTTTGTGCCGTCCACATTCCCGCTCGTCAGCAGCAGCCCAGGAAGCGGTGGCTGGGACGGGGCCCCAGGGCTTCCTTTGGCACCGCCTGAGAGCTACAAAATGAGCATTTCTGCACGACGTGCACCCTCACCGTGTTCTGATGCATTCAACTACTCTCGTGTCCAAGATCACACTGCGGAGATTAAATAGTCATCTGCAACACTAAAAACAAAACAAAACAAAATTTGAAAAAATCTCCATTTATGCAAATTTTATTCCTGACTATTATAATGAAGGCCACGCAGAGAAGTTAGTGCATTTGCAATATCATTCTATTCATGTCTTCATTTTTTTGGCGTGATTGTTTAAAACTCCACTGAATCACTGGATGAATAGATGAGAGCACACAAGAATATTTGCTTTTAAATAAGACAATTGTGGTGCTTTATATAATGCAGAGTATTAAAGAACATTAAAGTTACTCAAAAAGGGCTTTTTTTAAACGCCTTTTTGTTCAAGTTCATTTATTTTGGATGGATGAATCGTGTAAAAGTGCAGAAGTGACTTAGGAGCACCAGTTCCAGAAGTAGCCCATGAAAACTGTGCTGGTCTTAAATAGCTTGAAACAGGAAAAATATGTTGAAAATTTAAATTTGTTTAGAAATTAATTTTTTTATTATTATTTAAGAGAATAAATAATCTGAGCATCCTGCAGAGGCCCCTGCTGCACTGAGAAGGTGTCGGCGCTGAGCGGAATTTGCCCAAATTGGCCCAAATCGGCTCTTCCCGCTCGCCCCGCTCGCMGCTCCTGCCCTATCTCTTCCTTTCAGAGTCGCTGCTGTTAAAACCCGGCGCTCGCTGAGTTTCTAATCCTTAAAACATTTGCAGAAATAGAGATTTCATCCCCCACAATGGATTAGCCGAAAGAAAAGGGAATATTGGCAGGAATCCCCCTCRGCTGGGGTGCATTGGGCAGCAAAGCCAGGAATCCGGGAGCGCAGAAGGGCTGGATTCCCCCGTGCAGGTAGAAATGCGGAGCAGCTTCGCATTCCCATCCGAAATACCTGACTGCAGCTTCAGCTGGGCGTCTCTCGCCCTAAATACCCCAGTAATATTTTGTTATAGCAGAAAGGTAAATGAGAGAGCGGAGAGCGGAGCCTCCTTTCGGGAAACCAGGAGCAAATTCAGCTTTAACTGCACTCTGTTGTGACAAACCCTGGCCACCTGCACATGTATTTCCCATGTGTTTTGCACTTCCCCTGGATTTGAGAAACACCCGCTGCAGATCCAGGGATTTTTTGCCACCGAGCATTTGCGCCTGGCCGTTCAGGTTTGCAGTGCTCAGAAATCCAGAGGCTGCTGCAAAGCACCGGGGTGCGAAACGCTTGGTTTTGCCTTGCCTTATAATATATATAACACAAGGGTGCAAAGGACGGAGCTCTGCAGTTGGCTGTGGCACCTCCTTGGGAGCGGGGATTTTTCACGTCCCCCAGATATAAAGCGAAATTTGAAGACTTCCTGACAGTTAAGGGGGAATTAACTTGAATTTCATGTATTAAATCATTCCCCAGAGAAAGCCTCCGTGTTATTACTGTAACAACCTTGAAATCAATTTAAAAACACAGCAAGAGAACAAAACAAAGCCAAAGCTGCTTTGCAAAACCACTAAATAAAGGTCAGAGTCTTCCTCTCCGCTCCCCTGCTTTATACAGATGAAATTGTGCTCTGTTTTCAGGGGCTTCGAGCAAGCAGCAAGTCACTGAACCTGTAAACGCTGCGGAAGAGAACTTTATGTCAATAAAATGGCTGTAGTTCCTTGTATTTTGCAGAGAAAATAACCCAGCAAGGTCTGCTATGAATACCCCACGCCCGCCACCATGCACAGCCCATAAGGGCTTTTAATTTGCCCAGAGTGCTCCCGAAGCCTCTCTCTTGCCCTGCAAAGGCAGGGTGTATTTCCAGCTATCAACTGGTCTATCAAACCACCGCGCAGTCCACAGCCTTGCTTGTCTTTTCCCCGACACAACCACRACGAGAACACCAATGAGAAATTGTATTGGTCTCCTGATTTGCGGTATTTTAGTGTCTCACGGTCATGAATAGGTTTATTGTCTTTTTATATTTGTAGGAAAAATATTGCTCAATGGGAACTCAGGGGCTTTAAGTGTTTGGTCAAGATGTTGCACGAGTGATTGAGAAACTGAAAGCAACACGAAGAGTTTTGACCACTTCTTCAAACTCACATAGCATGAMCTGCGAAACCTGAAAGCGATGCAAACAAACGTATAAATGTGCTGCTAAAAATTGTCTGTGACGACCTCCCTCTCCTTCCCGTCTCTCCAAGAAAAGCTTCTACAGAGACTGCAAGATGTCGAAACACTCAAAGAAGGTCAAGGGGAAAGGATGGAGACCGAAGGCCCAGCGTGAGGGCTACTCAGCTGAGAATTCCCTGTCCCCATCCATAAGCCTATCAGTGTAGAAACCGTCAGCTCGGATGTGCCAGCTCATCCCTCACGCCGTGGTGGATCACACAGGAAAACAGCTCCCAGATGCCTTGCGCCTAAATCATGTATGTTGTGGAGCTGCGAGCCCTGAAGCTGCCCTCGGAAAGGGAGTGGGACGAGGCAGGAAAAGCTAGAGGAGGAGAAGTTGGCATCTGCATGACTTTGTCCTAAAAGTCATCCCGTGCGCTAGGAAACTAGGAAGTGACCATGATTTCRAAATCATGAACCTCTTGCTGCATAGCCACAAGAAATCATCTCCTCTTTACCAGGCGGTGAGCTGTTGTACTGCGTGGAATGATGGATTTTTTGAATGGATAAGAAACGTTAATAYTGAATTTTTCCAAATATGTGAAAGGCAAAGGAGTGGAGAGAAAAGTTGGGTTTGCCTAGAGTAGCAGTGTCATATTTGGGAATTACAGGCACCTTTCTGCCTTGGTGCAGGAGTAGTCAAAAAGCTAGTTTTTCTGGTAAAACACCTAAGATGAAGCTGCTGTGCCCCTTTCTTCTACAGTGCGGCTCACAAAGCAGAGCTCACACCAACCAGGCTTCTCACCAAATATGCTCCGGCCATAAATGCTTTGTATTTTCAAAAAAAAAACGATACTTGAGGGGGTGACTAGTTCGGGGAAGGACAAATGCAGGGCAGGGCCTGAGCAGAAGGGSTGTCTGTGCTCATTTGCAGGCAGGGTGAGCTCCTGCCGGCCCCACAGCTGTGATGCAGCTCATTCCCTCGGGAAAGGAGCCCCAGCTCCATAACGGCTCGGGTCTTTCTCCTCAGTCTCACATCCAAGGCTCCTCGATCYAGTCGAGCAGGTCTGCAAGCCACGGGGAGATGGAGAAAAGCACTTTCTGACAGGAGAGGTTTGTACAACGACAGAGCCGTAGGAAGGAAAGCGGGTGCACTTCCCGAGCCTCAGCCTAAAAATAGCCAGTTAGGATTCGGCTCCAAAAGCACAGTAAAATACATCCTTAATTCTAGCCAGATGTGCATTCCCGTCCCTGTCCGACGCAGTGTTTGGGCAAAAAGCACGTGCTTAGGCTGGGTTTAGGTACATCTGTAGGCTGGGTTTAGGAACATGCTTAGGCTGGGTTTAGGCAC
>NW_020455870.1:41148-55361 GCF_003342845.1 Nothoprocta perdicaria | reverse complement strand
GTGGAGTCTCCTACTCTGGAGGTCTTCAAAACCCGCCTGGATGCCACCCTGTGCCACATGCTCTAGGTGTGCCTGCTTGAGCGGGAAGGTTGGACTAGATGATCTGTAGAGGTCCCTTCCAACCTTAAATATTCTGAAATATTCTGAAATATTCTGAAATACCTCATAAAAAAATGAAGCGCTCTCTCATGCATTCTTTCTCTTTTCCTAATTCTCTTAGAAACTTCTGTCTTGCTAATAAGTTTCTATATTAAAAAGTACTGATCAAACACAGGATTCTTTGAAATCTTGCTTTACCAGCAAACCTTTTTAAGGACCCCTGTTCATGTTTGCATGCTTGCTTTTTCATATTCCTGCCTTTATTTATGTTGATAAGAATATAAAACTATAGATATCATGATCCCTGTGTATGCCTCTGAGAATTTAGACCTTAGCCTCTGTGTTTATTGCCCTCAGTCATAGACATCCCAGATGCGTAGGCACCATTTGAATGAATTTCCCCAAATTAATTTAATTTTTATACACTTTCTAAGCATATATATGTCTTCTTAGTCATATGCCAAACCCTACCTGTTACACATAACTTGAAGAAAATTATTTAACAAATGAGATATCTCTTATTAGGGACACAACATTAAGCTTCCTATTTGCATGCAGAAATATGCTTTGAGATCTGAATAAAGTTAAATGCCCATAAGTTATAATGAGAATTATAATTGGACAACATGGTATCCTTAAACCCAGGGGCTGTTTTATGTCACAGACAACATATTACCTTCATTGCATTCTTAAGCATCCTACTACATATTACAGGAATATATTACAAGTAAACCCCCAATTTTCCTTATTATTATTTCATGATTTGTTCTTTATTTGTTCTTTCGTTGGTGTTTATCTACAAAAAGGGTGAACGCACGTAGTTTGAGGAAGCTAACCATATTTATCAGGAACAAGTTCATTCTATTAGTATTCCATCAGAAAAAGCATGTAGAAGAATGGTGTGCATCAAATGTTATTCAAGAGGAAAATATACAAAAAAACCTCATAGTTAGAAAAATTGCCATTAAGATTGCAAAACAAAGTGACCCTCAGTGATTGTCATTGTGAACTTAATTCCTCATCTCCATTCCCTGAATGAGGCAGGGCCCCCATGTAGAAAATACTATATCATCATGTAAATAATCTCCATATGCAAGTTAATTGGCAATGCTCTTACCACTTCTCTGAGGGTAAAAAAAAATTGCTAGACTACTTCATAATGGAATGCATTAGGTAACCTAAATATAGTGATTGCCACCAGCTTCTCGTATWACTGATTATATTTGTGGGATTGTCAGGATATGGCTTATAATGAGAATCTAGCTCAACCTTGGCAACAGAAAGATGTTAGTTTTTCTTTAGTTAACCTGTAAATGTTATGAATTATTATATAGAGAGAAATTCAATTGTAATGCCTGCAGATCAACTCCATGCCTCTATTATTTTGTCAGTCATTTACAGCACATAAACTTTATGTCTATCAGGGGCTTTTAAACTATTGTGTGGATAATTAAATCAGATTTTTTCCCTCTGTAAATCCATGAAGGACTGAGTAAAAACAATATGGTTTTCAAAGCTTGCATAATCCACATATTTCCAAAGGTGTTTAAGCAGAAGAGTCCTTTTCAGAGAGTTTCTTACAAATCTTTTTTCAACCYTTTCCTATTTTCCATCATAAAGCTTTGTACTTTATAATACATAATAATGTGTAGGTGGTATTTAAATAAACAAACAGAAGCTTTACTACAGAAGTAGGCTCAGTACTCATTTTTTGAGAGGAATCTATATTGTAATTTGAGATTAAGTGCCTTTCACAGACAAGTATGAAGTTATTGCAAAACTAGCTGTGCTTCACATGAAGACTTCTGCGCAGAATCACTGATTGCTTTTGGCCAACTGGAACTTCTATCTCAAACCTAAAAGCCTTTTTTTTTTTTTTTTTTCTATTTTGACCGAGCATGTAAAGAACACCTTACCAAGATCACAAGGTCAAAACTACATTTTTTTTTTCTTTTTAATGTGTAAYGTGAATTACTCAGATGTGCACTGTTAAGCACTGTCATTTCTATGTAGAGCTACAATTCAGCTACCAGACAATGCCAAAACGTGAAACATGTTCTTGCAATGTAGTGGCCTCCACTTGGCAGACAGAGAGAGAGAGAAGGAGAGGGATTTTCAGACTAGACATTGTTTTTAAATACCTTGACCAATTCAATATATACTTCAATTGCCCTCACATCATTCCCTAACATTTTTACTGTGTTTTCATATAGATATAATGTTAATTATATTTTTTTGTATATAAAATGCAAATAACACTAACCCTGACTTTAAAAGAAGTTGAATCTAAGGTGCTGTGTGTCCATGTGCTCTAAAGAATTTACTTATCTGGGTAGGATTAGTTAGACAAATTAAAAGCTGYCTGGTTTGTGGCAATGTGCTACTGCCAGGAGCCAAAACAGCAGCCTAGCAGAGTGCATACCATTGATAAGAAGACATTTCACTGATTAATATCACATTTTCTTTCGCTCATTTATTTAGTTTAGTATTCTGTGGAACGCCTGGGCAAAATTATTGAAACAATAACAATCAGCAAATTAGCAGTGCATTTAACATATTAAGATAGTGAATCTTCATACTAAGTCAGTAAACTAACCCTGTAAATTACTCCTTCTTCTAGCACTCCTAGTGGGTACAGTTGTTCCTTTTGTGAGCTCCAGGAACTGATGATTTCACTTTTCCCGGCCTTTCAGCATGGAGGCATTAGTAGGTACAGATTCAGTGGTAGCTAGTAAAGTTAGGCAAAGACAGCCTAAGTGGAAAATTGATCCTGGTAAGTGCTAGCTTACTTGCTCAATGCATTAATGTTTCCAGTTTTTAGTSCTTCGAATTTTTGATCTGTAACAATGATGTGAGTTGCAGTCCCAGTCAGGATGTTGAATTTTCAGTAAAGGCTTAGACTGAACACAGGGAAATCTGCTGTTCCTTTACATTTTAATTAAAAGTATAAGTAGGAACTAGCAGGGAAAACATAATGAAATTACCATCCTCATCATCTATGTGTGGAACTGGGAAATGAACCTTTTCTGTTGTTTAGTCATAGTTGATCAGAGAGTTAAAGCAGGCACTGAAAAGTGTGGAAGGATGCTCCATCTGAAGTCTAAGCTCTTTAGCTGCTGTCTTTTTTTTTTTTTTTTTTTTTTTCCCCAGACTATTAGAAGCAAAAAAAGAAAAAAAAATCCAGTGACTTTGAACAGAGTTTGTACCTTGAATACTTACTAATCAGATATAATATAAATAAAAAGAACTAGATGAAAGTTTCAAGAGCACCTTAAGGACTAATTATGTGCTTTGCATAGAACTCTTGGGAGATGGGCAATTAAGCAATTTCCCAAATAGATAATTTGGAAAAGGTGAGGAGTGAGATGAGCTAGGCAAAGGCACCTAGGGAGTCAAAGTTAACAATAACACAAAACTTGCCCAGCTCCCACCCACCCTACGCAGGGATCAACCATCTTCAAATGAACCCAAAAAAAAAGAAAGTGTTCCCCTTTCACAAAGAGGAAGATAATTTCATATTCAAAAAATTTACACATTTCTTCCTTCTCTTGGTATCCTTTTATAAGCTCAGGGTATGCCCAAATATAGCTTTTTAATAACAGAAAATTTGAAACACTCTCTGTGATCACTACATATACACGACCAAGTAAGATATAAATGTTTTGTTTTGTTTTGTTTTGTTTTGTTTTATTTTATTTTATTTTATTTTATTTTATTTTATTTTATTTTATTTTATTTTATTTTATTTTATTGTCATTAAATAAGCTTTAAGACTTAGGCTGAGAAAAATTTATGGGTTTTGAGTACTCCAAATAATTCCATAAGATCAGGCTGAAGTTTCATTTCCTAATTGCCAAGAGAGCTCCAAACAAGAGCCTTTGGGTTTGTTTTGCAGACTTCTGAGGTCTGCATAAGCCTTTGATCTTTTGGATGTTTACCCAAGCTGAATTTGAACCTAAGGTTTATCCATACCTCCTAGACGTGCCACTGCATGGAAGAGGACATAAACTTTGAATCCACTGGGCATTTATATCTAGTACCTCTATCATAAAATGGTCAGTGTTCAATGATTGCAATTTAGCAGGAAAAGTACTAGAAAAAATGACTATTGGGAATAAAAATTGCAGGGAGGGGCACTTGTGGCATTTAGATGCCCTTGGCACTGTCTTTGATACACACACATGACAAAAATAAAAATTTTAACACACAGCATGTAGGTTATGAGCTGTTCCAAAAGAACAAGCACAGCTGTCAATTATTTGAAGGCTTATCCACATTTGCAATGTCCATTCCTCCTTCTGACATGAAGTCTTTCAGCAGACAGATATAACTTGCTCTTGTCTTCATCGAAAAAGCATTTTTTTCTCTATACATGATTCCAAGAACTGAGTAATAGAATTTTCTTTTATAATTTTTAAGCTACTTTCCAGAGCTCTCCCATCCGATAAGCTGCTCCCAAGCTCAGAAATTTCATCTGCCCCCTCACACCATTTGCTATAGAAATTAGTGAATGTTTTGGATTAAAATAGCAAAGTAGCTGGATCTCAGATGATATGAATCTGAATATGAATATGAAGGAAATGATCATGGGAAAAATCAAATGAAAAAGTTCACTCCTTTTCATTCCTTTTGCAGTTGATCCTGAGACAAGATGAGTCCAGTCACACTACCAATGGAGTGGAGGGGCTGGAAGAGGTACGATGGGCTGTGGGACTAACTAGCAGCTATCTGCTCTTGGTGTTGCTTGACTTTCAGCCCTTGTGAAGTCACAGCAAATTCAAGAAGAAATGGAGCACAATTACATGGACCACTGCCTCGACAGCAAATCCGGCTTCAAGATGCCATCCAAACCCTGGTCCTTCCCTACATGTTGATTCTGAGATGTACATAAGTACCAAGGTTTATCACCCAGCTGGGCTTTTTATCTAACTTGTCTTATCTAGGAGGTTTAAGCGGGGAGAGGAAAGTTTAACTCCAATCTTTTCAGAGATGTTGCTAAGAAGAAAAAAACAGCAAAATATTTAATAATGTTGTGCAGAAWAATTAGTGCCCTTAAATATGTGCTTGTGTTTATTTGCAAAAACTCAGCTTTTTTTTTTTTTTTTTTTTTTTTTTTATATATACTACACAGACACTATGTAACTTGGGTTAAATATATAGGCAAGCACTTTTCAAACCAAAACCCTCAGGCTGTCATTTACAGGGATGCTTAGGCAAATCCGGAGATCCACATTGCCTTAGTCAGAACAGATCTGAAAAGTAAGCACTGCTCCCAAATAACGGATTTAGAATGGCCCCAAAGAAAACGTAGCCTGTAGGGTTGTTATTTGTGATCAAACACATGCTTCCTTTTGCCCCTTTTCATCCCAGAACCAAACACAGGCCTTTTTCATTTTCTGCCTAGCTCAGAGAAACAAAATAAATAAATAAAAGAAAAAAATCTGGCGGTCCTCTGCCCTCTAGCCCCAACCAATATTTGCTCACATTATCTTACAGAAAGGCCAAATATAGAGAAAATGAATTCCCAGTTTCTGGTAAGTAAGTGGGATTTATTTACACAAATTTGTTTAATTCTGTTCCCCTACTTGTCTGCTAGTTCATCTGCACTATTTCACTCATTTCATGCAGCACAGGGTTTTTCAATTATAAGTCTGGGCAGCACTGTATATTTGAGCATTCTGTCAGCTTGATTTGTTTTTATGACGGTAATGAATTTTAAACTCTCTCCTCAAAAGTCATCACATATAATTTGGAAATAGAACTTCTCTGCTGTTGTTTGGGGGGATTGCAAATAACTGGATAAATGGGGAAAGTCTGCAGATAGTTAAATCAAGCCTACAGGAACCAGCGATAAATCCCAATAGACTACAAACAGTATGGAAACTCTTTCTCCTTCTCTTCATTTTATTCTCTGTCCTCTTTAATCTTCTCCTTTACTTTCTTATTTATTCTACTTTATTTATTAATCAACCTTTGATCATTGTTTATGTGCTGCACTGAATGTGGCATTTGCTCTATGCAGCATTCTATGAAAAGATAGAAAATGACTGTCTTAAAAAGACATGAATTTGGGGGCCCAATTATTTCAACAAGGCTGCAGGTTACCCATGTGGCAGTAAAATCAAGACATGTGGAGGAGTAGATGGGGCATATATATTTATGTGCAGATAAGATGCACAAGTGGCAATCTAAAGAAAATCCTATTCCCTGCACTGGCRAGGATGACACAGGACAATTCTGTGTTTACCATATGTCAAAAAAGTGCCAAAGGGCTGAATAAAAAGCTTTATCAAAGGCAAAAAAATGATGTGCAGTCTTCTAGTAACACTTCTGCTGTCTCTCAAGTCTTTAAGCTTCCTATTTGAATCTCTCTCATAAATTTATGGTCTCCCCAAGCATTAAAATTCCTTTGAGATAAATGCAATACTTCACTAAGGATCCTTCTGCAAGTGGAGAGCTGGACGTGTGGGGTGCCAGTGAATCTTCAGGGCAATCTGATATATTAAATCCCATCAAACAGAAATCTGTGTCCTTGCATTTTCATTGTTTCACAGAGGACATGTTTTCCTACATAGACTTGTTAAGTTTATTGACAATTTTAAGCAGTAGAAACACACTGTGGTTTTGAAAGTTGTGGCATTCCCAAGACAACCATCAATAACTATCTAGGAACTAGGACAGCAAGAAAAGACTGTGAGAAATCAGGAAGACGACCAAATGCTCGATACTTACTTCCTGGAAAGCAGATAGCTAAGAGCTTTGAGAAATCAGGTAATTAACCTGAAATTCTCTCCTGTCAATAGAAAGTACTTATAATGATAAGATACTTCACTRCTTGCTAATGTTGTCATACTTTAAGCACCGGTAAAAAAGAAGGAGCTACTATTCTTATYGTCACAAAAGGATAACTGAAGTCTATTTCATAGAAACATAGAATCTTTAAGGTTGAAAGGGACCTCTAGAGATCATCTGGTCCARCTCCCCTGCACATGCACCGTCACCTAGAGCATGTGGCACAGGGCTGCATCCAWGTGGGTTTTAAAGATCTCCAGAGAAGGAGACTCCACAACCTCTCTGGGCAGCATGTTCCACTGCTCTGACACCCTCACTGTCAAGAAATGTTTTCTTACGTTCCTGTGGAACCTTTGGTGCTTCAGTTTGTGCCCATTACATCTAGTTCTATCAGTGGCCACCACTGAAAAGAGGCCGGCCCTTTCCTCCTCACTGCCTACCTTGAGGTATTTATAGACACTGATCAGGTCCTCCCTCAGCCTTCTCTTCTCCAGGCTGAACAGACCCATCTCTCTCAGCCTTTGCTCATATGGCAGATGTTCCAGGCCYCTGATCATCCTSGTAGCCCTGCGCTGGACTCTCTCCAGCAGCTCCACATTCCTCTTGTATTGGGGAGCCCAGAACTGGACGCAGTACTCCAGATGTGGCCTCACTAGGGCTGAGTAGAGGGGGACAATCACTTCTCTTGAACTGTTGGAGACGCTCTTCTTAATGCACCCCAGGATCCCATCATCCGCCTTGGCCACCAGGGCACACTGCTGCTTCATGGTCAAATTGTCATCCATCATGACGCCCACGTCCCTCTCTACAGAGCTAAAACTCTGAAATTTAAATCTATAYGTTTTGACATGGTTTACTACACACACTAAAAATATTAGTTTCTTTGCAAACTGTCTTCCATGTAATTTGGAGTTTCTGAATGTGCATATGAATAATTACAAGCAAACTTTTCAGGTTTTTTGAGCTCTGAAGGTTTTATTTTACTTACCAGATTGGACCCTGATCGGATTTAGCTTTTGTAGGAGATGGTTGCTCTTATGTATGCCCTCAATATACTTCTTAATATAAATTTGCAAAGGGTACGCTGGCTTTCTGATGRACCAGTAATGAGCTTTGTTTGTGCCATGATCTCTCAAGAGTCCCTTCCCATTTCTTGATCTCATTCCAATGCAACCAGTGACAAAAGGAAATGGAGATGGAAACCAGTCTTGTTTGGCTGGTTAGAGGAAGCAGAAGAGCCAGGAATTAGGGACCAGCAGGTTCTATGATGTCCGAAACTCTCGATCGGAGTCAGGARGGAGTTTTTCCTGACTTCTGGGGCAAGACTGGCCAGGATCTTGGCTGCTAAGACTCTGGAAGGCAGCATGTGACCTCACATTTTCTAGTTTCTCCAGCGCTGGTGTTCTCTGGCTATGCCAGGACAGAARGTAGGATGGACATATACCCTCCTTGGGTACATGCCACTATTCACACAGAGGAGAGAAAGGCACTTTTAACAAGCTGAAAAGTCCCAAACTGCCAAGGTGACTTATCTTATAAAACAAGATGATTAATTTTCAGGTGAAGCTACAAGATTGGAATCCCACTATTGCCAGATGAGCCCAGTCAAGGGAGCATGGCATGAGTGAAGGCCTATTTCAATAGACTCTTGTTTGCATACAGGACTTATATTTACCTTGAATGGAGATGAAAGGAATAAGTTTTTAAGCCTTACAGAGGAAAAAAAGAGCTTGTCAACAAATGAGTAAATAAAAGTATAAATGCATACTGCCAGCAAGAGATAAGCAATAGTGTCAATCATGGATTTGCTCACTAATAAAGGTGCTTTTCCAATACATTCAAAAAASCAGCATTTGTTTCATAACACAAGGTAGGTTTTTACCTTCAAAAATGAGTTTGGGACAGATATGACCTCACTGAAGTAGCTTCTGTAGATGTGATAGAACATGAATGAAAGGAGGTGGTGGATGAAGATCAAACTTAGGAAAATGTGTCAGCCCCAGATAATCACTATTGTAACAGGAGAGAATTTGCCYGAGCCAACAGAAGTTGGAGGAAGGTGCTTAGATGAGAAAAGAGTTACTATTCAGGGCAGGAACAAGCTGTGAAAAATGTCCAAGGTGGCAGTGAGGTGAACAGAAGCAGGAAAAAACACATGATAGAAGCTGCCTTCCCCTTTCATGTACCAAGATTTTAAAAGCCACATTAGACCCCAAATATTTATTCTCTGTGTGTGTACCTCAAATGAGAGATTTCTTCATTTGGCTCCTTCTACATGYTTCTTCAGCTGCACAGTTGTGTATGTGCTTTGGCAGATGCTCTAGCTTTGTTCTCAACACATGTTCAAAGTGCTAATACAATTTTTCTGGTTGACTTGAGGGAAAAGGGTCAATGAACCATCTGATAAAACCTGGCATGTACTATACATTCAGTCCATTTTGTGCTTTGTRTTTTACTAAAGAACTAGCTCATGAAAGCATTTAAACACCTATCAGTATCTTGGGTAAATTTCCAGATTTTACACTCATGTTTTAAGAAGGAAATAATTGTATCAAAATGACACTGTTTTATCCTGCAATCTTTTGTTTCTGATGACCAAATCTTACTTCAGTTGGTGTATACAACTTTTACTTAATCATTCTTGACATTGTTTTATTCTGGGATTGTACACTGTTGTTAAGCTACGTGAACTGACTGATGTCCTGTGAGCTGAAATTTTTGTGTGGGGAGATCTCCTTAGATTTTTCTTGCTATTGATTACTTAACTGAAGAATCATCATTATGTTGGGCAGCAGAAGATTCATCAGCTGAACTGCTGAAGTCTCTTATAGACATCTAATGCTGAACTTGTCACACAGCATCTTTTACTATCAAGACAGATACAGGTAAAGAGAGAAACAGGTACTCTAAGAGCATGACTTATGTCACAAAAACAAARCAATCTTACTTGAGCCATAAGAGATCTGATTTGTCTTCATGGCCCTGGAGAGAGTCTAGCTAAACTACAGACTGTCTGTATGTACGGGTAGGTGTGGGTAACCCCATAGCTACTGYGACCTGCAGAAAGACTTAGAAATTACTTCTAATTTGCCTGAATGAAGAAGCAAAGACCTACTCCATAGGTTCAGATCAAAAGTCCAACTGGACCCACATTCTCTTCTGTAAGCAGGATACTGCTATTGCTAGGATACCACTATTTCTTCCCATGCATATTTGTTATTTTTGAAGTTAAAGGGTTTTTAAAGGTATAAAGCTGTTGCAACTTCCACAGCTGAAATGTCTTCAATGAATATAATCAAGAAGACAGATGTTTTATTCTTAATTGGATAGTATGGATTCGTTTTTCTTATCTCTATTACTGAAAGTGCTATGAGTGGATTTTCCAGAATGGTGCTATAAAAATAAAAGTTGATTGATTAATTCAAAAGCTACATCAAGGGAATGTCTTCCAGGAATGTTTAGAGGAAATGCACAGCAATCTATGAACAGAAGCCCTTTAGTGTGTGTGCACCAAGGGCCAAATTTTCAGGGAGATGATGTGTTCATGTTTTTGTCATGGCAGATCTGATTAAATAGTTACATTTTCCCCTATTCATTCTTTCACATTACTCTGGATCAGAAGCTGATGATACTAGAAACACAGACTGTTAGCCTGTTTCAGATGTAACTTTTACACATTTTAGGACTTTAAAAAGTATGTGAATGTAAAAGGTTAACTTCAGGTTGCAGCAAGCACTCTAAAAACTAAATCTGATGAAATGAAAATATCTGTCAGTCTGATACTCATCTCAAGCTCTTGAGCTGTATGAAAGGTAACTCCAGGCAGGGTTTTTTTTCCCCAGAAGCTTGGTAAAAGGAATGAAAATTTCTCCTTCCATTTCAGAGGTCTTTGAATCAGACTGTATGTATATRTTTCTTAATTTTTTTTTTTGTAATCAAAATAAGAGGAGACATAAAAGGTCAGTTAGGCTTGAAATACTAACAAAACAAACAACTTCGTGATGTTTGTTTAGGAAAGAAACAGCTAAAAATGGAACAAAACCTCCCTGAATTGTTTTTTTCCAGTGTGGCCAGGCAACTCAAGTTACTTTATAACTTGTTTTCTTCACCAACCTTTTTACTTTACTTGCAATTTCAAATGTGTCCAACAAATTCCCCATGACCTAGTATACATTTTGACCAACTTATTTCATCATTAGGTTAGATTATTAATTGTTTTCTTGGAGGATCATAACTCACTTTTAATGCTAAAAGTTGTCCCTTTCATCCCTTTTGAAGTATGGAGAGGACAAGCCCTCCTTGCTCTCCAATGTCCCTCTCCCACTATCAAAAATAAAACATATATTATTATGCTTTTTTTATAAATATATAGAACCTAATTTAACATTGCTTCTTGTTGGCATTASTATTCTGGAACCTTGCCCTTCTAAAGACTAAATATCATATTTTAATCACCAATTTAAATTTATTAATGATCAAGTTTTGATTCTATTTGTCAGTTCAATAGCCCCTCTTCCTCCCTGATATATTTTTTTATATATATCTTAAAGTTCATACCACTAGGATAGTTATCTGAATGTAATCTTGAGAGTATAGTGTAATGAAAATAATTATTCCAAATATGCATTATGCCTCAAGAAGCATACACTGGCATTTCCAGCGAGCACAGAAATCAGGGTATTTTCAGTCATGTGCTTAACACGGGAAAAAAAAAAGGATATATTTTAAATTAAAACTCCTGGAGAAGTATTATCAGATTAATCCGTTAAACTATTCTTTATATAGAGATTCTATTCCATACAGAAATTATTTTTTCTATATACTTTTTAACAGTAGACCTGTTTCTCTATAGGAACACACTCTGTGGTGTTTATTGATATGGGTGAATAAGGGTCTAAAGTAATATTCTCTTTTTGGAATGACATGACTTTGTGGCTAGTTAACAACTTGATACGGACCTTGAGAAAACAGTAACACACAGCCACCTTAAAAAGAAAATAATGTAATCACTCTTCTGCCTTAATATAAATACATATTGMAATTCTCTTCCCCTTTTTCTCAGAACTGTAATTTTCTCATTTGTGGCATTGCTTATTGCTTTTTGTGTTTCTTTTCTGGGCAGCTCGTTAGATGTATGGATGTGAAACACACCTACCAAGATTTTTTATTTCCCCTTATATGATGAAAGATGCTAACTTTAAATTGAAGTTTGTCATTATGAGGAAAAGGAAATCAACAGTCCCTATCACTGTCATTATTGTGTCTGCAATTCTTTGAATTATTCTGGGCTTCTGAGGCAAAATGCCTTAATCTGATTATTGAAAATTTTATCATTGATTAGGTGTGAAACAACTGACAATGTGAAATAAAATACGATGTCATGTCATGAATAGACTTGCAGTTGCTCTTGACAACATGCATATTTAAAACCTCTTTTTTTTTTTTTTTCTGCTGCAGAGAAATACTGAAGTCCAAAGTAACAAAAATATCAAAGGCTACTTTTACAGAAAGAAAATCCATGTCACTAAAGCACAAATCAAGACTTTGAAATGTCTACTCAAAGTCTGACTTTGATAATAATAAAAAAAGACACCAAGGTAAAACACTTTCTGAAAACACTGTTTAACAAGTTGACCAGAACTAATTTTTTGCTTCCTAGACTCTCCTATGTATGTATTTCATTTCATGCATCTATAAACTCTGTTTTGAGTTATAAATACTTTTTACACTAGACGTGCATTTTRTTTTATGTACAACACTTCACACAGTGGGGGCATGATACCAAAAGGCATAATAATGCTTGACAAATTTAAACCTTTTGAAAACAGGTCATCAGATTTGACTTATCCTTTTGCACATAGATCTGACCACAAGGACTTCATCACATAACTATCAATGGAAAAAATGAAAMTTCTTTTGAATAAAGGATGTCTTTTGTATCATTAGTAAAGGCAGAATTATTAAAATTCACTAACTGCAACATAGGTATAAAATCCTAAGATATAGATAATAGGCACAGAACATAAAAATAATAGGAAAAGTTTAAATGGTAAGTCTTACTATTCAAAAGAGGGGTGTTTTTTCCAGTTGTCCTGAACAGATATATATTTCTGGTGTGGGAATATTAGGGCATGCAGAAGAGCAAGTAGATTGTCAGGAGTATAAACCTAGTGGATCCTGTTCGGCTTAGGGCCCAGTGGAAACAGGGAAAATCATTTCAGAAAGGTGTATGTTAGTTTAACATTGTTCCCTCTGCTGAAAATGAGTAGAGAAAATGCAAATCACCACTCCAGCTTATGTACCTGAAATTAGAAAAGATGAACCCAGATGAACCCAGACCAGAAAACTGCTTGATCCTAGATCTAAATGATATCTTACCATTTTACGGCCAAACTTTAGTCAAACACATAAATATGTATCTATATGCGTGTTTATGTTTGTATGTACACATATCCACACACGCATATATACAGATCCATTTATTTATGCATAATTTTTTCCAATTAATAATGTTAAATATATTATTACAGTAAATAAATAGCTAGTTTGAAATGACAATTATTAAGAGATGTTACCATAGTACTCTATGTAAGATTTTGCYGTAAGTATACGTAAGAGTAGAACTATTATACTTAACAAGGTCATATWCTATTGTCATGCAAGGTAAAACTTAAAATCTGTGGGGTTAATTACAATAATTTGGAAAAAAAAAAGTATATGTAAAATGCAGATGCTGTAATATCTGTGTGATTATCTTGTAATTGCAGCATAATTGCACATTGCTTTTGCTTTGGCATAGATTACTAAACCGAATTTGAATAGTTAATTATGAATGGATTAATTATTAAAAAAAGACATGTTTAATTTATTTTTATGACAGGGTTCCTTAAAATTATCAAATAASGGGTGTATAATTTTTTTCCATTCCCTCATCAGAAGAACATTTCCWTGTATTTGGATGTTACCTACAGACTGCATACCAAAGCTATAACAAGTTAGACATAAATCTTAAAAGGATTTTCATATATGTTATGAATTATTTCTTATAACACATAAGCTCATAAAATATACATATCCTTTGGGCTTATAAAGTTATAAGCAAAATAAAGAAGACTGAAACCCAATGACAGAAATATTCTAATGAAATATAATTAAAGACAAAATAGAAATATTAATTAAGTAATTTTAGAGAAGAATCAGAAGTAATAGAGCTTTCCACTAGCTCATGTGATCTCCTGGTATCAAACCACAGATAGTGAAGGACAGCTATATTTCTAGATGGAAACAATGGAAACATGCTGCGGAAAAAAAAAAAAAAAAAA
>NW_020455870.1:24405-40933 GCF_003342845.1 Nothoprocta perdicaria | reverse complement strand
AGACATCTTTGGAGCCTGCAAGTCTTAGAGTGAATAGTAAAATCTACAAGATGTTTTCAGAAGCTTGTGGGAAGATTGGAGCAGCTAAGGAGAAGTCTTAGTGTCAAGTAATATTTTATTCTTTTTTTTGAGTGTTCTTTTTTTGAATACGTAAATATTCTTTYAACTGCTGTGGAGTGATAAGTCTGGTTCTGATGATGAAGGGAAAGTCATTGCCATTGGTAGTTGGGATCCTGCAATATTTGACTGGTGCAAATAACCTTTCTCCGGGGTATTCAGAAAGTTATGAATCTAACTTAAGAACACAAGTTAAGAAATTACAACACAGTCATTTGAAGATGTGTACAAAACTCAAAAGTCTCTGATGTGATGACACATCTGGAGTACTGTGTCCAGTTCTGGACTCCCCAGTACAGGAGAGATGTGGAGTTGCTGGAGAGAATCCAGTGTAGGGCTGCGAGGATGATCAAGGGCCTGGAACATCTGCCCTGTGAGCAAAGGCTGAGRGAGCTGGGYCTGTTCAGCCTGGAGAAGAGAAGGCTGAGGGGGGACCTGATCAGTGTCTATAAATACCTCAAGGGAGGCAGAGAGGAGGAGGGGGCTGACCTCTTYTCAGTGGTGGCCAGTGATAGGACTAGAGGAAACRGCCACAAGCTGAGACACCAAAAGTTCCACAGGAACTTGAGAAAACATTTYTTGACAGTGAAAGTGACAGAGCCCTGGAACAGGCTGCCCAGAGAAGTTGTAGAGTCTTCTTCTTTGGAGATCTTTAAAACCCRCTTGGATGCAACCCTATGCCACATGCTCTAGGTGACCCTGCGTGAGCAGGGGGGTTAGACCAGATGATCTCTAGAGGTCCCTTCCAAACTTAAGGATTCTATGATTCTGTGATATGGGCAATGCAGTGAAAAGTTTGTGAGTGCTGGGACCATGAAAACAGGTCTGGGTGGGCTGGATGTGCCCAGGACTGCTCCAGTAGAAGTCAGCAAGCATGAAACAGCCTGCCTCTTTATCATTAAGCCTTATTAGCCTCTGGCATCCAGACTACATTATAAGAATCATCCTTATCTATGCCAATTACCCACTTGTGCTTGAAAGTTATATTACAGAGTGCAATGTGGCCAGCTGAAAACCTTGCCAGAATGTCCTAAGTCTTCTCTGGCAAGCACTGCTATTACAGATAAAGTGTGTTAACTGCATGATATATATATATTTTATTTTTCTAATAAGGAGCTTACATGTTCTGGGACCACTTATGTAACAGGGTAAATATTAAATATACTTTATGTTTTACTTAATACCTCCTTTCTGTAGTCCTATGCCCATTGAAAACCATAACTCTCCCATTCAAATTGCTTCCCAGAGAAAAAAAGGCAACCACATCAGAGGTTGAAGAGAAAAATGGTTTAAAATAATCTCTATATCATTTTTAAAATTAATATTCTTTTGAAGCCATCTTTTCTTTGAATACATGCAGTGACTATCCTGAGGTTCAAGCCATGAGCAGAGCATCAAGGAACTAGGACAAGCGGCAGACATACAGAACCTGGGTGGTTTTAACGTGAACATTACAGCTTGTTCTAAGGACTTATAAGCACTAGAAGAAGCTGATTTTATATAACCTATTTTGTGATGTGAACAGACTTGAGGGACTGTACAAATATGGTGGGGGGGAAAAGCTGTGCTCTTTTACTCTTTAACTTCTGTTGCTCTCTTTTTTTTTTTTTTTTTGATATATACCAATAAACTTTGTTCAAGATATTGATCTGATACTGCCATTCTTCGTATCTAGTTAAGTAAAGAAAATTTTGACTGAAACCGTCACTAGATTTAAAGATGGTGTGAGCAAAGATTGTGAAAAGAAAGCATAACAAAAACAAAATCCTTTGGAAAGTATACTAAGGAGGCTTTTAAATTGCACATATAACAATGGAAGAAAAGAGAATACAGCGTATCTGTGTTTAGTATAGTACATATTTCTTCTATAGGAAATTTCCTATAAAATGCAAGGAAGACAATGTTTTTGTACATACAATGTGATTTCATGCACAACCTGACTTGTTGAGTACATCCAGTATAAAATGCCAATTATAAAAAAATACAGCTTTTAAAAAACTTTTATTTACGTCTAAGGACCGTGGGAAAATAAAAGGGATTAAATAAAGAATCACAAATTCCAGTTTGGGAGACTATCAGAGAATCATCACATAGATGTTTAGTGGTGGAAGAAATACTGAGAATAGAAATGCCATGAAGAGAAGTGCAACATGAACGATCAGTTAGCTGGRTGGGTGGCCTGCTGTTTGGCCTGACACATGCTCTTATTTTATCATGCTGCCTATAAACAACATTGTTTCTCTGGAGTAGTGTGTTTAGCTCTGTTTTAAAAGCTCCAAAGCTGGAACATTGCATTATCATAGCTGAAATCAACATTTCTGTTAGTAACCACATTAAAGARCAAAAATTTACTTCATAAACCACCAAACACTTTTATTATGACATTTGGAATTTGGTGTCTATCTAGGTTGCAGTTCATTAGTCTCTTGCTATTTAGCAAGATGTCTTCGAGCCAGATGAGGTCATGTCTAACATTAACACTCAAAGAATTTTAACATTAGTACTCAAAGGACTTGACTTACAGATTACTTAAATGTTTTGTTGAAGCTACTGTCCTCAGMAGAGACAAATATTTTAGCCTACTGAAGGCTCTGGACTGTTATGAACTGTCTCTTGATCTCTCCTCTCTCACTGTAGGAAGAGCCCGAGACAACCAGATTCTTCATATAATCCCCAAAAGCTTGCAGATTTAAGTATTGATTTCAAATAATAATGAAGTCAATAAGCTAAGGCAAAGGCAAAGGCAAAGGCAAAGGCAAAGGCAAAGGCAAAGGCAAAGGCAAAGGCAAAGGAACTTCTAGGGAAGTCCTTGTGACTCGAAGAAAGAAATTTGAGCTTTCAGCTGTATGGGTAGGAGTGTTACTGGATAGAGTAGAATGGAGAACCACAATTCTATTTAACATTTTTTTAAAAATATTTTTCTTATTTTTCCTGCTAAGTCTCCAGCTTTCATGTCAGTCTCTAAGTTAGCACTGCACATAGTCCCAAATCTAACCTGCTGTGGGAGGGAATCCTTTGAAAGAGTAGCTGCTTGATTTCTCAGGGAGTAATGAACTCAAACTGTGATGGCCCCAATATGGGAAGTATAGCTTAGGGGAAACTCCTTGTATTCAACAAGGCAAATCCATAACACAGAAATAGCATCTAATGCTTGAACAACAGATGAAGATAACAGAATTTGTGGTATAGTGATCAAACCTGTACTGGAGTGTTACCTGTATACTAAAGCACAGTTCCTTTTCTGCTGCATATCCCAAACAGATAAATCTAACGTAGTCAAACTCAGAGTACCTTGTGAAGACAGRAATTTTGTTGTTATGGGGAGAAAAGTATTGAACATGCTCAGTCTTAGGATCACTTAACTCATAGAACCACTGGGGATTCAAGAGAAAAAAAAAATGTGTATCCAGTAAAATCTTTCTTTCCTCTGTCAAAATTGTCCCATTCTATCAGTGGTGACATTGGTGGCACCAGCCTCCGTAGGAAGAAGTCAGAACAGATCTCTGAAGTGTAATGCAGCTTTTTTTATAGTGACTCAAAAGGCGTCCAATGATAGAAATATTCAGAAAATAACTTTTCAGAAGAGGACAATTCTGTTCCTCTGATACTACTTCAATGTCTTATACTATCTATAGACTCATTAAAATGTTTGAGAACACAAAATCAAGTCCATGAAAATGTGTTTACTCAGTGAGAAAGTATGTAGTTTGTTTTTATTTTTTTCCCCTCTCTCATTATAAAAAGAGAAGATAGATTTTTGTATCTTTCACATGTAGGGGCCCCAATAAATTCCCYTGTGTCTTTTGACAAATATCTTCAAGTAATGTGGTTGAATAATGCTACTATGAGGATGATTCAAATTTATTTAAATAGAGTGAGAAATCCAAACCCTCACATTATTGACATCTAAGTGCAGTCCGTATGGCAAAGGTTTTATTTCCTTGACTTATCTTACGACATTTTCACATTCCTTAATAAGAGAAAAAAAAAAAAAAAAAAAAGCCATAATCTACAATTGTGGAGAGGATTCAGGGTCGCCAGAAGCCTGTCAATAATACACTTAGAAGCCTGAACACATTCCTTCCATCTGTGGCTGAATGTCTTCTCGTCACTAAAAAGCCTCTAAATACTCTCCACCAAAATAAAATAAGATTTTGTTTAAAGACTGAAATGGTTTTTGTTTTTCGAATCATGTGCTATTTTCATTCCACAATAATGAACTGGATACAGTTCTGATTCTACTTTATATCCAGCAGCAATTCATTTTTTTTATGGAAGGTTTAGGAGAATAATCCAAGACAGTTTCTAGGCTTCTGCTGTTTGTCATTTCTAGTGGATGAGCGGAAACTATGTTAAAACTCCAGAGGTTATATATATTTTGGAGAATCTACATTCTGACCACTCTTTGAAGACAACATCTTACAGAGCCCTAATGATTCCCCAGCCCACTCTGCTAAGAAGTATCATTTCATTTYTGCAGCAATAAATATTTATAATTTCTATCCTAAAATTAAAAACACTTTTTAAAAATTCTACTTGTGTTCTTCCAGAAGTTTTCAGTGAAGATCCTGCTATAAATGAGCTTGTAGAATTAGCTGTCTTTCTCTTTCATGATAGCAATACTGTTTGCCAATTAAAGTTCTGGTTACAGTCTTTATGGTGAATATTACTTGAAGGAAATAAACTGTCATGTGTAAAAAAGTAGCGGACTTAAGTCAGTGCTCAATTTTAACAATATAAATCCATTGTAGTTGACAGTACAAGGGTATAAAGTTTGTATAATGAAAACAAAGTTCAAGCTGAATGATGTTTTGATAAATCTAAACTCAAAACCTCATTTTCAGTTTCACATTTTACATCTCATTCCAAAATTATTTAAAATATTTTTATGACTATGAAGTTGATATTTACCAGGTTTTTGTGGGTCTTTTTGCATTAACTGGTCCTTCAAAAATTACAACATGACCATGTCTAACTTTCTGATGTTTTCTATGTATTCTCAAGTTCAAGCAGCATGTAAACTATCACCAATCACAAAACCACTAAGAAATTATAATTCAGAAACCATAGTTTTAGTTCAACAAGCAGTGATGGAGTATACTCTAAAACAAAGATATATGGTATCATCATTTGAAATGTAGGCGTATGCTTTGATGTCCAGAGAAGAGTAAAAAAAATTATCAGCATCTGTTAACAACTGTGGGGATGCCTGTGTTAGATCTTCAATAAAATCTGTCAAATTACATCAATCAAGTCAAGTTACGCTTCAAGATTTAATGAAATGTGACCAACACAAATATATGAAATAACAAAACACAGTAGCAAAAAAAATGCATTCTTGATGATAGTGGGTAAAGAAATACACTTCAAGATTAGAATCAGAGAGAATATACAGATTAGTTTTTCAGAGTATTTTTTTTAGAGCAGAATGTGTTGCTTGTCAAATATTTTGACTGTCCTAATAGAAATTTCAAAGGGCACAAACAAGACATTTCAAGCTGTACCTCTGAAGAAGACAGTATTTGTAATTGTAAAAGAAAGAAAAAAAATGCTTATCATCTGCAGTTTTCTGAAAATAATTTAATTTACCTTCTTATTAATATGGATTGCAATCCAGAAATTATATATATAAAGCACATGACATTGGTCAAGTTTAAGCATATTTACAATTAGATAACCTTAGGTAGCAGATTATTATCCAAGAATGATTGCAGGCTTCTTGACCAAACTTTCACAGAAGCTCTATCACTTTGTGTTCCAGACAGAACCTTAATGAACTTGTGACTGGACAATGATTAATGTAGCAATGATAAGCATGCCAGCACCACCTGGAGAAGGTGATCTCAGTTGAAAGGAGCCAACAAAACACAGCACTCATTAATTTAGTCATAAGAAGATTAAATCTACACGATTTGCTTGAAAACAGACACGACTTTTATGTCCCCAGGAGAGAAATAATCTGTGAAGATTTGGTAAGTACTTATATCTCTCTGTGCACTCCTTGCATTTGGTAAACAGCACTGAATTTTTATAATTATACCTATGTGTAATCTGTAATCCTAAGAAAGTTGATTGAGGATGCTGAGCAATTGCTTCAGCAGTAGGTAAATGCAAGAGAAAAACAGTACTTTGCTTCTCTTTTTTTCCCTCATGTCTATGCACTGTAAACCACAGATGTGTTGAGTTATGCAGAGACTGATTATGTTGCTGTTCTAACTCCATCAACACAGATTTGTCATAATCCCATCATACAAAGCAGAAAAGGTTGTCAAATCCATTCTTTCCTGAGTACTGGACTCCCACCAATCTTATGTTTATCTTAGATCCAATCATTTGATTTGATTCAATGTTGTTTATAGCAAGGATTTTCAAAAAAGTTTACAAGAGATAGCCACAACCATTCCCACTGTTCTGTTATATCTGTTCACTCCACTCCTTCAAAATGTAGTGTCTTTATGTTTATGACTCCACGCTTCTGCAATGAATTTTATCATTTTATCTTGATACACTAACATTACCTATTCAAATCCAAGACATACAAAAAAATGCACCTCAGTGAAAAACAATACAACCTAGAGATCAATCCTTAAATTAGCTGTTTGGCAGGGAAAAAAAAGAAATCAAAAGAACATAAATCCCTTAAGTCTTATTTTCTTTGAGTGGGACTTAGGGGTCCTAGTATATAAAGCTGCTTTTCAAATTTTGTACGAAGTATAGAGTGTTCAAAAATCACATTTAGATATTTAGATCCTGATGCCTTGAAATTTCTGCAGGGTGGGTTTTCTTTTTCTTTCTTCTTCTTCTTTTTTTTTTTTTTTTTTTTTTTTAAAAGAATTGTTTTTTGTATAAATGCAATCTCTTCCTGCAGGCTGAGAAAATTTATATCTGTGATAGCATCTCTGACAACAAACCAAAAAAGCCCACAGGTGCTGTTATGTCTAAAGAAGCTATTGTAGCAACAAAATCTTTATAAAATTAAAAATGCAACAAACTAGCTTGAGTTTCTAAATGAAACACAAATGAAAGAAACACAGAGTATCAGCTTCTCAAATCATGAGAAGCTGCAATACTATGAAATTCAGTAAACTTTATAAAAGTTTTGAATTTTTTTTCTTACCTTAATTACAGTCTTTCAACGATGTTTCAGAAGCAGAGAACAAGCCATGTTTCAAAGCAATGGGATATATCCATCCTACCAAAAAAGAAAAAAAAAAAAAAAAGAGGGAAGAAAAGTTAAAAAAGACTTCAGAAACCTTGGTTTCTCTAATTAAAATATAATGCTGAAGTTGTGTTCCATTCAGGGGAAAAAAGAAAAACAAGTTAAAGAAATATTCTATATCATAAGCATGTGCATAAGCATGTGCAACATTTATTGAGAACTAATTCTAGAATACAATCAAATGRATGAGAGGGCATTTCTTATACCATTGACTCAAATGTCTTTTAGCATCCTCTTGTTTTTGTTGCTTTAATTATACTCAGAAAAGCTTCTGACTTGTTATTCATGTTACACAAAATCATTTCACACTTTTTGATATTACTATAATCTGTTCACAAAATAATATATTTGTACAGTAAAGCATATGTCCTGGTTAAGGAAATAGCAGATAATATATTTACTGTATAGTAAGGTGTAAAAGCCTCTATTCCTAGGCTAAAACATAGAATTAATGTTATAAACATGCAAAGGAAACAAAATTTACACATACATACAAACAACTGCATTAAAACTTGTATTTTCAAATAAAAGTACTCATTCTTGTTATTCATCCTAGTACCTATGAGGCTGACAAAGATATTTTTGTACTTTTTATTTAGATATACTTAACTATCTAAGTTCACCCACTCAATATACACATACATATATGCGTACAAGCATATATATGTGTGTATATGTATSTATGTGTGGTGAYACAGGAGGGATAATTTAATGTAAAATCATTTAATTTCAATCYAGAACCCTTCTTTTGTCTTTGTCTCTTTACAAATTACTAACCTACCATGGGAAATGCTACTAACATTGGAACAGAATATCAGATGAAGTACTTTCTCAGGGAGATTTACGAATTTATATGGGTGCAAATGAGGTTGGAATGTGGATAGTTCTCTAGACTCTTCTTATATTGAATAAATATCTTTGATGAAGGACAATGAGTAATCACTTCTCAAASAGAAGATGACCACAAACTCATCTGCCTACAGGGTCCCTTCTCTTTAGCTGTTCTTCTCCTATTATGCCTAACTGCATTAAAAAGGGATTTATTGAATGATTTTCTTTTATTATTWTTTTTTTTTATATGGAGCAGAAGGAGATCTGCCATTTTCACCGAAACACTCACAGCAGAAAATACTCCTTTAGTTCTGGTTACTTGTGGAGTCAAAATCATAAGAAAATTCCCCCAAAACTCTCAGAAATGACTATAGGTCATCTAATCACTGGCGGCTGCTGCCATTTGACGCTGAAATTTGAGATTTTGAAGTAGCTGTCCCTGAACCTGTCCATATGGGATTTTGACCCTAAATATAACCTTTGCGGTGCTCAAGCTTACCTATATGTGACCAAGTCCTATCATAGGCTTAGTCTGAGTCACCACTGCCATAGTAATATTGGACACAGAGAACAAAATCACAGGGAGAGAAGACTTTTGCTAGTTGGTTCATGCCTATTCTCTCCCTTGTTTCCCAGCTGTTATGTATCAAGCAGCATGCTATTGTAATCCAGCAGGGAGAGAGGACGAAAGGGTAAATTGCCTGAAAAACAATCAGTGGCTGCAATGGCAGGGACAATATCATAGAATCATAGAATCATAGAATGCCGAAGGTTGGAAGGGACCTCAGAGGTCATCGAGTCCAACCCCCCTGCTCATGCAGGGTCACCTAGAGMACGTGGCACAGGGCTGCATCCAAGCGGGTTTTAAAGATCTCCAAAGAAGGAGACTCCACAACCTCTCTGGGCAGCCTGTTCCAGTGCTTTGTCACCCKCACAGTGAAGAAATGCTTCCTTAAGTTCCTGTGGAACTTCCGATGCTTCAGTTTGAAGCCATTTCCTCTAGTCCTATCGCTGTTCACCACTGAAAAGAGGCCGCCCCCCTCCTCCTCACTGCCTCCCTTGAGGTATTTATACAYGCTGATCAGGTCCCCCCTCAGCCTCCTCTTCTCCAGGCTGAACAGGCCCATCTCTCTCAGCCTTTGCTCATAGGGCAGATGTTCCAGGCCTCTGATCATCCTAGTAGCCCTGCGCTGGACTCTCTCCAGCAGCTCCACATCCCTCTTCTGGGGAGCCCAGAACTGGACGCAGTACTCCAGATGTGGCCTCACCAGGGCTGAGTAGAGGGGGATGATCACYTCCCTCGACCTGCTGGAGAYGCTTTTCTTAATGCACCCCAGGATCCCGTTGGCCTTCTTGGCCACCASGGCACACTGCTGSCTCATGGTCAACTTGTCGTCCACCATGACACCCAGGTCCCTCTCTGCGGGMCTGCTCTCCAGCAGGTCCACCCCTAATCTGTACTGGTGTCCAGGGTTATTCCTCSCCAAGTGCAGGACCCTGCACTTGCCCCTGTTGAACCTCATGAGGTTTCTCRCCGCCCAGTCCTCCAGTCTGTCCAGGTCCCTCTGGAGCTGAGGTCTTGTGGTTTGTCCTTCATCCTTAAAGGGGCAAGCCTACGCTTTGCCTTTCCCTTCAGTAGGAAGGCAGCAAAACTAAAAAAGAGAGTTAAACAAGAAGAGAGAATGGATCCAAAAGAAATATTGTTTTCTTCAGCCAGGAAATTAAAAAAAAAAAAAAAAAAAAAGTGTTGTTTTTCTTTCTTCTTGCAATCTATATATTTATGTGTTCACAATTTTGGCTTATTTTAGGTTTACATGCTAAGGTACTCCTCTAGTTCTGTACTATGCTAATAAATCTCCTTATAAATACTCTTTCTTGTGGGCAGGGGGACACATTTTCATCTACCAGCATTTACATGGTTGCTGACTTTTATTCTSTCAGCCATATACTGGATGATACACTCCATGCTCTGTAACGCAGGAAGGGTAAATGAAGAGAAATAGCTGAAAAAAATGTAACAAAACATGAAGGAAAACATGTAAGAAAGAAAATCACCTCAATAGAATRTATTATGTATCTTGCCCTAACATGAATCCTAGAAGAAAACAAGGGTAGGAATGCACACACATGCATGTGATTGATAAAGTTACAATGAATTAATGAGTTACAGCTTATCATTTTAATTGGTATGATTTATTGTTTTCATGTTTTTTAGCTCTCTTTTCTCTTCAAAGCTGTGTTAAACATTAAATTTTAGAGACGATCCTTCAACTAAAACAATTTAACTGCATTCAGTATGGCTACAGGTGAACACATGCACACTTATGGGAGCTTAATTAAAAGAAAGGTGCATCTTGTTAAACAAATATAAAAGTATAACTGAATTCTATATATTCTATGTCTGTATTGAGAGGGATTATTTAAATTTCCTTTTTTTTTTTTTATAATAGATTTTAGTGGAACTACTCTAACTTGCACTAACATGAATGAAAGTAGATCAAAATGATTCATGAAATCTAGCGGGTTTTCCTTCTTTAATTTCTACCATTACATTTTCTTCCCTTTAATTTCTTACTCTTTGGCAGTGTGTTTCTCTTTTGACTTTCACTTAAAAGTTGACCTTAGTTGCATCCCATGCTATGGGGACTTCCTGGCTGTGCACCAGCTTAGTGGTAATGAGTGAACAGCTCCAAAGCCTAACAACAATGAAATGGGCACTTGCAAATGATGAGCACTTGAGGAGGAATGTTATTCTTGAACTCAGAGAAAAAATCAATTTGCTGRCCTAGGTTTGAAGCAGGAAAAGATGAAAATAGAATGAGAGAAATTTTTGACCAAACCATCTGGAAAAAAATAATCTAGCAACTTCTAAAACTGCTGCTTAAACTTCTTGTGAAAGTCCTTGCTATTTTGCAGTCTTCTCTGGAATGTAAGATCATCCTTTCCAGAAATATACCAGAGCTGAAGGGAAAAAGCTGTATTATGTAGATATACAAGAACACACATGCCAGAACAACCCTATCTACATGGCAGGGGGGAGCAATGGGGGAGCAATAAAATAAAAGACTACAATCAGTGAGGAATTAAGTTACTCAGAAAAGTGGCAAACATCTATATTCTGCCTTTGATCTCATTCTTAGCTCCTTGCTTTCTTTTCTCATCCCTTTCTTGTGGGAAGTTCCAGGCTAGCCCTCTCCTTTGTGAGGTTTCTTGTCATGTATTGGGAAGTAATTATTGTGGAAATAATGGTGAGACTGGATTTATCAGCTAGACTTCATCAACAACCACTCCCTTTATCAAAAGGAAGATATACTGAGTATTCTACCTTACTTTGAATTTCACAGAAAAAAAGATCAGAGTGCCCACTCGGCACAGACTGAAGAACCAGCCAAACCCCAAGATACTGAAGTACCTACCAGACCTGATGAGTCCTATGAAGGACTCAAAACAAAAAGGTAAATGCATCATTTCATACTGTATGTGTGAGATTTGCATTTGCTCCTAACATGAGATCCCGTTGCTTGACTCCTAGATCACACTTATTTCAATGCAGCATCTCAACATCTCTCTGATTCCTGAATCCTGTGGTTGATTTACAACAAATGCCTAGTTTGAGGACCTCAAGAAAAACAGAAGTTCAAGCATTGCACAGCTGCCAAGGAGTATATGACCCAGGTAGCTCACCATGGCTTTGACTTGATGGCTAGGTACTTCATGACCCTGTTACTTACCTTAGTGTGACAGCAAGAGAAAGAAGCAATTTTACCATCTTCTGACCTATAATAAGGTCTCTCAGATGGCCCAGTAATGGAATTCTTTAACTAACAAAAAATTTTGACAAGTCAGTCTTGAAACCATGTATCAAATTCCTTGGAACAGTATTTCAAGTTCTTTCCAAATGAACCCCAACATACAGGAAAACTTGTCCAATTTTCCATTCATATAAGAGAGAAGTCTTATGAGTGATTTGTGCTATTTTTGCTTTAAGATAAATGACAAATGTTTTGAATTACCTCAATGCTTTTAAAATGTACATTTTCTCTCTCTGTTTTGCAATTTTTCACCCTAATTCTCTATGAAAGGAACTGCTATTTCTAGGCAGTAGCTACCTCTTGCTAAACCATTTACAGAGTTCAAAACTCAGTTGATCTATGTTATGATGCTTCATACATTCATACATTATAACATTGGAGCRAACCTCTATAAAAACAGCTAATTTGATTTTGCCCATAATATAGATTAAAAGAGATTGTTGCTTTTATTTAATTGTGAAATAGAAATAAAATAATTCATGCCTCTCCTAAACTTTTCTTTTGTGATTTACTYTCTTTACAATCAGATCAACATTTACTATTGCATTGTATTTCTCCACTGTATTATACTCCTGCTGCTGCAGTTTAGTAACAGTCATTAGTGGATAAATTCCATTACAAGTGCTTCTATAAGCAACCAGTGGTGAAGCTGAAAATCTAGGTCAATTTTTTCACTGCAAAGTGAATCAATTTTCTTTCTGATGATAGTGGAAAGTATGATGGAGAAAATCTCCACTGTCTACCTTCGTAAACTTCGTAAAAACTCCTATACCTTGATCAGCCAATAGCATGAAATCACACAATTATGCATGTAGCAACTCATCCAGCTAATGCTCATCTAGCTAATGCTTCATTACAAGTTGGGGCTTAGCAGTGTTAGGAAACACATGCCACTCCCAATTACTTCTATGTATCCCAAATTCTCTCATCTCTACTCCAGTGAGACCAGGCAGGAATGTGAGGATGGAGTTTAGCCCCAGGAGTCTGTCTCATGGGAGAATTACATAAGTAAATGCATATTTCTGAAAATGTGGTTTAAAAGCACCCTAAATAAGGTGTTATAAATCCTTTGCTTTCCTGTGCAGTTTCAGCAGCTTTCTTTTCTTGTGTACTTTTAGTCTGAATTAAAATCATTATCTAGAGGTTGCAGTGCCCTATGGAGGGCAGCAGAATACATTGAAGGTTTCACTTATTTCACTTTCAATGCTGTCCTGCCAAGCCACTTAGCATGTTATCCTGGACAACGTTGCTTTACACCTCACAGCTTCTAAATCCTCGGGCAGTCCCACAGGAATAAACAGGTATTTGAAAACTTTGCTATTACTCAAAATGAAGAAAGGTTAAACCAGTGGAATTTCCAATACATGGGATGTGGGGTATTTGCAGAAGAATCTAAGTGTTGGATTGTTTTTTTGGTAGAAAAGGGTGTTGTTCTCATATTTCTGGCTTTTACTGATGGTGTGATGTTGGGAAAGGAACATAACAMTACCATGCCACTGTACCTCAGCTTCCTCTTTTGTGAAAAGACATGGTATCCTCTGTGCCATTCTCTGAGGTCTTCTGATGAAAGGTGCTAAAATAAGCATGATGTATTATTCATATTTTAATTCTCTCTGGCATATTAGTTTCAGGAAACTTTACTTCATTTAAGAGCATGGGGAAATCAACATCAAAGAAATGCAGAGTTAGACGGAGTGAGAGAACTCAGCACTGGAGCGGGCCAGACTTGACACAGCTCTGAAAAGCAAATAAGAACTGAGCATGGAAAACTGTGTAACTGCCTTATGGCCAGAAAAGCAAAAAAGAAAGATCTTAACTTTTCTGAAAATTTGGGGGCAGGCTTGTATGGCTCAGCAGAGATTTCTACCCTGGTTTTAGAGTTTTGTAGTATAGTCCAAAATATCCATGGAGAGAACTATGAAAGTGATTAAGAGACCACGGCTTCTTTAGTGTTTTAAGCCTGGCTTTTTAGGGAGCATTGATTTTTAGACATGATATTCTTTTTTAACCTCCAAAATGTCTTGAGTTGGTCACCCACCACTGACCACTTTCTCATAACTCTCTCACTGAAGTCTCTCATAACTCTGAGATTGTGATACAAATTAGCATCATAACAATTTTATATACAGATCTTTATATAGATCATCCTTGTCCCTTCACCAGGACTTTAGGAACACTTAATTAACCATTTTCACCTACAAATAATAACAATAAAGAAAAAAAGACCAATTTTGTGTGTGTGTGCTTTTTTTTCCCTCATATTTTTCCATCACTTTAAAACCTGTTCTCACATCTGCATCTGAAATGCAATACCTGAAAACARTTTAACTCTGAATTTTTGGGGCAAAAGTAAAATTTTACCAGGCAGCACCAAAATTTTACCAGGCAGTCTGCTTCCCCCAAACTTTATAGTGTAATTTTCTATAATGAAGCTTGAAGCCTATACTTGGGATTCAGTAAACAAAGGCAGTATATGTGCACTGAGGGAAGACAATTCATAGTAATTTTGTCAGCAAAATTGTTACAATAAAGGCCTAAGCAACACTTCATCTACCTGTCACTTGTCTTGAAAGGGCAGATTACTTTTTTCCTCACTCGTGGCACATCTAATTAAGGTAGACTTACAAGCCAGGCAGGTGTAAAGTGCAAGCCAGCACTTGTTCACATTAGCAATTATCAATGGAAAAAATACATAAGTGCTGAGGCTTGGCACAACAGTTACCCTGGCAACCGTTAGCACTCAGAGGCTCAGCAGAGACTAACATGACAGTTTGACATCCTTTCCCATAAAAAAGGTGATTGCATTCTCTTTCTCCCTCTATTTATTTATTTATTTATTTTTTCTACTCTTCCATTATTTCTGTGCTGTTTTTCCAAAGATCACAGCAGTGACTGTGTCTTCTTCAGCTCCAGCTGCTTACTGGGGCGCAGGGCACCAGTGTGAGCTCTGATCCTTCTACCAGCCATTAGTGCATTCTTGATGGCTTGATGACAATAAAATGGGTTTGCTCACCAGCAAGCCTAGCCAAACCTGAGGAGGAAAAGGAGGAGGAAGGAAGCACTAGTATTATTGTCCTAAGACAATCATAGATCAGTTGGTCAAGAACAGATCACACAATATCATCCTTTTGTTTTTTAACACTKATGTTCTGGAGTATCTATAGAGTCATCCAGCTATTCTATGACATCTCACCTGGAAATACTGCCCTTCAAGMCCTTCTCCTTTATTACCAACTTTTCAAAAAGGGAAAAAGAGTGAAGGCAAAGAGCCTGCATGCACTTTGTCTGCAAGGAACAAAACTCATCCTTATTTCCAATAAGGAACTCAGTTCAAACAAGCTCTGAAGAAAGCAGGATCTCAAAATGTGCCTGTGATTGATTACACAGATTCAGACCCAGCTCTTCTGAAGGAAGAGCTTGAAGGAGCACAGTATTTTTACAGTCTAGGATTTGGTTRGTGGGACATCTGTGGACTAAACTATTTGAATTTATTGACCGCAGTAGCTGCCAGTTTTGTTAARTAGTTTTTCTTATGACAAATAGATTGAAAAAGTGATGAATCTGTGCATGTGTAGGAAATTCAAATTCCTACACATCAGACTATGTTAATTAACAAGAGCTTCAGTTAAAATCTTTCTGGCTTTCCCTTTGAACCATTTCCTTTGGCTGTTCTATAATATCCCTTTTATATGCACATTCATTCATCATTCACTGTTTTCCTTCACTCCTGCTTTCTCTTTAATTTTTCTTAATTTAACTTTCTACTTGAAAAGTTAACTTAAAATCTGATTACTAAAGATCTATATCTCACATATATCTTTAGGTTTCATGCCCTTTTCTTCCTTCCTTCCTTCCTTCCTTCCTTCCTTCCTTCCTTCCTTCCTTCCTTCCTTCCTTCCTTCCTTCCTTCCTTTTCCCTCCCTCCCTCCCTTTGTTAGTCATGTCCTTCAACTCAGGCTGTTCTCTCTCACAGCCATCTCTGTTTAGAGATGACTGTTTGGGATAGTTGGGATTGGGGATGATGGTCTTCCAGGGCTGAAGGAAAAAAGAGGGTTGGGAATCTGGTATATGAAAAATGGTTTCCCAGTTAAATTGACTCTTAAGATAAACTCTTAAGATAAACATCCTCTTAAGTATAAACATACTCTTAAGATAAACATCCTCTGAAAGATTCTCTGAAAACCAAATTTCCATCTATTTAAAAGAAAATTTTACATTTGCATATTATTGCATGTATTTAACCCTCAGACCTCACAGATTTTGCAAGAATAGGCTTTTGGGGTGGGATAACATTGATGTGAAAATTCAAGAAGATGCAGAGCCAAATCTTACAGCYTTTATTCCTGTGATCTGTTCACCTGGGCAAGCCAAATACATGATGTAACTTTAATTCTGGCAGCAGGATGAAGGAATAATAAATAAAAGTAATAAACATTCACAGCATTAAACAATCTTTCGCAGCTACTCAATCTGACAATTCTGACTAGCATTAAATTTACTGGAATCTCTCTAATCACAAACAAGAAACAAAGTCACAGAATCACAGAAT
>NW_020455870.1:0-23295 GCF_003342845.1 Nothoprocta perdicaria | reverse complement strand
CCATCATAGAAGGCTATGAGGTTCGTCAGACATGACTTCCCCTTGGTGAATCCATGCTAGTCATCCTTTCTCTGAAATATACAGTCACATCAATTGGAAGAACAAACCAATAACATTATTATTATTTTCAGATTTGAGGACTAACACAAAATTATTCCTTTCCCCACTTCCCTGTTCTATGGATCGCATTGCAATTTTTTTCATGACAAATATAATTTAATTTAAAAATCATGACGCTATAAGTACTTGGGAAGCAGCTAAAGCCATTCAGTCAGAGAAAGGTCATGTTAACATAAATATTGAAAAGAATGATAATTAGGCAAGGAAAACAGCAAAACACATTAAAGTGAAATGAGGTAATTTTTAAATGTTAACATCTCAATTCAGAAATGTTTACACTACATTTAATAGTTCAATTTTTGATGAGTGTTTCAATAGAAAAAATATGAAGAAAATTATGAAAGAGAATTGCAGTAAAAATGACATACACATTTTACCATCTCAAGAGAAAATGAGTTGTCTGAACTGTATTAAATACAACAGAATTATTATAGTCCAAGCTTGACTTACTGCAGAATGGAGCAAAATATTCTTATTAAAAGGAGAGTGCTTAATTTTTTGATGATGCTTCAATATGTAAAATTCTGAATATTTGAAGAAGCTGTAAGAAAATAATATCTTCTATTAACTATCCAACTCTAACCATCACAGATAGATAAGGGCAAGGGTATCATGACAGTAATAGTGATTACACAGCCTGAAATACACTGTACGTGACTTTTCTCATAGATTTTTTTTTCCACATATTGCAGACTTTCTCAAAAAAAGCACACTTAATGAGACTTCTAAAACTCCCAGAAAGGAACTTTTCCCATAAGAAAGTTCCAACTTACATTATACGCTTTATGAATTTAATTTTAAGGAGGATCTTATCCCAACAGAAAATTCCTACAGGATTTTTTTTTTCTGCCAACTATTGCCATTCACAATTAAATATGTKACTTTTAAAGAAATTTCAGAATAAAAAGTTAAAATTTCCTCTCAGGAAAAGGTGAGTCATTTCCTAGTTAGGTTTCTGCAATACCCCACAAGCCTGACACAGCAAGTCCAGTTAGCTGCACCATGTTTTGTGCTATTTTTTGGTTTTGKTTTTGTTTTTTTCCCCCTTAAGTCTCTAAAATAGAAYTTGAATGAGAAAATGAAACACAGGATGGGCAGAAAATTATATGAATGCATGTCAAGCAGCATCAATGAGAACAATAAAAGCCAGTCAAGAGGAAGGAAGCATTTTTCTGCTCTTTTGTATAAATAGGCTCACTGCCCCTGTCCTTACTTCTTTGGGTCATTTTTTTTCAGGTCATCACAAGTGAGAACTGCTGTGAAACTTGTGAATATCTTACCAGCTTGCACAAGAAGAAAAGGAGCTTTTCAATTTGGGGACAGTTACACTGATGGCATATTACCTACATGCAGAAAGTTAAACAAAAGTTTACATCTACGGAAGACACCCAGACTCAAATCTTGCAGTATTATTGGAATTGAGAAGAAGAGGATAGAAAAATTGTTCCAGGTAAATAAATGGAAAAACAAATGATGACATAATAATATTATTAATAATAATAAAATAGAAAGATCACTTTTGACCATTACCAAGAGATTATTCCTTGAAAACTTGAACAAAAGATGCATAAAAAAATCCTGATATATATTTCATGTCTTTCTGCAAACCTCTCTGGAGACCCACGGCCTCTTGAGCAATTAAGTCCTAGTTTCACTTTCCTGTTAAAAAATCCTCTCTAAAGTTTCACCCAGGCCTCTCGTGATGCAGTTTAAGCCTTTGTTTTCTACACAGTGTGGGCAAAGAGAAACAATTTTACTTCCTTTCTCTTTGAATGTCTCTTCTACAACTTTGGAGACAATTATCCTGTCTCCCTTCAGTCTTCTCTTCTCTAGACTAAACAGTCTCCGATCTTTCAGSCATTAAATTTATTTTGTAATGTCTGGTTGCCATTTCTGGAATTTGAACAAACTAAACAGAAATGTAAGAATGCTAAGTTTATCAAACATAGTCTTTAAACTATAAATGCGCTTTGCACATTAGGAATTGTTGATTCTTGAAGAGGAAATTCCTGTTGACTAATATTAACAAATATAGCAATGGTCAAATTATATCAACTGACATGAATATCACTGACCGATGGTTTACTATCCCTAAATGGTGATTCAGAAGCATTGCTATTACTTGCCAATGTCAGAACATTGCTGTTGTCACATCTTGACTCAGAGACTTCTGATGACCACTGTGTATGGGTATTTCAACATTAAGAACTATTCCAGAGCTGAATAAAACCACAGAACAGGTTTCTCTTCGTGAGTTTATCTATTTCTAAAAATCTGGTGTAACAGCTATTATTACACACTTGAAGAAAAAGATTTTTGTCTATGGTATATTACTCCCTTCAGGGAACTGGGGYTGGAGTGATGATACAGATCCTTAAAATGTTAATTTTTGTGCTTATTTTAAAATCTGGATTTGGAGTTTGCACAAACCATTTGATGTGGAAGAGCAACCTTTTTTCAAGGGGATTGAGTATGCATGCAGCGACTTAAATGTGTGGAAACGTATCAACTGAGTCAGCTGCCGATGACTGCAAAAATGGACTGGATGCTGTTTTGCTATTACCTTTTCAGGCAGGAGCTTGAAATTAGGAGAATTATAGCAAAACTGTCATTGAAGAGAGATTGACTGCCCAGAATTTGCAAAGCAAACCTATTCTTATCCCTTATGCATGTGAAAGATAAGTGAAAAAAAACAAAATTAACCACTGCAAGAGTTCTCTCACAGATGGAGCTTCATCTTATTTATTGCTGATATTTATTTATATATATATATATATTTAAAAGTTTAAATGATTTGTTAGGTGTGTGCCAAGCTAACCCACATAAATGCATGTTTTATTGCATCTGCTGCAGCTTTTAATAATATTTATTACTGTTGTCTTAGCATCCAGAAGCAGGTATCAAGTTTTAGGGTCCTTCTGCACAAGTAAGGAAGACAAGAACAGCTCCTTCCCCAGAGGGCTCTCTGCTTAGGACTTTGAAGGGATGAATCGGGTGGTGAGACAGACATTAAGAGAGACATGCCAGGTGACAAGGTGACGTAAAAGTCAATATGTTTACTTGAAGAAGCAATCTTTGGAGCAGAGATAGCTGTGCAGGAAAAGCTTTCTCTCTGCCTCGTTGTATTTTGTGTCATGCCCACCCATTGTTTTGTGGCTGCAGGTAAAGCCCCATCCTGTGACAGCTTCTTCCAGGGCTCGTCATTGCATCTGCCTACAACACAAGTATGGCAAATTACTTTGAAAAGAGGCAACATCTGGTTGTACCTAGCACCATGGGGGTGTCCTTTGTACAGCCAAAGGAAAAACATTGATACAAATACCTAAGATTAAAATTACCAGCATTTGTCTTTTACTGCAAGCATATATTCCATAAATGAAAAAAATATAGAATCAGCAAAGACCTGGAAAACCTCTATAGCCTTACAACATGAAAGAAAAAGAGAAAAAGATGTCTAGCTGGTTAACAAATGAAGGCTGCAAAAGCAAGTACCTCAATGAAAATGCATTTTCCCACACTGCGGAAGCTCTACACAGGATTCTTCCTTCCAGTATGCCAGGACAGAAAAAGAGATGATTTATTACATATTCTTGACCTCCTAGAGACTTTGTAGGTCAAAGTTAGAATCCCAGTTCCCAATGACTTTCACACAAAAGTGTATTACTCATTTTAAAGTCTCTCATGTAAAGTCTACTTTCAGGTCAGAACTGATGGTTGGTGGCCAGTGTTTTATTCAAAGGAATTTTGTATATGTACATACAGATTTGGAAGTCACCTGCTATCTCAATAATATATCCCAGTGTCTGAGATAAGCTGAAGTGGTTTCAAAAATAGCTGATGGACAGGAAAAAAATATCGGAAGCTAATAAGTGCTTTTATCAACAGATGGACTCCCAGCTCTGCAATTTAATCTACTTCCTCTCCCCCTTCACCTCTCCCCAGCACCCAGTGTTCTGATCCAGCAAAATAACAGGACTGAATTGCCGCTTAATTACACTCGTCATATACTAACTSTAAGGATTCATTATTAAGGTCATCTTTCCAATGAAAGGGAAGGCAATGAAAAACAAAATAGAAACAAAACAGAAACAAAACAAAAACAAAACAGTAGGCTGGTGAGATATAACTGGGGAGCAGTTCAATTTTAAAAATACAGCCTGTGGTTCTGAAGATTGGTGCAAGCATCTGGTTGAATAGCAGCTGAAACTGTAGACAGATTCAACATATTTTTTTTTCCATTGGAGAAAGTACTTGGCTAACATACTCTACTGTAATAGTCCACTATAAAGAAGTTATTTAGACTTTGTACCCTAATGATTATGCTGCCTGCAGAAGCCAAAACTACTGTTTGTCAGATTTGTATCCTGTTAAAATACAGATATATAGAAATATGCATGTTTGCAGAGCTGAAATCTAGTTAATTATTTTTAATCTAATTGATTTTATTTTGTTTAATGTTTTTCTAGGTACTTTGTGTGGAATCCTGCTGCAGATGCTGATACTCAAAACTTTGTGTCCAAATACAGCATTTATACATAGAGAAGGTATCTAAGTTCCCATAAATTCTCTGGAAATGCATTCAGTGGAGTTCTTATTCCTCCTCTTTTAAATCAGAGTCCAGATAGATTCAGCAGAGTAGCCCTTAGGTGTCTGCTTGCTCCATATAGTTCTCTTGACTTAGGCATCCTGAGCTCTTTGACATGCCTTAGGCTACCTCACTTGGCCTCAGGCAGTCACTCTAGAAAGGTGAGGATGTCCCACATGCCCTCCCATTTACATGGACCTGATTTGGACATCAGAAATGGTATTTTTATCTGCATTTAGRCACCCAAATTGTATCTTATCAATCTGAATGGCTGTCCCCTGGCTTAAATACCTGTCACATACGTAGATACTTGATGATGCTCTGCTCTCTGGATGTGTGCAAGTAGCTGTCTGAATCTGTTGCCAAGTGCCACATTGAGTGAGATACAGAAACTGCTTTAGTTTATCATTGGAAAAGCCTCTACTTGAGTGAAATGGGGTAACTATTTACTAGTGCACCAATCTAGGTGATAACACATGAGCTAAAGATATGCCAGTGCAATGTAAAAGTCAAGCTGACTTTGCATTCACAGATTACATTATCCAGTCACCAATGTTAACATTTTAACCTTTAAATGTCATGAGGTACTTAAAATTAAGGTAGAGATTAAATTGCCATAATCATGTCTCTCTAGAGAAAGACACTTCTATAGAAACTAAGTCTATCTCAGGATTTTTATCTTTTCAAATGTACAATTGAATTGTCCCAAACAATAGAGATTCTGTAGGCAATCTCAAGCCATCTGGGGCTGGATGCCAGAAATGTGGAAGATGATGAGAAGAATCTTGACCAGAATTAGAGGCCTGGATTCAATTTTCTGCTCTGAGTTCGAGCAAGAAAGTTAGGGCTGGATCCCTGTTTCAATGGATGTCAAGTGCCTTGGAAGATTTAGGTGTCTCTTCCTTTGTACTGCATTTTTTTTTGCCTGTCCAGTATGGGAAATCTATCAGATAAAACTGCCTCTCTACCACRATGGCATTGGAATAAATAAATTTAAAACACCTGTTAAATCTGTAGTGATCAAAGTAATGGAGGCTACCTAGGCACATTAGCCAGATGGTGTTGTGGATTAACACAGAAATTAATCTAAAGACTAAAAGAATTGATATTCTTATTTGTAATGTTACTTGGCTTCTGCTAGCTATGGCACAATAAAGGGTCATGCCATTGCTTTAATAATAGKTTTTTTTTTTTGTGTACTCTGCACTGTCTGCTGCAAAATCTCAGTGAAACTGTGGATTCCACTTAYACTCCTCTGTACAGTCCATCAGTTCAAGCCCTGCTGTCAATTTGCTTCTTGCTTTGCTTTTTTTTGCTTTACCTGTCTGTCATCTGTCATTTTTGAAACATTTTGGAGACTGTAAGGGAAAGACTATTCCATCTTCTAAGATCAGGCCCACAGACATATTTCCAGGTCTATATTAGCTTGTAACTTTAATATGAGAATGCCATTATCAGTTCTTTTTAGTCTTCCATATCCTTAGTGAGCCATCACAAATCTCTGCCAAAGGACTTTCCTATTTTCTTTGCTACTTTCCTTAGAATTACTGAGTCTAAATCATTTGGGATGTAGTACTTTGTCAGTTTGTAATACTTCTAATTACCTTGCTATCTGATCTGGCACAAAAAGAGATCTTTCTAACCTCTTCATTTCCCTCCAGAAAACCCTGCCTTTCTCTTAGATGTGAGACCTGATCCTTTTTGAATATTGATAAACAGCCTAGGCCTTCAGTAACATCAAGCGAACTTTTWATTTGTTCCCTTCAGAGGTGACCAGGGCAGAATAGAGTTTACAGTAGCTTTGACCAAATCCATCACATACAGATGACATTCTTCTTGTTTCTACGTGGAAAAGATGGGGATATTCATAGTATTTTACTATACAGTTATATAATTATTTTCTTTTGTAGATTATCCTTGATGAAGAAAGACAGAAATGAGGTAGGCAGTGACCGAGATCTATATTTTCTCCTCTATAATTACTACATGTTTGGAAACAGGTCAATACAAGTTTCCCACAGGCTGGCACACAAATCTGCATATTTTTGACCATCTTAAGATGTTCCGTTCCTAAAGCACCTGAAATCAAAGACCTTTGTCCGTATCAGGACAAATCAGGGCTTACCACGGATGATGCGTTTTCTCCCTCAGCTAATTAGTGCTTTAATTTTAAAGCACACTGTCATAAAATACCAGACACCAACAGATTCTGACTTAGTCCAAGTTTGCATTACTGCCCCGTAAGTAACCCTCATGGAAGAAGGGTTTTCCTAAAGCCTTGACAGTGAGAAAATCTTCATTTCATGACCATGACTTATGAGAAATCAGAAAATTCTCTCTGAGATCAGTGAGGTGTATGGTCTCTGCAGACTGCTGGAGAAAGTAGGGGCTGCGATATCACAGCTGTCACTCTGTAAGGGCACAAGGGTGACAAATTTCATGGAATATTTTGTTAATTCAGTTGATACCTTTAGAAAAAAAAAAAAACAACAAAATTATAGCATTCAAGCACTTACAGCTTTATTAATAATTAAATATAATGATTTYAGCCTGCTAAACAATCTGAAGAAAAAAGAGATGACTGTCTGTGGAAAGTGATGAAGTCAGCATGGAAAAGGATAATAGTCACTACTGACAGAAATAAAATCAGGAATCATATGGAAAAGTTAAGCAGATAATGACTTCTGATTATTTCTTCTAACAGTGGAGTTGTAATAGAATTGATGAAATGATGCCACTTTTGGTTAAAAGCTAGTGAAAGGAAGAACTTCCTCCTGCAGCAATCATGTGCATTTTGAGACTCTGATGCAAAATTGTGGTGAGGAGATAGGCAAAAAGTGTAAGTGAGTTCGGAAAGGAAATAGAGAAGTTGTAGGAGGTAATAATAACTCTGTGCATGCCTTAATTCTCATATTCCTCTTTAAAGAACTGCTCATGCCCACTGCTTGAGGTAGGATTTCGGGTTGGAGGGCCCTCTGATCTGGCAGAGTGTTCTGGCTCTTGTGTCCCATGTCCTGCTAATAAAACGGCCTGAGCATTGCAGATTTCCCACGCTCACTCTCCAGTGTGTGCTTCGTGCACATGAAACACAATGATTTAGTTCTACCAGTGCCATGCAGTAGCTCTCGCACAGCCAGAGGGGGAACTTCAATACCTTGCTCTGTAGCGGAAAAGTCAATTGGTGTCATAATTCACTTTGCTTTCCTCTTCCTGGGTTTCTAATGCCTACTTATGCCTGTTTAGTTAAATGTGTGCTTAATAGACATATCCTGAGTTAGATTGAGAAGATGCATGGCCCTCTCAGAGAGAAATTCTCCRTAGGTGGTTGGTCGTGCTGCAAAATGCAATTAGCTGAACTCTGTGAAATCAGCATAGCCCCCACTGCAGGGGTACATCAGCAGCTGAGCAAAGGAAAAATGTGCCTCYTCCCAAGGGACAAGTAAGGTAAGGAAATTATAGGAAAAAAATAAGATAATACACCAGTGAGGAGAGATTAAGAAAGAAAAAAAAGTTTATTGATTGTAAAAGATAATGACTTTACTCATAGTAACAAAGCAGGGCTGATATCATTTTGCTTCAAACCAGGCTTGATTCTGTCTTTCCTGCTTTGTGCCTCTGGCCCAGAGAGGTCACTTCTTGGCTGGTGGCAGTGGAAGGGTTGTAGTTTATGTTGGCTGCTCCTTCTGGTCTATGTTAGTACAGCKCCTTCAAGTCCTACTGAGGAGGTAAGGGCTCTTCTGAAATGGAAACTGCTTTTTAAAGATTATTTTATCTTCTTCTGCTTGCCACTTTACAATATGCATATTTTTAACAATACCAATGTACTTTTTGGTAATGGGGCAGTGAATAATGAGAATTTCTTCCTATTTTTGAAAGGAATTCAAAAACAAAGACAAGATACTATTTAACTCCTAAATCAGGAGATTCATAGAGAATTTTCTTCCCAGAAACTAAAAGAGAAACTTAATGTGACTTAATGTAATGCTAATTCTTAGGGAGGGAAGAAAAAAAAAAGCCGATTGTAGTTACTATTGTAATAATGTTACATGCACAGAAGGGAGCATAGGGCTGGGATTCTCTACATAAGGAGAATAGGTAGTGTTATATTACAGACGCGCCTTTACTTTTTAGAGAATATTGTAAGAAATATATTAGTGCTTGAAATATGCTTGGTAATTAGTTGACTTTAGTAGTAAATTCAGAACAATTTACATTACCCTAATTTGGGGAGAAATAGAGTCTTCGTGCAGCTGTTGCAGGTCAAACACTCAAACACAGGTGCTTTGGTGCTTTGCAGTGAAGGATTTTGGGCACTGGAAGCACATTGATGAGGACAGTTTTGGAAGAAAGTTGATGACAGCATCAGATTTTAGATATTCAAGGAGCAGACGGTGATGTTAAGGCACACCAGAAAGAACATTTGAAATGAGATAAAGTGTTTACAAGCCACATGATCAGGAAAATGGGAAGACRAAATGGATTATAAAGGAAAAAATAGAACAATTAATTGAGTCTAGAAGAAGATGAGTATTAAATACCATTAAATAACACAATTAGAAGTAAGAGTATATTAGCTATTTGATTTTTTTTTTCCTTGAAATACACTCCATACAATGAGATTAGCTCATTTCTCTAGGTAATCAAAAATATTTCTGGATGGAATAACTAATAAACTGGTCTAACCTGACTATAAAAATGTGAGAAAGAGACAAAGACCACACAGACAGGTCRGGGAATTCCTGAAATTAATATGCAGAAATGATGCAACAAGAGCAGAGAAAACGCTCTGCAATTTTTTTGYTTGTTTGTTTTCAGAAACCTTCCTGAATTAGATTGTGGGGACGGACACTAGAATGAGATATCATGGATATGTCATTGAAAATGGACATAATGGCATCCACTTGATGGATTTCAATCTGCTTTCATCACATAGTAATATAAGAAGTTAAAGAGGGGAAAGTTAAAATGGTATTTTGAAGCAGAAGATACCTAAGCATGCTGATGTTACCAGGCTGAAACCTTTTGCACTCGCCATGTACCTCTGCCTCTGAWTGCTGTCCTTGTCCCCTGGCCCACAGGTCCCCATCCCTTTTTCATCAAAGGCATCAGACCTTCCTCCCCAACGACCCTTGGTTGCTCTCTGCTGCTGTCAGGGACTCCCAGTCCCATCCAAGGGCACCCAGCCTTTGCTCTGCATCGAGCAACCAAAGCAATAACCAGAAGTATTTCACTTCCAAATGTCTCAATCTTTCTATGATTTAGGTGTAAAGAGCTTTATGTTTCTGTTCACCTTCCTGTAAAATGGACATTTTGCCATCTCCATGCAAAACTGCTGGGAAAAGACTGCTGGGCTCACACAGTCTGTTGAGGCTAGTTGAATTACTTGTAGGACTGTCTTGAGCAGGATATACATAAATTTTTGCACATCAGACTAGACACACATATGCTCTGTACACATTGTGCACCATGAGGAAACACCATAAGCATAAGAGAGAAAAATATCACTAAAAGAATCCATTTCACAGGCAAATGGTACTAATAAATAGCTACAAAGATCATTGTTGGCTTCTTGGACATGACTGGTATAAATTACCTGGATGTCAAAACTGACTCCTATATTAGAAGATCTTGTTAAAATGGGATGAGACATAAAGTGGGCAAAGACTAAGGGGCCAAGACCATTTTATTAGTCTGCACTAACAAAATACTAGAATAGTTATTGAGCTCTGTAGTATGAGGAAATTACAACTTTTACAGAAAAATAACAATATAAAAAAAATCACAAAAAAAAAAAAACGCAAAACACACAATTAGACAAAGTCTGTAAAAAGCAAGTTGCTATAGCCAATGGAACAGAAAAGAAAAAGATGTAGAAATTTTTGTAAAAAGCTTCAGCTCAACAAAATCTTCCATGAAAAAGGCTAGCAGTGTGCAGGTAATATTTAGAGACTACCACAGAAATCAGAGGACACGGCAGTTCTGCTACAATAGTTTGACACTAGTTTCTTGATAAATTCAAGCCTTACTTATCTATAATCATCTGCCTCAGCATACACCAAAAGATGTGGAATATCTCTAAAAGAAGATAGAATTTCAGTCAAAAATGGTAGGCTTCAGAGAACAGAAATTGCACTGAAATATGTACCAGCACTGTCCCCATCCTGCTCTGGCTGTGGAAACTAAAAAGAGATTTATCTAAAAAATGCTGCTGAAGGAGATTGGTAAGCACACATTTGGGAGAAAAAATATGCAAATAAAATCATTGGGAAGCTGCAATCAACAGGAAGCTTCAATTTGCTGTGGGTACTGCTTGCAGCAGGAGTTATTTTGCAGCCACACCAACCCTGAAGCAGCAGATCCAGTTCAGGACTGACAATAGGTATTTCTGCTGAGACAAATGTCCTTTGACTTCTAGCTGGGTATATTATGGTCTTCAGAAAGGCAGAAAGAAAAAAAAAATGAGAAAAAAAATTGCCAAATCTAGAAGAGGGATTAAACGGTGTTGAAATTAATAATCAGCTTCCTTATGAGTTTTATTAGCAACAATCAATCAGTTTTTTCCCCCAAAGGCAGAAGGAACAACTTGAAAGAAACTTGGAAGCATCTTGGAGATCAAGACATTGCAGAAGCTCCAGCTTCTCTGCTTGCTACACGCACTTTCCATCACTGAGTCATTTTGTCACTTCCCCAGCCCTCTCAGGACACTTCCATCTCACTGCCTAGAAGCAGGACTCTTTGTTAGGAAACAACAGGGAAAAAAAAAATCACACACATACTTGATGTTTAGCAAGAGTGGGCCCCAAAATTAGCGAATGGAGAAACTTAAATACCAAAATACTGTGAATAAATTCACATTCATATAAGGAGATGGTCATCTGGATGCTACATAATACTAATCTATAGTGTAGAAGAGGTTCTGCTTTATTCTTTTGGCAGCATGTTTCTCTGCATCCGCTTTAATGCATGTCTTCACATGTTTGTGCTTAAAATAATTCAATAGTTCTTTCTTTTCTTTTTTATTCTTTTGCATGAAACTCTACGGTCTTAATAAGTGCAAGTAGAAAAAATATTTTTTGTATGCTCAACACTCAAAGTAACAGCAACTAGATACAGTCCAGAGCAATATGGCTGGAATAACTACCTTCTAGCGTATTTTCATCTGCCTCCTACATCAGAATATCACTTTTCAATGCTTCAGGACATTTTGATGATAATTATAGCATTAGATCACTCATTGACCATGGGACTAGGAGCTTACTACAATTTTGTTATCCCAAATGGAGACATAGTGATGGAAAAATATTCCCATTTGCAAGTTTCCTTTATAGTGTGTTATTTACAGGATTGTTCCTTGCGTCTTTATGCAGGTACCTTAAGTTCTTTTTTTTCATGTCTCCCACTGCCTTGTCACCTTTGCAAGAAGCAAGTGGTGATACTGAAGGAGGGCCTGGCTCTGCTCTGTGACACAGCTTGTGAAGCTACTGATGGTACCTCTTACTTGTTTGGGAGGTTGTTTTCTTTTTTTTTTTTTTTTTTTTTTTTTTTTTTTTTTGGTATGCTTTTTTTAAAGCATTCATTTTTTTGTCTGAAAGTAGATAATGGGTATTGTCTGTATTCTGCTTTCCCCTATCTGCTCTAGTGCAAGATGTCAATTGTAGCAATAGTTTCATCCATGGATCTCAAATAATTTACAGGTATAAACTAAGGTAGAGCATATTCAAATAAAGTAGCTTTATAATTCAATACCATTAGATATTGATACTGGCAATATCATGAACTACTCAAATTATGCTTATTACTGCCTTAATAAAGGAACAAAGGAAAAAAAAAAAAAACATTGCCATGTGATAATAGTTTGTCATTAAGGTACAGGCTTAAGGGAAACGCTTTCTTTCAGAGGCTATACTTCATAGAAACAAAGCCCAGAACAAAGTAAGCTTATGGCTACCTTTAAGCATGTCTTAGTGAACTGAGACAGCTTGCCACTGTAGGATTTAACACTGCTGCCATGAAGCAACTTGCCCTATTCCTTCTGATTTCTGCCCAAATAACATTAGCCTCTGACTAGCCTGAGAACCTGTTCATCTTCTTTAAGCCTCCTCATGTCATTTACCTGGCATCATTCATCCCTGTGATGATGGTGGGGCAATGTGATCTGCCCACAATTTACAGCATATTCTTGCAGCGTTCACTGCATCTCTCCTTAGAGAAGAGGAGCATGCAGAAGCGCAGGTGAAGAATGCAAACAGCCACACAGAGATTGGCCAGTGTTGAATTTCAATCTGGAGACAGTGAGATAAAAATCTAGTGTGTAAGGTATCTATCTGAGCCATAACACCTTCTAACCTCATTAACCTGCAATTACCGGAGCAGGAATGGGTAGGAATGATGCCTCCATTAAGCAATCAGGTAATCACTAACCCAACTTTTTTTTTTTTTTTTTTTTTTTTTTTTTTTTTTTTTTTTTTTTTTTTTTTTTTGCTTTTCCCCTAAAGGGGATTCGATATGACAAATAACTTACGAGACAAGTGTGATATTTCTATGGTAATTCTATGTTGTCCTTTTCTATCCAGAGGCAAGTGCAGGTAACTATAAGGTGGATGAAATACAATCCTGACATTTCAGTGTGTTATTAACTACGTGCTGGATATGCAGAACATCCTAAAATGCACACAGTTCCCACATTTTTTTTTCCTCAAATATCATTCTCGTCTCCTCAGGGTAGTACAGATTGAATATTGCTCTCCAGATATACCTTACATTTTAAGATTACTTTCTTCTTCCRCTGGGCTATTTCCATTTCCAATTAAAAGCATTTGCTGTTAAATCCTTGATTCYCAACTTCTTTTCTTTGCCAATCACTTATCCCTCACAACAGTTAACATCTGTTTTCCTTCTGCATTGCTTTTCTTAAAACTAACCATGGGTTTGCACAATATTCAGTGAAGATATTCTTTCCCATTCAAAACCTTGTGGAAACACAACTCCAGCTCAGGGTTTTGCAGCTCAGATTTCTCTATTATGATAGTCCAGTGGAGAGTAAGACACAAACATGCCTGGATTTCAAGCGTATTCTGGTTTTCCATCTTTGGGCTTGGACTTACATAATTTTAATTCCATTCATGTCAGTAGAATTATTCCTGGCTTGTAAGGAGAAGGGAGAATAAAGATTAATGTCGAGTACTTCAATCTTAAATATAATAATAATAATAATGAATGTAATGATAAATGAATATAATAATAATAGCAATAATAATGGAGGAACTTTGTTACTTATGTGGTCAAACTTCGGAATATTTACATAGCACTTTGTAATCAAAAATTCAAATTGAAATGGTATATTTCTCTGGCCAAATTAAAATTAAAATTAAATATAGCATTTAAATATGTGGTTATATCCATAATGGAAGTCGATCTTCCTACAGAAAGGTCAAAAATCCAACAATTCTTTTGTTTCAAAATTTTATTTCCCCAACTCATATCTTCTTTGAAAAGAAATTCTTGATATATTGCCTACAAATAACAAAACTTTTAAAACTGAACTATTCAATCCTCTTAAATCTCATTCTCTCACACACACATGCACATGCACATACACATATGTGTACAAATGATGTCTATCACAAGGAAGTAGGTAGCTTGATTAAGACAATGAAATTAACTTAACCTACTACAAGAATGTCAAACTTCACAGCAGAGAAAATTCCTGGATCAAATTATTTAATGTAACATGAATGGGCATTCTTCAAAGATTTGTCACCTCTACCTGAATCAGGTTTTATCGCTTAGATCAGCACTGATCATCACAGAGTCACGCTATGACTGGATGCTATCAGAGAGTCTGGAGGACATATAAACTGTACACCAACTCTGAAGTGAAGATGGGTCCCAGCATCTCACCTTCTATATACTTCCTTTTTGSCTAGCAAAATGTTCATGCATTCTCACTGTGTATAACAAACAGACTTCTTTTTCCATGTTTAGATGAAAATTTGAATCTTCACATGTGATTTATGAGAAGTAATTGGCATAGCTTCTGCTAATACTAAGAAGTCGGGACTTGTCTTCAGTACTATGCATTGATTTATGGGTCATATTTCAGTTTGCAATAATCATAGTATCATAGCATCATTATGGTTAGAAATGACCTTCAGGATCATCAAGTCCTTCTATAAAAGGAGCCCTACTTGACCTGGAGCCCAGAGCTGCTGAGCTCAGGCAGTCACATTGTGATGGAGCTAAAGCAGTAACACCCACTTCAAACTGAATTTCTAGGTGGCAATTTACATTGCTCAGAAATAAAGGCCCTGGGATCAAACAGTTCTGGCTTGTGTCCACCCTGTGTGGGAATAGTCCTCTCTGGAGAAGATTTTTGTCTTGGCCAGAGCTATTTTGAACAGTTTGAAACAGAGCCAAGGAGCTAACAAGTATACTCTGTGCACATTAAGGGTCTGGAATCTAAGCTTGCTCCCTGGTCCTCTGCGCTGTGGTTTAGAGGCAGCTAAATGATCCCTCTCAGTGGGCAGGCTGCAGTTGCTGCTGTAATGATGCAGAAGGGAAAACTGCATCTGTGCTTTCCACCTTGTGCTTGGCAATGCTGCAGACCCTAAAATAATCCGCTCCCAGGTCTGCCAGGCAAGGGATCAGAACRAAAAGTTGACTCAGTAATAGAGAATGTGTGATTTATACACAGTCAAACTCAATATGAACAAAAAATAGAGAGCTAGACAGTTTGAAAACTGGGGGAGGGCACAAAAAGAGTAGGCATGTGTCAATCAAAACTACAAGAAGTGAGTGATGAGGATTGACACTGCAGTAGATGAGACAAAGCCTATGACTGGACAAAGAGGAATTGGCCCTGCATCACAACTCAGGATCTACAGAAGATACAAAGCTACATATCTATAAAGGAGATAGATGAGGGGGGCAAAAACTGAGAAAAAAAAATGAAAGAATAAAGGTCCTGGCCTGACATCACCTAAGAATGCCATTACAAGAGAAACCTGCTGTACTGTATATGTTGTGATTTGGAAAGGGGCTCCAGGCTGCAGTTTAACCAGATTTCTCTCCTGCCATGCTCAAAACACCTGTTTTCAATGGTGGCTGTTGAGAGGACAAAAAGCAATAGACACAAACTGACACACAAGATACTACACTTCCTGACTGTGATGGTGACTGCATTTGGAAAAGGCTGCCCAGAGAGTTTGTGGAATCACCTGCTCTGGATATATTGAAAACCCACCTGAACATGATCCTATGTAACGTTCTAGGTCACCCTGCTGGGTTGGAGGGGTTGGACTAGATGATCTCCAGAGGTTCCTGTCAACCTCAACCATTCTGTGATTCTGTGAACGCTAACAACCATGTTTCAGGGCCTGTACAACTCCAAGCAGGAGTACATATATATGGTTTTCATATGTGCCATAACAAGATTGCCCTTCCTTCCACTCAAGTTTAACTGCCAGTCCTGTGCCTTCCCTGGCACATGGCCTCTTTGCCTCAGAGGTTTCTCGTTCCTTCCTGCGACACTACTCTTAAGCAACTGATTTATAGAGACATAAGAATTCAGAGCAAATCCATTAAGCCTGATCCTTGGTGAATCCACATTTTAGGCCTAACTCATAGCCATTTCTCTCCAGTTCTACGTGAGCATAACCTTAATGACATCAGCAGGGGGTCACTGATGGAAAAAAAAAGATTTATGCAGATGTATTTCAGTCTTTTTCTGTAGATTATTATGCTTATGAGGCATGTCAGAGTCATTATGAAAATAATGAATTGTGACTGATCCTTAAGAAACTTTGGTGTTAATAGATCTCCAGCCACATACTTCCTCTTTTACTCAAATAAAATTGCAAGTCTTCTCCCTCTAAGTAAAACTTATTCATGTATGCTTCTAATTTTGCCAGGATGCTCTGACTATTATCTCTGTACTTATGTGGAGAGGCGCCTGTCAGACAAAGTAATGTGTGGTGGCCGTTGATCGTTCAAAGTCTATAATGGTGTAAAAAGAAATTTTTCTGCAAGAAGTGCAGTCATTTATTAAAATTATTATTAGTCAATTAGTTAATTATTAGTCAAAATATTAGTCAATTATTAAAAATTACACACTAATATTGTGATTCTTCTCAGTTTGCCTTGGGGAATTTGGTACATAACTAATTGCTGCTATTGATTTTCCTGAGAAAAGAAAAAAGCTTGCTCTTAATCAATATGAATGAGTGGGAAGCTGTATAGGGAAAAGTTCACCAGACTATTTGTGCTAAAGATAACATACATATACGTTTATGCTTATCTTTATCTGCTTACCTATCTATCTGTGTACAATTGGAAGTATTTTATAGCAGGATACAGCAAAGAAAGAATAAATATAGCTTTTAAGACAACTAGTACACAACTTTTTTTTTTTTTTTTTTTTTTTTTTAGGAAAGGCTTTTTCATTTAAATTTCCTTTGAGATTTTGTCCATTTATGATATGAACTTATGTGAGCTTTGCCCACATCCTGTATATCAATTGTTATTTTCCTTTCTGCATCTAAAAAGCTTTGCCATAATTGTTTAAGCAAGTAATGCATTTTTTTTCTCATCCCAGAATGTCAATGAGGAATTGGGAAATTGGTGTATATATATATATTTATATATATATATATATATATTTCCTTTGAGGGGGTCAGGAAGGAAAATGTAGCAAATTTCACTACACTATGTCACTATCACAGAAGAGCCTGGGGTTGTGCATTTGCATTTTAGCTTTAGGTATATCTCTCATCTGCTCTTTGCCTGAAGATGCCCTCAAAGTGCTAAACAGGAAAATAAACTTGACAAATTTTGAACAGAAAATTAATGAGAAGAAAGTACAGTTGGAGAACAAAGTGCAAGTCTTTTGCATATTTTTTGATCATTTTAGTTCACAGTGACAGAGCAGAAACTAGTATAGTACTGAAATACAGCATGTATCTAGACCTAGAGCTAAGCATAGACCTAGACCTAAGCATAGATATAGGTATATATTTAAATACTGAAGAATTTCTGTTAGAAATTGTCCAGACACTATGGACATGAAAGGAGATTTTTACTGGAATGTTAAAGTCTTGATCAAAAATGCTGAAATGTCTCTGTGTTTTCACTTTAAAGTTACAGCTAATGTTTTCTTATAAAAGCTGATTATTTTCAAAGGAGCTATGATAAATAATGCAAATAATATCACACAAGTAATGTAAATGAGATCACACAGACAATCAGGAGCATTTTCTGTGCAACCTCTGTTGTTTCATTTTGCTTCGCTTCTGCACAAAATTAACATACTGAATGCAAAGTCAGTGTGGGAAGGTGCATCTGCTCCTACTCAGCACTGGTGATGGGAACTCCACAGGTAAATTCAAACTCACTGTGACAGTGGCAGATCAAAATTGGTCAACTGGAGATCATTTACTTGTAAACTGGCTGGCAATTGATAATGAAAAATACAATGCAAAATATAGTTGCATTTTCAGATGGGAAATGCAGAAGGATGAACCTTGAACACTTCTTTCTTTTTCATCATTTATTTTATTTTATTTTATTTTATTTTATTTTATTTTAGTAACCTGCAAAGTTATTTTCCCAAAAAAATCATGTTTAAAGCAAGATAAGTCACCAGAACTGCCATTTTGTGTAACAAAAGGGGAAAGCAGGCAGACACAGGAAGAATGACGAGGACTATGAGATCCATGCACTAATATCAGGATGACTTCACTGAGACAATGGAGTAACAAAAGAGTGTTTTTGTTTATTTGTTTCTTTCTTTCTTTTGGCACAGAACCATTAAATAAGCAAGATGAGACAGGCTAGATCAAGCATCAGCAGAAGAGGTTCATCAGTACTTCTACAAGATGCTTTCTCAGGGAGCTGCTCTTCACTGAAAAGAAAAAAAAAAACTAAGTGTTGCAGTAGAGGTTTGCTGGTTTTGCAAGTTGCAAATAAAACACTAAAATGTAGTGTAGGTGGTGAGATTGTAAACATGGCTCATTTTTGAGTCACAAAAGCCAAAGTCACAAACCCTTTAAGAGTGTGTCTCAGTTACCTCCTGTAGCAGGAATATCATATTCGCCAGTCAGATCAAATGACCTGAATAATCACCATGTTAAAAAAATTAGGCATAAAACGTTTATTTTTATTAAGCATCTTGCCTTCAGAGAGGAGGGCCATCACTTACAGCTCTGTCACCAGCAAAGGTCAAAAGTCCTCTCCAGGTTACCCTAGGACTTGAACCAAATCCTTTCTTGCAGACAAGCAAATCAAGCCAGATACTTGCTTGATTTTACACATCATGGTTTGCTAGACAAGAAGACAAGGTACTGTCAATTTATTTTAAACTAAACAATCAAAGAGAGAAAAAATGCAGAATCCCAAATGTTGTTATTTCAGTGATGCTTTTCAGGGTGTAGCTTCCATTTAAGAATTTGCAACAATTTCTATTATCAGTGTAACACCCAACTCCTATATCCAACTCCATTAGAACATATTTTTATGTTACACAGCTATCTAAAAACTTTCTTCTGCTTTAAAGGCAGGTGCAACCAGATGTTTAATGAATCTGTCATTTCCTTATCTTCTCAGTTTTTGAAGTCTGATAACTTCTAAGTAGTGCACTCTCTTTTAAAGACTTTTTTTTTTCAGGAAGAATAAATTCCATTTTCCTCTGTATTTCTAATATGTATGCCAACATGGGAAAAATATCCTCTGAACATTAAATCTTAAGAACTTTAAAAAACAATGTGAGAAAATAAAGTGATACATTAGACAATAAATCTGATGTGATGCTTTATAAGTTTGAACTCACAAGGAGGTAGTTGTCACAGGAAATTCTTCAGCTTGTTTATACACTTATGAACTGAATGCCATTTGGCTGTACAATGGAAGAATCACAGAATCACAGAATGGTTAAGGCTGGAAGGGACCTATACAGATCATCTAGTCCAACCCCCCTGCTCCAGCAGGAACACCTAGAACATGTGGCACAGGGTGGCATCTAGATGGGTTTTGAAAACCTCCAGAGAGGGAGAATCTACAACCACCATGGGCAGCCTATTCCAGTCCTCTGTCACCCTCACAGTCAAGAAGTTCTTCCTCATATGGAGATGGAACTTCCTGTGTTTCAACTTATACACATTGCCCCTTTTCCTATCACTGGCCACTATTGAGAAGTGTCCTTTGACCCTTTCCTCTTTACATTCACCCTTCATGTATTTATACATCCTAATTAGATGCCCTCTCAACCTTCTCTTCTCCAGGCTAAACAGACCTAACTCACTCAGTCTTTCCTCATGCGATAGATGCTCCAGTCCCTTTACAATCTTGTTTGCTCTTCGCTGGACCCTATCTAGTAGTTTCACATCCCTCTTGTACTGGACAGCCCAGAATTGCACCCAATATCCCAGGCGCAGGCTCACTAGAGCTGAGGAGAGGGGCAGAATCACCTCCCTTGACCTGCTGGCAACACTCCTCCTGATGCAGGCCAGGATCCCATTGGCCTTCTTGGCCACAAGGGCACACTGCTCACTCATGGTTATCTTGGTGTCAACCAGCACTCCCAGGTCCCTCTCTGCGGAGGTGCTCTCCAGCAGGTCAGCCCCTAATCTGTACTGGTGCCTGGCGTTATTCCTCCCCAGGTGCAGGACCCTGCACTTGTCCTTCTTGAACCTCATGAGGTTCCTCTCTGCCCAACTCACCAGCCTGTCCAGGTCCCTCTGAATGGCAGCAGAGACCTCTGGAGTGTTGGCCACTCCACCCAGCTTGGTGTCATCTGCAAACTTCCTCAGGGTGCGCTCTAGACTGATTTTTAAAAAATACTGTCAGTTATTTCTATAGTCTAGTACTCTTCAAGCTGACATATTCTGAATGGCAGATTGAGGATAATAGTGAAATATATTTAAATGTGAAGATAAGAGGAAAGAGAGAGAGGGGAGAAGAAAAAAGGATGAAATTACAGAGGGATTGAGAGATTCAAGGAATATCTAAAAAAAGAAGTCAGATCTGCAAATTGTAATCATGATGAGAGCCATAAGAAACCTACTAAAGCAGGGCCTTATAAGTTATATATATAAATCCTATGTGAGTGACAAGTTTTCTAGCACGCACAAAACATCTTCTTTCAAATAAGTATAACCAAAGCATTTCAAGAAAGAAAACTGTACAGCAAGAAAATGATAGAGTTTGATTTTCAGTTTCAGTTAGTACCGAATTCTTTTGTTATTGAGCAGATCTGAGCCCAAAGCTATTTTTTTTTTTTTTTTTTTTTTTTTTCTCTCCTTGTATCTCTGATTCTTGACGTGTTCTCATCCCTAAAAATGTGTATCTGCAGTACTGTGTTAGAAGCCTTAGGGCAGAAAGGAGTCAGGAATCAGACAAATAAGAAAGTGTATGCATGGAAAACCGGGACCTCTCTGATTAAGTGATCAGTGACTCTTCAATTAGAGAGTGAGATGCATCAGCAAAGTAGCCGTGCTTTGGCCTCTCACTTCTCCCAGGATCAAGTGCACTGCCCCATCTCCAGATATTTCTGGGTCATTCAATCATTTTCGGCTACTCATAGTTTAATTCAAAACATTCCAAACATTTCAGTCCTGCAATATTAATTAATGCTTGTGATCCCAGTGAAGATAATGAGATTAAGCACAGGGGAGCAGATACAAGCACGACTTATCTTCCCTTTTCTTCTTTCTATGAGATTTGAGGCTAATCTAATTTTCAGATAATCCTTACCCACCGAGAAACCAGACTAAAACTTTTTAAGAGATCCACAATTATTGATCAAAAATGCTTACGTGTAGGCACTAAAATTTGAAAAGCATCTAGAGACTCAAATGAAAAATTTTGTTTTTCTTTTGGGCTAAGAATCTCCTTTTTTTTTTCTTTTTTTGCTAACACTGGGATGGACTCTGCAAACTTATGTAAACTTGGCAGTCCTAGCACAAGGTATGCAAGAGTACTTATATTTTCATATACATAGAAACAAATCATATGGCCTACAGAAGCATTTGCTTATTGGGTGAGATATGTCCTCTTCAGTTCAGACATGGTTAACATTAGCTTCTAGACATCAGTGTTGGAATTAATCTTACTTCACTTTCATGTCTGGGAAGTAAATCTAAATTACTTTATCTAAAGTTAAGATAATTAAGTTTCCCTTTTGGTCAGTGGAGGTGAGGAGTTGTTTTCAGAGTCCAATTAGTCAGACCTGTTTTGGACATCTGTCTTGGATGAGATGCTTCAAAAATACTTGTTCCTATCCACTGACTTTAAAGGGAAATGAGTAGCTCAGATGTAGACACTACATATTGTTGAGATGACTTCTACTGCACGTCGCTGTCTATTTTAGTGTAACTGCAAACAGACAACTAGATTAATGAAAATATTAAGGGAGAGGCATGGCTTCTGATTTTCCAGACAAATTTGATTCTATTGATTGATAAGATGTAATCTAATAATTACAGGAAATGCTCTTTTTGTACTTTTATGGATATTTCTCTCAAAATTTCCAATCTATTTAAAATATTAAATTTAATTGTCTATATTTAATATATAATTTCCCTACTCATAATATTTTGAAGAGAAACCTTTAAGTTTGCAATGGAAACAAACTTTGAAAAAAAAGATGGAAAACATTTTCTCTCAGACCTTCTTCAATAACTGAATAATACTTGGCCTAATTCCTTTATATGGCAAGCTGCAAAGCAAAAACAAAAAAAAAATCAGATGATATCCCAAATACAGAAATAAATGTCAATAGTTTCACAGATAACAACAGAATCAGATTTTATCCCCAATTCATAAGGTAGTACCTATATTGATATAACATGCCCCTATGTATATGATTACATCATTGCAGCAAACTCCTTCATAACTTTTCTACTATTAAAAGCTTTCCAAATTTTGCATAAGGATATGCTGCTGACCAGGATGAATGAAATGATCTTTGCTTTATGATTTATCTGCATATCATTTTATATATGTAACACCAACTTTGCAGCTCATTCCACCTTTCTAGCTCATCCTCGTAGGTGACGGCTTTGGAGCGGAGGCTCGCGCCGTGAGACCTACCCGAGAGCAGCTAAACCGGCGGCCCCAAGCCGCGTAGTGCAGCGCACGCACCCGAGCAGGGCGAGCGAGGCACCCCCAGCCCCAGGCGGCCCAGGCGCAGCGGGGGCGGAGTCGGCAGGGTAAGGCGGCCCGAGCCCCCGCCTACAAGAGCCGCCCCCAGGGAGCGCGAGCGACCAGGAGCGCGGCGAACAGAGCGGGCAAACAGAGCGTGGAATGGCAGTAGGGCGTGGCGCGGCAGTTTGCGCGGCAGTTCGGGCAGGCAGGGCGGGCAGCGAGCAGTTCCTCGGCGCACCCACCATGGTAATCACCCGCCGGAGGGCTGCATTAGCACCCGCTAAGAAGGAGATAGGCACCCAGACCGAGCGACTGCTCCAGCATGCAGCCGTCCAGGTGTCGGGCTGCAAGGACTGCTGCAGCCTGGCGCTTCCGATGGACGGCCTGGAGGAGCGCACCTGTGTGCGGTGCGAGCAGGTGGAGGACCTGCTCCACATGGTAGCTAAGCTAAAAGA
>NW_020455869.1:54043-54724 GCF_003342845.1 Nothoprocta perdicaria | reverse complement strand
GTTAGGGTTAGGGTTAGGGAAGCGATGAAGCGCAGATCCTCAGGAGCACTGCAGTTGAAAAGGCCATGCAAAAGCACACACGGGACCACAACAAGTGTGCTTCTACAACAACTTTCATCTATCCGCATTTCAGAGCAGGAATGGCACCGGCTCCATCTTATTCTCAGGCAGACCCTTAGGGTTAGGGTTAGGGTTAGGGTTAGGGTTAGGGTTAGGGTTAGAGAAGCGATGAAGCACAGGGCCCCAGGAGCACTGCAGCTGCAAAGGCCATGCAAAAGCACACACGGGACCACAGCAAGTGTGCTTCTACAACAACTTTCCTCTCTCCGCATTTTGGAGCAGGAATGGTCCCGGCTCCATCTTATTCTCAGTCGGACCATTAGGGTTAGGGTTAGGGAAGCGATGAAGCGCAGATCCTCAGGAGCACTGCAGCTGCAAAGGCCATGCAAAAGCACACACGGGACCAGAACAAGTGTGCTTCTAAAACAACTTTCCTCTTTCTATATTTCAGAGCAGGAATGGCACTGGACCCATTTTAATCTCAGGCGCCTTATTAGGGTTAGGGTTAGGGTTAGGGTTAGGGAAGCGATGAAGCACAGAGCCCCAGGAGCACTGCAGCTGCAAAGGCCATGCAAAAGCACACACGGGACCACAACAAGTGTGCTTCAAAAACAACTTTCC
>NW_020455869.1:52397-53070 GCF_003342845.1 Nothoprocta perdicaria | reverse complement strand
TGTGCTTCTACAACAACTTTCATCTCTCCACATATCACAGCAGGAATGGCCCCGGTTCCATCTTATTCTCAGGCGGAATCTCAGGGTTAGGATTATGGTTACAGAAGAGATGAAGCACAGAACCCCAGGATCACTGCAGCTGAAAAGGCCATGCAAAAGCACAAATGGGACCACAACAACTGTGCTTCTACCACACCTTTCATCTCTCCGCATTTCAGAGCATGAATGGCCCCGGCTCCATGTTATTCTCAAGCGGACCCTTACGGTTAGGGTTAGGGTTAGGGTTAGGGTTAGGGTTAGGGTTAGGGTTAGGGTTATGGAAGCGATGAAGCGCAGAGCCCCAGGATCACTGCAGCTGCAAAGGCCATGCAAAAGCACACACGGGACCACAACAAGTGTGCTTCTAAAACAACTTTAATCTCTCCCCAGTTCAGAGCAGCAATGGCGCCGACTTCATCTTAATCTCAGGCGGCTCATTAGGGTTAGGGTTAGGGTTAGGGAAGTGATGAAGCGCAGATCCCCAGGAGCACTGCAGCTGCAAAGGCCATGCAAAAGCACACACGGGACCACAACAAGTGTGCATCTACAACAACTTTTTTCTCCCCCCTTTTCAGAGTGGGAATGGAGCTGGATCCATCTTGATCTCGGTCGTACCCTTAGGGTTAGGGTAAGG
>NW_020455869.1:30331-52066 GCF_003342845.1 Nothoprocta perdicaria | reverse complement strand
ATTAGGGTTAGGGTTAGGGTTAAGGAATCGATGAAGCACAGAGCCCCAGGAGCACTGAATCTGCAAAGGCCATGCAAAAGCACACACGGGACCACATCTAGGCTAAATTACTCAACACTGGATGTCTGGAGGCATATTCATTGTATATGATATTTTGAGCACACCCTCAGAGCCACTGGTTATCTCAGATAAGCTGCTACCAGCGTGTGGAGATGCTGAGTGGCATACTTAGTGGTAAGCTTATTAGTTTCAGTTCAGCATTACTCAGCCCTAATTCAGGGGTATCTGCACGGTTACATAGAGTATCCTTACTTGAAAGTATCTGTTGGTGACTACAAATCCAGTTGCACAGCAAGTTTCAACACCTTTCTCAACTTGCCTACCATGTGCACCACATATTAAGATAGAAAAGAAGTCCCTGGGTTTATGTAAGTCTGAGACTCCCCATTATTCTTTATGAAATTAATGATCTGCAGAGATAAACAGGGCTGTCACTGTATTTTCCCATTATTCATGTTTATCCTTTAACAAACACAAAAAATACCTCTAAGCCATTTCAGCAATAAATCTCAATTGCTGAAATTTCAGCAATCTGAAACGGATTGCAAAGTTTAAATTTTTGCTGGGAATATATACCAAATGGAAAGGATTCAAGGTGACCCAACTAATATTTTATCATTTTAATACCTTCCACAGTTGAATTTCTATAGACAATCTTTCACATTGTGATCCATGAGACACACAAGATGCTTAAAATATGCACTTTTTAACTTTTTTTAAGGGAGCTGATAAATTTATTGCAATTTTATGGCATAGCATTCCTACTGATTGATGGGGCAAATCTCAGATTTCTCACAGCTGAACCACTAAACACAACCCTGGTACATCATCCTATTAAATATGAATTTACTATAGGACCTGAACATTGAAAGTTATATAATGGCTTGATTTTCAAGTTGAAACTGAAATATTTGCTTTTCTGCCAGCTAATACAAAAGAGTTGGTGAATAATTGCATTACTTTTGCTTTCAAAATGTTATTTATTTTCACTGAAGTTCATAGTCTTTGGGGCAGAATATAAAATAATGCGTAATGGTTTACATATTTTGACCTGAAGTTTCACTACTGTTACATCTTTAACCGAAGGGTATGGCTGTCTTAGCAAAAGAATAGAGTTGTGCTGTTGTTCTTTTTTAAAGATATTTTTATTTTATTTTAAAGGACAATTTATGTATGTATATATACATGCACACATTAATAGCTGCAATTCCTGCGAAATGCACAGTCACAAAGAAGTTCTAGATCAACAATGTAGAAGAAAGAAAAATCTTCATCCCAAAGCATATCACTTCAAATTATGCTTAGCTCACATTTCATAGGAAATACTATTTTAGAAAATGTCCTAAAGCATAAGGAAAATGTTCTTTATCTCTCCAGTCTGACTTATTATAATAATTCAACTGTACAGGCCTTTAAGAGAGGGATAAACGATCATAACAGAATATAAAATTTTATAAGAATAAACCAGTTTAATTATTCCTCATTACTATTATTTCACAGTCTATAAAGAGAAAAGCAAATGCTCTAGAACAGTGAAAAGATCGGACCTCAGTCTCATTTTATTTCTATAATTTTCTTGTTTTTAAATTTATTATAGATTTAGGATTGAGGAGAATAAAATTATCTTGAGAAAAAGTCCTGTATGGGATTTTTCATCAGAAGGTATGGAAACCCTACCTAATATATCAGATATGAGAAAATAAGAAAGCATCAGATATAGACATTTAGTGAACTTAAAAGAAAAATATAGGTATCTATTTTACCTTCCTCCCCATTCCTAGTTAGTAGTAAATACTTATTCCATCTGAGATTGGGACTGAGTTCTGAGGACATTTGTGTATTTGGACTGTTTTGTCCATGCTGCTAGATCATGTGACCCACTATATTATTATAATCTTGTCTATCATGCATATTCATCAAGGTATCGCTGGTGAACTGAAAAGTAGTCCCCTAGTCTACATCTAGAATCTCAATTTTTCATGACCAGGAATCCTTGAAAGACCATAGAGGTTCATTATTTCTCTGCTTTCCTCCTAAAGCAAAGGGAGAGGATGACCTTGTTTTGCCTGCTAAATTTTCCAGGTCTAGTTTGAACTTTCACACACTTGAGAGCTGATCCACTTCCCCCTCTATTTTCTTCTGTTGCAGTTTCTTTGGCTAGGTTTTATTATCTGTAATTTGTATCTAGTTAAGCTTTTTGTCAGAGGAGAGAATGTCTTTAGAAAAAAAACACTTGCTATTGTTAGGAAATGCATCATAGGATATATTAAATTACTTATTTGGCTTACTAACCAAAAATATTCAAAAAAAAAAAAAAAAAAAAAAAGAAGACTGACTAGGATTTTTTCTTTTTTTCTTTTTCTTTTTTTCCTGTAAAAGCATCTTACTCCTAATTCTGCTTCAGTTAACCTGAAAACCGGGAAATAGTCTTTTCCCATAACTGTGACTCAGACACAAGTGTTGCAGATGATTTCTTTCCAGCACCATGGACAGTGCTTTTATAACTCTTGAGTGGCCTSCTCTTCTTCACTGTAGTTAGTGTATTGCAGTTACTGGAATACATTTCAAGTAAATAAAGATTTACAGGGCGAAAAATATGTAAATTAACACACACACACATATATCCATACCATGTTTTGGCAGCATAAAGAAGGTCTTATAGTCCTCCTTTCTTCCCACTGAGAACTACCTATAGACACTATTTCTGCCATTCCCCTTGGTTTTGTTTGTTTCTACCCCTCAGTCAAAGTCATATAACATTCTTTTGGCAACAGTACCAACTGTATTCATAGAGAGTGTTTTGAAGAAAGTATAATGTGTTGTTATCTGGTGGTTATGCTGGGCAATGTGTTATTAGCCTTCTATTTGGAGACCTTTAATAATAGACTTTAAAGCCCAGTGTGATAATCTTTTTTTAAAAATATTAATGAGCATAGCCATCTCTGAAGAACAGTTCTGAAGTCTACACTATTTAGGGGTATGCCTTTCCCAAATATTCCTGACAGTGGTTTTAGTAAATAGATGCAAAAATCTCTATATTCAAATGCCCTGATACAGTCCCGAAGAMAGCAAGAAGAATGTATGTTAGTATAAGTGTGCAGAAATGTAAAATCAGCTTGCAATTGTCAAGCATATTCCAGATAACTTCTCATCTGACAGTTTCATTGACCTGATATAAGAGCTCATTTCCAATGAGTTACAAGAATTTACTATACAGAGCCATGTCTGCACAATGGGATTCCTTTCAATATTTAATCTAAAGACAAACTAGTAATATGACTTATCAGAGATCTTAGTCCTCACCAACACATAAAACTGAAATGCTTTTGGTATTTTCATATGAACTGTTGGAGTTACAAACAGAAATACAAGGTGAGGGGAAAATATTCAAGATCTGATATGACGTCTTCTCTAATTTCCAAGTTTCTTGAAAACTGTTTTTTTTTTTATCAAACACCTGCCAGAAAAATTAAATCCCAGCAGATAAGATACCTGACAAAAAGAGAATTATGAAAAGAACAAAATCAATTCCTTACTAAGGTATGGATGATTATTCGTTGAATATATATATATTCAACTGCATGTGGATAACATACAAAAATACAGTATGTATGAAAGTACACACATGATATATCAATAAGTAAGTGAATGTAGGATGGAGGAGATCGCCACTTTACTTCTCTTACAAGATTCCTGCTTTATGATTTTCTGTGTATGTGAGGACACACATCCATGTATAAAACATTCTTGTTAAATCATCATAGGAAATGATCAGCAGTTACATATTAGTGATATGAAAGAGAAGGTTTAAAACTAGACTCTAAGAGTAGCTGCAGAATAGATTCTTTTTTAAGAGAAAGAGAGAAAAAAAGGATCTTTTATAGTGCTAACAGACAATAGATTTGAAAAAGTTCAAAAAGAATACCTGAAATTCCAAGTACTTTTTAAAGGACTTGAGTAAAACTCAAGTACACTCAAGTAAAATGTACTTTTGTAGTTATTGGCCCTGGAGAAATGTTATACAGCTTCAGCATATCTAATGCTTCTATTCGAGACTATCTCAAAGGAATAAAACTAACTAGATCAAGTCTGAGTTTTGAGCCAGAAATTCATTCATAATAGAATTCTCTTTTAATAGCAAATTCTATTTAATATTATTGATGTGGGTATTTCAGTGCCCAAAAGTCTGTAACTTCCTTAAAGAACTTCCTTAAAGTTATAATTCCTTTAGTAAGATGACTGTAAAGAAAATAATTCCCTCTTTGATAACTGACCCAGAAGTCATTTAATTAGTTCAAAGAGATGACAAAGATATATATATTTCCCCCTTTATAGACAGTTTACATAGAAGAGAGAGTTCAAAGCATCTTATTTTATTCTCTGATATATTAGCTTGATTTAATATATATATATGTACATGAATAATTTTTCTTTTTCCAAGATATTGACATAATTTATCTTATATACATATTATTGTAAACAATTCTGACAAAGCAAGGATATAACTTTGCATGATATATAGATTCACACCTGCTCCCCCCCCCCTTTTTTTTTTTTTTTTGAATTAGCTACATCAGAACACAAAAGTAAGGTATATAAACAGATGCAAAAGATTTTGACACAGATTTCACAGAACATAACTGGACAAGCCAATTTAACAATGCATCAGTAAACGTGTAGCTCACAGGAAAACACAAGACAAAGCCCCTCACAGGAAAAATAAATAAATAAATAAATAGGATTTTGTGAATCTTTTCTCTCTTTCTGCTTATTATTAAATATTGGTTAAGCCTGAAACATGTTTGAGCYATCAGTGTCTGTTCTAAGACAGCTGAAACATTACAGGAAAATATGTAGCTGGTTTGCTGTATTTTGCATATGGTAAACCACTACCTACTTCTGGTTTTTTTTTGCAATTGCTCCCCTTTTGTGACATTTTTTCAAGAACTCTGCCTCTGGAACTTGTGTCTTGCTAACAGGTGCAATATTTAATTCTTTTCTTTTCTTTCTCCTTCTGTTTTTTACTTAGGAAAATATCCAAAAAGTCAGTCTGACTCTTCTTTACACTAAGACCTATGTTTTGAGTATATAGAAAATATAGAATATTTTCATCTTTGCATTGTTGAAAGTAAAATGATGCCTGTCACCAAATTACACTATAGAGYGGGTTTCAGTCTTTCAGCACATGCTTGCATACACAAATTTGTGCAGGCATAATTTGTACCTGAGTTTTGCATATAAAAGCACAGTAAGAACCCTCAATTCTGAGCTTCTGATTATCTGCAAATACTGTCTCTCTTGTCTGTAAATCACAGACAGAGCAACAGATTTTTWAAAATCCTCTTGATTGTTTTGCAATGCCAGTTTCCCAAGGAACTGTAAGAGGTAAAAAGTTTGAGAGAAACTCATATCTGTAACTTAGGACAATGCATAAAATAACTATGAAGAATGCATAAAGGACAATGCACAAAAGTATTTGCTAAGAAACTTCCGAAATTGGTTTGCTTTTCTTCCGAATTTTAATGTCTTTTTCAGGACTTTCCCTCTAGTTATATTTTACTCCAAATCATGCATTAGATTAATTTTCTTCCTATATGATCTCTCACAGTGGATTGCAATTGAGTAATCAGTTTGTCATTTATTAAAAGTTTGCCTTTGGGATGGACACATAGACTGCTGACTCTTGTGAAAATGATTTTGTTAAAAAATTTAAAAAAGAATTATCAAATGTCACAACAAGAAGAATGAAAACTTCTTCTGYATGATGCAGTGGTTCATAAAGATAATTAAAACAGGATTCCTGCACTTTATTCTTTCTGTATATACGCATTCCATTAAGCAGTTGCTCCAAATGATGATTTACAGTGGCAACCTCTTAGCGAAGTCTATCAAGCTAAATTTAAAACCTTACATATTTCTTATAAATAAGAAAATAAGCACCATCATTGCTTACCATCAGCATTTCAACAATACTGGCAATACTATCACACATGTAAATTATATCTCTTCTTTCCAGTCTTTAAACAATGATACTTAAATGAGTACGTGATGTTGTATCTTTTTCTTAAACAGATATCTGTTATCTTTTATCTGTTGTATCTGAAACTTTTGATAAGAAAAGAGGAGGAATTTTTCCATTTCAGTGGAGGTTAGTGGTTTGATCAGTTTACTGTATTGCTTTGAATCATATCCTTAGCAGTTAGTAAGAATGCTAGATTTCCTTAGTTCTCAAGGCTCTGATAGACTGATATGCAGAAGTGACAATGACAGTGTATGCATTGACAGAATCTTGGAATACTAAATGGCATCTGCACCAAGAAATGTTAGAGTTCCATTAAAATATATATATAATAAAAAGTACTTTGCCTGTTATAGATCTTCACTATAATATCTCCAACTGAATCATTAAAGGATAAATGTAAGAAAAAATTTCTGAAACTTCTTATTGGTTAAATCAGTACTATATTGAATGACACRGATTATCTAATCATGCTTACTGTTCTGTTATGAGTCACAGGGTACAGATCCACAATCAACTCTAGTCTCTTTACCATGATTGATTTAGCAAAAAGGCTTTTTGTTTTTGGGTAGACTTTGACAGGAACTGAAGTTACATGAAATATAGTAAACTGATCAAACCACTAACCTCCACTGAAATGGAAAAATTCCTCCTCTTTTCTTCACCCTTGTTTCCCAACAGCTACTCCCAGCACTAATGTAGCACCATGGGAACTCTCTGTGAGCCATTTCAGCTCACTAACATACAGACAAATTCCCCTCACCAAGAAAGAGCACATTCTGCTCAAATTCTTGAGTGAGATTGGTTCATAGAGAGGACTTAGAGTATTAGAGGAAGAAGAGGAGAAGGGTTTTTACAGCAATACACAGTATATTGGAACATCTGCCTTCTGAGGAAAGGCTGAAAGAGTTGGGCCASTTCAACCTGAGAAGGCTGAGAGGGGACCTGATTAGTGTATATAAAAACCTTAAGGGAGTGAGTGTGGAGAGGGAGGCCAGCCTCTTTTCAGTGGTGGCCACTGATAGGCATAAAGGAAACAGTCACAAACAAAACCATCAAAAGTTCCACAGGAACTTAAGGAAAAATTTCTTGACAGTGAGGGTGTTAGAGCACTGGAAGAGGTTGCCAAGAGAGGTTGTGAAACCTCTTTCTCTGGAGATCTTCAAAACCCACTTGGACGCAACCCTGTGTAATATACTCTAGGTGATCCTGCGTATGCAGGGGGGTCAGAATAGATGATCTCCAAAGGTCCCTTACAACTTTAATTATTCTATAATAATTCTATGATTCTAAAAGAGACTTGTAAGGAGGGCACTTGAACATGGTAGGTCTCCAAAGGCCTCCGCCTTTTAGGTGGCAGTGGGCTATTAGAAGAGCCCAGCTGGCCACTTTGAAGAAATGTCTTTCTAAATGTGCCAGTATTTATTTTTGTTAGTATTGCCAGGAATAATACGGGAAAGGAAGAAGATATACCATCTGAATAGATTATATTTGCAGTATTGCTGGAATATTTTTAAACTCAACAGCTATAAGAATGAGAAAAAACACTGCAATATGTTCAACAGATGTTTTTCTGCCTTTTAATAGACTGTGGATTTCTGACTAGCCTGATTTTTTTCAAGACTATCTAATTAATATCTCTCTTAAATTCTGACATTTGAATCTTTTGTTTACTTATCGTAAAGTGCTTGAGGATCTCTTATTTTAGCACTAAATAAAAATAAAATACAGAAAATGCATTACCCATTGAATTACTAAAATAACAACACTTAAGTTCTTAAACACTTAAATTCAATAAAATTATTTTTATAAATAATCTGTTCATGAAAATAAAAAGCTAGATATTACATTATGAAAATATAAATTTGTTGAGATAAAATTCTATTCTGTAAAGTAAGACTAGTATGAGTTGGGTGTTTTGTCTAATTTTAGTAACTTTAATGTTGATAAAAACAGCAACAACGTACATGCTTTTGAAGATCTGTAAGGCAATCACCTATATACCACTCTGAAAGAGTGATTTCCAGCAGACCGTATACACGGCATTCTTCGCCCTCCGTAGCCTTTCTRTGCAAGAAGCTGGTCCCTGGACGACTTCCGTAGGTTCCCAAMGGATAGCATTTTGGATCAGCCTGAGAGTGGGCCTAGGACCACCTGAGGATCTTTCTCAAAAGGCAATACAGATGTATCCCTGTATATACCTGCTGGCCTAGGTAAATGCATCACRCCAGGCTAGAGGCCATTATTCCAAAGCCCTTTACTGTTAAAATGACGTTTAAGGCTTTTTGAAGAAGGCAGATAAGAATAATGCATGTTCTGTAGACTATATTTTTTGTAGTGAAAATAGCTGTTGGGAATTCAACTTTTTCATTTAGGCTGACTTTCTACAGTCAGCCTAAGAAATTATAAATTCCATCGAGAATTCCTTTTATGACAAGAAAAGCTTTATAATTTGCAAGTTATTTGATAAGTCATTTATGTACTTATGTTTTAAATTTCCTTACTTAACCATAAAAAGTCACAAAAAGTACCTCTAAATATCTTTACCAAATTGATTTCACATAAAATAAAGCTATAAAATTCAAAGTCATGATTATATTCATAACTAAATAGAAAAGCTGAGACATATTTAAGCATTAATATAGCAAAGTCAGACTGTAATACAAAGAAAAGAGCATCCTATGTCTTTAAAATTTAGATATGATCTCCTATATTTTTGCTTCAAAGTTGATTTAGATTTGTATATGCTCTATACTCCAAATAGATGCACAGAATGACATCAGACCTGCTTTATGAGTAAGATGGACATCAACAAGTTCTACAGCAAAGCTAAGTTTTCAAAACTTCAGGACTTTCATATCCTCAGTTATAAAAGGCATCATATGCATCAGCCACTATTATATCTTTTCTGCCTTCTGTGATCTACATCCAAAACTTTTATTACATTAAATTTTTGCTACACACCAATCCAGTGAAATATTTGTTAAGTGAAATATTTGTTACAATATTAATGAGACAAGGAAGATAAGTCCAGTGGTTAGGAAGYTATTCTTGGATTTTACAGGTTTAAGCTCAGTGCTTGTTCCTCAAAGGCCTTTCTGATTACCTTAAGCAAGATAGCCAGTGGGAGCCACACCCTGAAATACCTTTTGTGAATGTTAAGCTATTATTCCAATCATAATGGAATAATAAAACTTCCTAATTTTACTAAAGTGTTTTGAGTATAATAATGTTAAAAATTAAAAATTTCCTAACATATCTTGGCATAGGAATTCAGAGATAAGACTGAGTCGGTGAATCTTGTGGTGTTCAGAAACAAGTGTATAGCTTCAGGTAAATGTTCAGAATATAAGTATGTATTTTTTAACGAACTACAGAATGTTCCTGATTAAGCTCTGAAGCAAAACGGGAATTATCTGTAAAAGTTGCTATAAAAAAGCAGTCTTATTAATTAAGAAATAGAAGTAATAACTACATTAAATAGGAAAATGWACACTACCATCAGTGTTTTTTTCTTATTATTAAATCCATGATTAAATACTAAAAATAGCTTAAGCTATCCTCAATATTCCAACTATATTTTKACTATTTATTACTCATCAGCAGCAGCATATTTGCAATGCATAAAGACTTTGAATAACACTACGCTGAAGTCTTTACCTACATTACTAATTGTAGCAGCACTTTTAACAACAGTTTATGGGATCTGGTCTCCGTATGGAGGCGTGGGTTTGACCTGGACAGAMTGGAGGACTGGGCGGCGAGAAACCTCATGAGGTTCAACAGGGGCAAGTGCAGGGTCCTGCACTTGGGGAGGAATAACCCTGGACACCAGWACAGATTAGGGGTGGACCTGCTGGAGAGCAGYCCCGCAGAGAGGGACCTGGGTGTCATGGTGGAYGACAAGTTGACCATGAGGCAGCAGTRTGCCCTGGTGGCCAAGAAGGCCAACGGGATCCTGGGGTGCATTAAGAAAAGCGTCTCCAGCAGGTCGAGGGAAGTGATCATCCCCCTCTACTCAGCCCTGGTGAGGCCRCATCTGGAGTACTGYGTCCAGTKCTGGGCTCCCCAGTACAAGAGGGATGTGGAGCTGCTGGAGAGAGTCCAGCGCAGGGCTACCAGGATGATCAGGGGCCTGGAACATCTGCCCTATGAGCAAAGGCTGAGAGAGCTGGGYCTGTTCAGCCTGGAGAAGAGGAGGCTGAGGGGGGACCTGATCAGTGTCTATAAATACCTCAAGGGAGGCARTGAGGAGGAGGGGGGCGGCCTCTTTTCAGTGGTGGACAGCGATAGGACYAGAGGAAATGGCTTCAAACTGAAGCATCGGAAGTTCCACAGGAACTTAAGGAAGCATTTCTTCACTGTGAGGGTGACAAAGCACTGGAACAGGCTGCCCAGAGAGGTTGTGGAGTCTCCTTCTTTGGAGATCTTTAAAACCCRCTTGGATGCAGCCCTGTGCCACGTGCTCTAGGTGACCCTGCGTGAGCAGGGGGGTTGGACTCGATGACCTCTGAGGTCCCTTCCAACCTTCGGCATTCTATGATTCTATGATTCTATGATCTTATTGGTAGGCATTTTCACTGCCTTTGTTTGACAGATATGCAGTTCAACCTTAGGTGATAATTTCACAGATCTGGTAAAGTCAATTGAGCCCAGCACTGCTGACACACACACTGTGCCCTACCCTTACTATTCATCCCTGGATTTAATACGGTATTTCTAGGAGCTAATTTCACTCAYGAAAAAAACAAAAATCAAGTCCAGCAAAAATAGATAATTTTCTGTTGGCAGTGAGTTCAGCTGACCCATAGAAAAGTCTGCCCACTCTCAACGCTGGAAGAAGGRAGGAAAGGAGATTGACAGAATATGAACACATAGATGAGGAAAAAATGAGAGAAGAGTAGGAAGTAGGACTTTCCTGCCAAGTGAGATTCCTTTCACTCATTGTGACTTCTTTTGTCTTTAGTGTGTCACTTTGCTAATATAAATATAGGCTACCAAGGTCAGAGAGGAGTGCAGGTTCATTTGGGTTTCACTGGTACCTTCAGTGAGATTTTTTTCTGAGTGTGTTCAGAGCCTTATTTCAGAGTGTGTTCAGAGTTTATGGGCCTTATTCCACATGCATAATTCAGAAGACTTTAGAGTCTTCTTTTGGTGAAGCAGATGACTAGATACTTGTACTCACAACAACCTTGACAAGTTCTTCTCAAACGGCATTTAATAGTGCAAGCATCCTTCGCCCAGGAAGCCAGGTACTACGATGTAGATATAATAGTCCTTAACTTATGAATGAAGTTGAAATAATGGTCTGATCAAGGCTTTTTTCTTTCAAAACAAGTAGGAAAATTTCTGGAATAGAAACAGCTGACTGACTTTTGAAATTATATTAATATTAAATTTCCAAACATTGAGCATCTCTAATTTAAAGAATTCTATGGGACTTGTAATACTAGCAGTATTTTTTCACTCAGTTTAGCTGCTGGCAAAAGAGAAACAGTTAGGAGCAAGGCCAAAGAGAGTCTAGGATCACCTATTTTTGCTTACAATAGTAGCTCTTAGGGGAATATTATTGCATTGCATTAKCTAAAATAGCATTGATCTCTCTCTGCAAATATCCATACCTGTAACATGGTAGACAGGATACGAACTTTCAAAAATATTTCTATTTTCAGATGTAGATGTATTTGTATTTACTCTATTGCTATTTTTCATGCTTATTCACATACTGTATTAAATTCAATCCCTGTGAGGCCATCTTATGTCTTGACACTGCTGGTAGACTGTATCTCTTGGACTGTCTTYGTGAGTTGCATCTCAACGTAGACTTAATTTTCTGATATGTATTGCATAAGCTAACTCTGCCTCACATGGCCTATGAAGAGTAGGTCAGGCCAGTTTCCCCATTCTGCATCTACTGCTTGAGTTTCCTATCATGTTATATGACTCTGCTTATGCTTATATACAAACTAATGCAAGAACCACTGTGGAAGTTTAGGCTTGACACCTGAGGCTGAGTAATTTGGAAGGTACTAATGAGGATCATAATGAAGCAAAGGCAGACTGATGGTCCAAACAGAACATGCACCTCTTTTTAGCTATATTGGAAGCACAGTTTTACAGCATGGCTGAACTTACTGTGAAGGAAGGAGGCTGTGAGGAAAAGATCTCACAATAGCAAAGAATGTTAGTGCAGGTGTATTTTGCTAGTCCCACAGTGAAGGAGTGAATTTACAATGTTTTTCAACTGATCTCTGCTGCTGCTGAAAGATGCACTGTGTTTGGCCACATCTTCTCACCTTTCCCTCTTACTGGGGCTGTACTGCTTTGTCAGCAATGTCTGCTGTAATGGCTTGCTGGTCTAACTGAAAAAAAAAATACTTTTTTGTCATCGTTGGCTTTTTTTTTTTTTTTCAGTTGGATTAAGTGTGTTGCTCTGAATAACTGCATAGCTCCACAAGTGTCAGTACTATGACAAGGGAATCAATGGTAATATGCACTTAGGGTGAAAAGGAGGAATTGCTCTTTGTGGAATAGCACAGTTTTCAGCTAGCTAAAGACAGTTATGAAACCACACTGCTGAATCTGAATCCAGCATATGTTTGCATCCATCTGTAAGTGAATAAGTAAATAAAGTGGTGAACTCAGAAAACTTTCATTAGACTGTTGCTAATGTAGCACTACAGTTGTTAGTGACTAACATTGCAATGACCTGTGAATTTGCTATAGATTACAGTAATTTAGAGGATCATGGCTCTTCTGACAACAAACAAATTATTGACAAGAACCCAATGCAAACTGAGAGAAAGTACAACTTTAATTGTTTCTGAAGTCTTTATGCTGCTTGTAACTATGAGAGATGATAAAGCTTGGCAAAACAAGAATAAATTTTAAATAGGAATTGAAACTATGGAGTCACAGATATGTCTTTGATACAGAGGAGCAGGAGGAAACACTAGTATAATCTCTACTGTGATGGTTTTCTGCTTCTAGATATTCTTCCTCCTCTGTGATATTCATATGTGGCCATGGCTATAGGGAGAGAACCCACATGAACCTTGCACAAAACTTGTTCTGCTCACATAAAATAAAGGTGTCAAGTTTTATTCTGGCCATCCTGGACATCCTCCTTCTCACTCTATTTGAAACACTGTCTGTGGTTTCCTACTYGCCAGCAAATCAACTGGAAATGGGGAACAAGGAATTCTAATTGTAGTAATACTTGTTGCCAAACTGACAAAATAGTTTAGCTAATTAGAGCCAAGTCTGCATCATTGTGTGATTAGAGCAGCCACTGCACATCTTTCTGTCCTCATCTAGTAATTAATATATGCATTCCTACAAGATGAAACTTACTGGCATGCAAAGAGTTTCCCTCTCCACAAATGTTTTTTCAGATATCTCCGCAGAGCAGTGCTTACTCCAGAGATGTAAGGTGCTCCTGTGTAGACTGGGGGCAGACTACAGTCCTGTAAGAAAGTCTTGCACTTTTCATATGTTAAATATGCATTAAAATGGGAGGTTTACATCTCCTTCTCTTTTTAATTGTTATTTTATAGTAAGTAAAGAGAAAAATAATTTTCACATTATATGTTGAGCTTACTCACTTATTTGGGAGATTTAATGTTTCACTGTAGAAAAATGCCAAAATATAAAAGATTGCTCTCACTCTCTGGTAACTGAACTTCATTCACACTACTCATACATTTGCCATTGCAAATATGTATTTCAGCAGGAAACCACAAGAGATGAATTAGATTTCCTGTTCATCTTACAGAGCAGCAGAAGAGCACTCATGTGTCTAGCTCGTTTGGAGCTGTTATCTGCTACATGCAACTCTGACACAAAACCCTTCAGTAGTTCTTCATCTGAAGGATAATGTGAGTGAGTTACATGGTATCAAATTAGTTCTGTTCATTTCTGTGTACTACTTGGGACTAGTAAAGAACAATAAACTGCAGTGAAAGAAAGCTGCCTTTGATGTCAGACAAATGTGCCTGTGATCTACGGTAAAAAAGTAAATACACATGTACAAATATGTAATAAAAGTATTCTAAGTTGGATGGCCAGATTCTTTTCCCAAGAGAAGCCTGAGCTCTTTTACCACAGAGGTAAGAGACTTCAGGTAAGAACTCTTTTACCACTCTCTTACCACACAGCCACGAACAGACAGTCCAGGAGGTTCCTGTAGAACATTGCAGACAACTTCTTGATGCAGGTGGTTGATGAGCCAACAAGGGCAGGGGCACTACTAGACCTGAAACTAACAAACAAAGATGGTCTAGTCGGAAATGTGAGGCAAGTAGAGTTAGCAAGAGATGTCAAGGACAATAGGCTTCTACAAGGACGAGGCTTCTACAAATACATCGGCAGCAAGAGGAAGACTACGGAAAACATTAGTCCACTGGTGAGGGAGATGGGTGTTTTGGTGAGGCAGGATGCAGAGAAGGTAGAGTGCCTAAATGCCTTATTTGCTTCTTTCTTCACTGCTAAGGCTAGTCCCCATGAACTACAGAGCCCAGACAAGAAAACATACTGGGAGAGAGGAGAACTTTCCGCTGGCTGAGGAAGATTGGGTTAGGGATTATTTAGGCAAAATGGAAACTCATAAATCTATGGGCCCTGATGGGATGAGGGAGCTGAGTGCTGAGGGTGCCAATAACTGGCAAGRGTTATTGCTCAGCCACTTTCCATCATCTTTGAGAGGTCACGGAGAATCGGGAAGGTGCTGGAGGACTGGAAGAGAGCCAACGTCACTCCAGTCTTCAAAAAGGGCAAGAGGGAGGAGCCAGGCAACTACAGGCCAGTTCGCCTCATCTCTCTCCCTGGAAAGGTGATGGAGTAGCTCACCCTAGAGACCATCTCTAGGCATGTGAAGGAGCAAAAAGTGATCTGGAACAGTCAGCATGAATTCACCATGGGGAAGTCATGCTTGACCAAACTGATAGTCTACTACGATAGGATGACTACCTGGACAGACAAGGAGAGAGCTGTAGATGTTGTCTACCTTGACTCCTGCAAGGCTTTCGACACCATCTCCCATAACATCCTCATAAGGAAGCTCAGGAAGTGTGGGGTAGATAGTGGACAGTGAGGTGGACTGAGAACTGGTTGGATGACAGAGCTCAGAGGGTCGTGATAAAGGGGTCCGAGTCCAGTTGAGAGGCTTGTGGCCAGTGGTGTCCCCCAGGGGTCARTACTGGGCCCAGTGCTGTTCAACTTGTTCATCAATGACTTAGATGACAGTAGAGAGTGCATCTTGATAGTGCAGATGATACAAAAGTGGAGCAAGGAGTGGAGATCTGCAGTGGCCAACCCTCCAGAGGGATGGGCTGCGATTAAGGGGTCCTAGACAGATTGGAAAATTGGGCAGAGAAGAACCTCATGAGATTCAGCAAAGATAAGTGCAGGGTCCTGCACCTGGGCAGGAATAACCCTGGGCATAGGTACAGATGAGGGGTTGACCTGCTGGAAGGCAGCTCAATGGAGAGAAACCTGGGAGTCCTGGTTGACAACAAGTTAACCATGAGCCACCAGTGTGACCTCATGGCCAAGAAGGCCAATGGGATCCTGGCCTGCATCAGGAGGAGTGTTGCAGGGGAATTGGACCAGATGGTCTCTACAGGTCCCTTCCAACCTTAACCATTCTGTGAGTCTGATTCTTAATTCTTAGCAACATCATCTTATAACATTGCATAATTTCAAGAAATATCAGAAAGCAATTCCCTTTTGTCTCTCATACAATAACTAAAACGTGAGGAAAAGACATTTGTTATGATTTAGAATGTGATTTTTAACACATTAGAAGTGAATCATATAAAGTTCTTTATAAAGTAAAAAGCACTTTTTACATTTTTATTACAATTCAATTTAAGTGAAAACGGTAGTTACTTTCTTCAGTGGTTTGTTAAGCTTTTCCTTAAAACAGAACCAGAACACAGAGCAGATTCAAGTAATTACTGGACCTTCTATAACACAAAAGATCAAACTGGGATAGCACTTCATAAAGCAAAAGCAATTGTAAATGGGTACTTTTCAGAAATCTAGAGAGGTTTATATTTCATTACCAAAAATCAGTTACACTTAAAAGGTTCACAAAAGAAAAAGGGGTTTGTTGTTGTTGTTATTTTGTTTTAGCTTTGCTTTTGCTTTTTAGTGTCTGGAGTTCTTAAAACAGTAACAAATTAGTTATACTATTTTCCTTATGATATGACATTCTACTTTATTCCTGTTCTATCTTCTTAATTTAGCGACATAAATCTGACTTTAACAATATTCACCTATTTTACGTTTTTAAAATGAAACACTAATATTCCTTTTCAGTACATGTTTATTTCTAAATCCCTTCATTGTCAAGGTCTTCACCTCAGAAATTTCCTGTGGAATGATTCTACAAATAAAAAAAAAAAATGTAACAATTGATTATATCAGTGTTCAAGAATTCCTGGAAGACAGGTGAGCTCAAAAGGACAATATTATCTTCAGGATAAAAAGTGAATAAAGCAGTCAACATAATGTTGATATCAAGAATGATATATGAATAAATTATTAAACAGCCACCTTAAAAATGCCTGGATCATAAGGTGAAAAGAAACAGATAGCAAGGATTTGCTGCAAACAAAACTTTATTAAACTGATATTAAATTGATATAATTTCCTTCTTTAACGGAGTATCTGCCTACAGTGAAAGATACAGTGAAATTGATGAATGTAGACTTTAGGCAGTCTTTGAGTCTTATATGACATTCTCAAAGGCTATGCAGAAAAGTCTTTTATTCTGAATTAATTATTGAATACTGTATGCTCAGTTGCTTGAATAAATACATATTCCAAGGCTTATCAACACAGTATTTTCCAACAAAAGGAATATACAATATAGTATTCTGCAGTAATCTACCCCAGATCAGATAAAAAGCAACATTTGCATTCTTGACAAAGAAGATAAAATGAAGTGCATACTTGTAGCATATGCACTTGATGTCAAAGTGCAAGGGTATTTAAAGATTAGAATTCAAAACAATTTTGATAAATGTGATAAGCAGCCTGTAATCAATAAGAGAAATTTCAGTAAAAACAAGTACATAGGACTGTACTGAGGCAGGAAAAAWGTAAAAGGCATAAACATAAAACAGAATTGTAACAGCTCTGTAGAAAGAACAAACCACATACTGAATATGAGTCAACGATATGATGCTGATGCAAAAACAGAAAAACTTGTTCTAAGACAGTTCAATAGATGTATTATATGCAAGACATGACTTTTTCTTATSTCACCTCTAAGAAGTCTTGGTTTGGTTTCATAGACTAGTAAAAAAAGATGAAAAAAATAGACATTTAGAAGATGTGAACAGTTGAAAAAGGGTAACATTTGCCCTGAAAAAATAAAGACTGTTGGCAGGTATGGAGGTGATATGATAGCAACTTTCTGATGTGCAGAAGGTTATTAGTAGTGATGCAACTGATTGCTCTTCATGCAAGGACAGGACAGGACAACATTTCATAGGCTTAAATTGAAGAAGGAAAGATTAAAAAAAGAGAATTTTTTTAACTCTAAGGATAACTAAAGATAGGCAGATCACCTAAAGATGCAATATAATCTCCATCATTCTGTTTTTTAAAGAATAGACCAGAGAAATAATCATTAGAGGTTTTTCCTTCGTTGGTGCAAGACACAAACAGCATGAGCAACTATGATTTTTTTGTTTGTTTTTTCATTCTAGCTATTGTTGTTATAGTATCATGGAAACACAAACTTGTAACTTAAATGATCTTTTCCATTTTAATATTAAATGCTTTAATTTCAGCTTCTGACAGTGATTTACCTTTCTTATCTGAAAAAAAAAAGTATATAGTGTACGCTGGTGGCCTGGTTGCTGTAAGTCTGCAGAGCAATTTGATTTTCTGGTGTATTTCATATAGTCTCTCCAGACAGCCTAATAAAGAACTTGATGCTTGCAGGTCTTTAATTTCAAATACATTGATATTTATGTCCTTTTGGATTCATTTTTATCTCTATATTTTGGGTTTCCCCACACAAACCCGTTGATACACATTTCAGCTTAGAATTTACCTGTTACTATTTACACGTCCTGTCGGCATCATAAGAGCTGTTTTTTACTTCTTCATAGATTCATTTTTTACTCAAATATTTAMTGCATTATATTTGCTCTTTTTCAAYATTCTACTGTGGCATGCTTGAATTGATCTCAAGTTCATGCTAAACTTATTATCTTCTTACATATTATGTTTTCAGTTTCATGTATTTGTGTCTTTGGGTTCTTTTTCTAAAGTTAGGATCACTATACTATCTTGTAGCTACTGTGGCAGAAGTCATCATCTGTAATTACTTCTTAAATCACATCTCATTTGTTACTTAGGACTAAATCTCTTGTACACCAGCAAAAGAGTGGCTTGAACCARTCACGTATGGTGACCAGAATTCACTACTCTCAGCTACTACTGAGAGTCACTACTYTCAGCCTTCAGTGACATCTGAACCACTAATCCTGGGCAGTCGAAATAATCTATTATTAGCAGTTTGTGTCCTTTGTCTACTTCATCTTTTACAGGAGTTATTCGTATGCCACCAAATTTAAGGATTTGGGTACAGATAAAAATGGAATCTATGGTTCACGTTCTGAGTTCCCTCACCTCAGAAATTTGAGACTAAAATCAAAAGAGAATTAGACTATGGAATTTCCTTATTTAATCTGTTTACTTATCTGTTAGAGCTCAGGGGTGAATATTCCATTTCACATTCTCCCATGCTCCTGCTGTACATGTAAACTTAAATTTCCAGGAATATTCATTGACTTCCTGAGTACCAAGAACTGGCACTCTTATCGGCAGTTCTCTCATGCAGCATTTTCTACACTTACCAAAACAGGTCTGTGCAGAACTGGATCAGTGGTAACATGTATAAAATTTGCAACACATGTGAGCACAAATTGGAAATCATTCAATGCACGATTATGTATATAATACATGTATCATCGATTTGTATCCCAGACTGAACTATATGCCATTTTCTCATCCTCTGTCTGCTTCTTTGTAAACTTACTGAGACAGAGGTGTTGTATCCCAAACCCAGTGGGCTATTTAAAAGCAAAGCTGCAGTTATAGTTGAGATGGCAAAGTTGCASTTATACCAGGTGCTACTTCTGTGAAGGCAGATATTGTTACTGATGACAAAGACAGGAACCCTTTTCAGTGCTGTGTCTGGCTCTACGAGAACTACAAAAACAGGTGGTTCAACAGTGAAATGAGATCTTCAGGTAGTGCAGTAGACATGGTAGGTTTGTGGTAAGTTCAATCTTTATTTGATGAGGCAATGACTAGTAAAAGAGTGTTGTGGAGCACATAGAAGTGGATAACAATATGCACATGCAGTCTCAAAACACTATGCCAGAGCTCTTGCAGAATGGGATTGGAAAAACAACAGCAAGTAAGGTTATGAAAAGGAAAGCCACTATTTGCATAAGAAGGGATGGGTGATTTTTCTTGAACACACTTTCTCAGCTGCATTGGAATGAGTGAAGGGAAAAAAAAAAAAAAAAAAAAAAAAAACCTCTCTGCACTTTCATATCTATGTTCCAGAATAAAGAACAATATGTTCCAGAATAAAGAATAAAAGGGAGAAGTATTCTCCATTGTGCTGCAAGTTGCTGTGGATTACCATGGAAGGCAAAGCCCGTTTCAGGCAGTTTAGTAAAGTGTACGTATTATGTCTAGGTTTCCCACAACTCTCTTCTGGGCGCAGGGAGTGAAGCAGCCTGGCATACCCCAAGTTTCCAGCACACTGATCAACAGCTTGATGCGCCTAGAGCAACTGCTGATGGTGCCAACATCTAGACATGCCAGCTCATGAGCTCATTCACTGTCAATTTCCACTGAAATCTTTTCAATTACTACCTAAGCTACTGTCAAACAGCAGTTGAATATGGGTTTGTCCAGCCCAAAGAAAAATTGTTAATCTTGATTCTGTCAGACTTGGTTCTAACCACTGCCTCCCTACCAGAATCCCATTTACCTGCTGTGCCCTTCATAAAAATGTTTGCAGGAGCTGGAAGAAGCAGACAAAAGSCTGGTGATATAAAGCTTAGAATGCCAAAGTCAAAGAACAAACACATTAACATTCATCCCTTTTAAGATAGCACATATATATAGGGGGGTTAGCATATTTAGCAGAAAAATTCTCTCCAGCTAGACRAATACCTGTGCCCTAATTGTGAGGATCTGTACCACAGTGTTTTCCCTTCCTTTCATACTTTAGTGCTGGTAAGGGTAGGTTATGTCACRTACTCAGTAACAGGGACTCTCTGGTTTAGGAGGGATATTCACTTGACTGCATTAAATTCTGCTAAGAATTTGATTGATTCAGTGTTYGAATCACACCTGTGTTCTCAGAATCATTGCTACACAGTTATGACATGAGAAAAACCTGACAGAACATCAGGTGAGTGGTAATCAGCCAGAAGTAGCAGAAGGGAAGGGCAGCTTAGTGCTTGAGGCTTGGGTAAGTTAGGACATGGAAGGTAGAACTAGAGCATACATTTTGCCATTGTTTTTTCTGGAGGTAAGATTCTTAATCCCTGTCCTGCATTGTCAGAGCTCCCCCAGGTTGATGTAGAGATGGCTCTACAGAATTCCCGTGGTTTTGCATGGATGTTTTTAACAAAACGTTTTCCACAGATGTTTTCGACAGAATCCAAGCAGGTCAAATGACTCTTAACTTGGTCCACTTGGGATCATGTGGAATGATGCCTAGGGAGCATGCTTGCCAAGTACACGATTTCCACTGTGGCTCTGGTCCAAGTTCTGTCTGATCAGTAACATGCCAACATCAAATTACTCAAAGATGTTATGSTGGAGCCAAGATAGTTTACAACAAAATACTGGAGGGCAGAAAAGGCCCAAATAAAAGGGRAAAAATATGAACCAAACTATGAAAGTGATTTCCTACAAACATTTGGGTTCCTATGCAAAGGAGCTAAGAACAGAAAGAGGGCATGAACCAATTAGCAAAAAAAGGCCTTTGGGCTGTCCAAAAAAGGTATATTCAAAAATGTGTATTTCTAACACCTCATCTTGCATAATCCTGCCAAACTAAAACTACTCCAYTTACTTACATATTTTCACCACCACCACCTTTAGTCACCACCACCACTTTTAAGCCACTTCTGTAATTTTTGTCCATGAGATGAAGAATTTTTATGTTATTATTAGCTACCATACAACCATATTTACAACTTTTTGAAGCCACAGTCTCTGCTGTTTACAGCTGCTGCTTTTTCCAAATGTAACCTATGTAAGTGCTCAGAGATAGTAGGAAGGTTAACGAATGAAAGTGGAGCCAGCTGTCTCTTCCTCTCCCTTTATGCCCCTTTAAAAAAAAAAAAAAAAAAAAAAAAAAAAAAAAAAAAAGACATCTCCAGGTATTACTCTAGTCAGTATTACAAACCTTGCAATGCTCAGTAGAGCTAAACCTAAACACATTTAAAAATCTAATTCTGTGTGTTATGACGAATAAGACTCCTGTTAGGGGAAGAAAAGAAATATACGAACAGCTAAACAAAAAGACAGAAAATTCCACATTTGTATACCGAGATCAGATAATTAAAAAGAAAGCCCTGATGACATTCAAAAAAAAAAAAAAAAAA
>NW_020455869.1:28180-30270 GCF_003342845.1 Nothoprocta perdicaria | reverse complement strand
AAAAAAAAAAAAAAAACCACGTACACAAGAAGAGAAATGAAAGTAATTGAGACTCAGCACTATGTGGATTTGAACAGTTCTGGGCCTATCATGAACTATAGATACTATGCCTGAGCTAAGTCTTACCAGGAACTTGGCATTTCAGCAAGTCGACTCAATGTTACTCTACCAGGCATTTCCATACTGTGTTCTGTCTCACAGTATCAACGTATTTTTTAAGTTCTAAGCATAAAAAGTTATAATGAAAAGTTTTTCATATTTCTTTTCCCTATTTCTCTTTCTTTCATCCATCTCAATAGAAGGCAGAACTCCTGTGTCACCAAAAACATGTTACCAGACCTAATCCTCCTTCTGAATTGACTTTCGTAAGAGCTCACAAAAGAAACAATCASTATCAGGGTGAACAAGGCAAGCACTGGTTCATGTGAAAACTATGCTGAAAAAGCATGCTCAGAAAGCTTGAGTGTAAGTTGGTAGAAGGAATTTGAACAAGATTGACATTTGGAGTTTGGGGAAGTGTAGGTGGTATAGGAGAGTAAACCTGGATGGTAAAAAATATATAAAAAACATGAGCCCCTACTGAAACCACCTACACCATTGACATCTTTTATCTGTCTCTTCAATCACACACTGAAAGCTTCTTCTGTTTGCGCTCTAGATCCAGATTTTCAGAAGTTCTGTACCTAAAGATATAGATGGAAAGCCAGTTAAAGTTTAAAAGTTTCTGTGTGACTTAAACATCCGTCACTGAAAAAACTTGTTAATATACTTGCCCATTCTCTACACAACCTCTCTTTCGGGAAATGCTTCATACGCAGCCTCTCCAGACCCTGCATGCACCTGCAGGCTGGGGCTGCCCTCACCCACCCCCTGTAAAACTCCCTGGACCCAAGAGCTCAGCCCTGAGCCTCACACCTGGGCCAGAGTGACCTCTCAGCTAACTCCATTGCTGATGCTGTCACTGTCTCTGGGCCTCCTGGCTTGCCAAGAGACCTGGGTTGAYACCAGGCCAGACTCGTCACCTCACCTGGGCTGATGACCACCAAACAGTGGGCAGATCCTGTCACTGTCACCACCCAGGCCAGTGGGACCACATCCTGTCCACACAGACACCGTCCTGCAGGTGCTGGGGTCGCCTGGGCTCCTGCTCCCACCCTGCTCTGTCTGCTCCAACACTGCCCATTGGAAGGTGACACAGCTGGGATGAGCTATCAACTATGGGATGTTACTATTTGCTTATGTAAGTGCGATTTAATCAGCACACCTGCATCCACCCTCACTTTCAAACACTGTTATTTTTCCCAGCAAGTCATTAAGAACAGGCAACACCACAGACTCAGATATGCTGACATGCACAAGGAACAAGCAGCAAGAGGACTGGAGAAAACCTTGCAGAAGAACCCACCAGCACAGCCATAATTCCACCATTTTTCATGTACCAACGGTGCGGCTGGCCTACCACAAGGTTCTAGCAACTGACTGGGGCCAACGGCCCCAGAGGCGCCCAACGGCACCTGCCCSGGGGGGAGTCGCGCCCCACCCCCACCCGCGCCCGCCATCCCCTCTGCGCATGCGCAACAGCCCCGCGCGCCGAGCCCGCGCCGCCGCCTCGGCCCAGGACTACACGTCCCGGCGTGCCCTGCGCGCCGCCACCGCGGCCAACGGGCAGCGGCTCCCGGCTGCCGCCCCCCGCCCCGGCTGCGGGAAATGTCCCCAGCAGGTGTGGAAGAGCCCGCCRCTGGCCTCCCCCCCTCCCGCGCACAGGGGCCCTGCCCAGGGCCGGCTCGGAAGGCGGTTACAAAGAGGGGGAAGGGATGGACTCGGTAGATACCCCCGGGGTCCCTCCTGCCCCTCTGTTCCCTCCCCCCCCCCCTCCCCACCGCAAGCGGGGGTGGGGGCAGCGCTGCAGCAGCTTCCCGCGCGCTGTCACTTAGGCGCGCAGGTGCCTCCGGGTTGGCCGCGCGCCGCGCGCAGGCCCCGCCCTCCTCCCCCTCCGCCGCGCCGGATTCGCTGGCCGAGCGCGCGCGCGCGGCGCTGTCAATCAGCGGCCGAGCGGCTCCCGCCACCGCCGCGGGGGAGCCTAACGGCCT
>NW_020455869.1:23960-27422 GCF_003342845.1 Nothoprocta perdicaria | reverse complement strand
CTCCGCGTCCCCCCAGCGCCCCTTCCTCGCCTCCCTGCGCGGCGCGTCCCTCCGCCTCCATTCCCCCTTTCTTCGCTATCCCTCCCTCCTGTGCACATCCCTCCCTCCTTCATTCCTCTTTTCCTCCCTCTTTCCCTCCCCTGCTCAACCCTCCTCCTGCCCCCTAAAGCATCGACGGCCACTGAGTGGCCGTCGATGCTTTAGGGGGCAGGAGGAGGAGGAGGGTTGTGGGTGGTTTTTTTTCCTGCTGTCTCCGGGAGAGGAAACCAAACCTCCCCTTTCTGGGTGTTAACTCTCCAGCCCCCATGGGTTGGGTTTCAAACCACGTTTCTTAGGACTCGCTCTTTTGTAATAATGATTCGCGTTGTTGTTTTCGCCAAGAGGCGAAGGCGAGAAGCGGGGAAGCCAAAAGGAAACGCTCGTAGCTTTTTGTTGTTGTATAAATGGAGGTGAATAATTAACCTGTTACACTTGATATTTTTGCAGATCAAAAGAAGGAGGAAACTATGCCCACAGAGGGAGAGAAATCTCCCGAGGCAGAGAATAACAACAATAATAATAAAAAAGGGAAAACTGGAGGCTCACAGGTAAAGCACACATCCAAACAGGGAAGCACCCAAAACATTAGCATTTCAAATGAAATGTTCAGCTAACTGCATTTCCTGCTCAGGGCATCTTTCTTTGGTTTGGATGAAACACGGTTGGGCGAAGTRTTTTTTTTTTTTTTTTTTTTTTTTTTACTGCGTGGACATGTTTTTTTGTTTGCATCTTACAGTGATCATCTCTTTCCATATGTTAGAGGCATATATATTTGTTTTTACTGGGGGCGGGGAGGGAAAGATTAGAGTGAAGACAAAAGTCCTGGCTGTGACATACTCATTGATAACTGGTGGTCTTTTTTTCAAGATTATTTACAGGAATACTTACTTCCTCATTTAGTGCTGTGTTATTGGTCTCTATGCAGAAGCACTCTCTCTCTTTTTTTTTTTTTTTCCTCTCCTTCCTGTGTAAATTTGAGCRGTTATTTCTGATGGCACATGCTCTTCTGAATCTGCTCTGTTTTCTCTTTACGGATAGGATTCTCAGCCTTCACCTCTAGCTTTGCTAGCAGCCACTTGCAGCAAAATAGGAACTCCTGGTGAGAATCAAGCAACTGGACAACAGCAGATTATTATAGATCCAAATCAAGGTTTGGTGCAGCTTCAAAATCAGCCRCAACAGTTAGAATTAGTAACAACTCAGCTTGCTGGAAACACTTGGCAGCTTGTTGCTGCTGCTCCTTCTACTTCAAAGGAAAATAATGTTGCTCAACAGGGATCTTCAGTTGCCTCCACTACGGCTAGTCCCTCCAGCAGTAACAACGGAAGTTCATCTCCTTCAAAAACCAAACCAGGGAATTCTTCTGCAACAAACCCTGGACAATTTCAAGTCATTCAAGTACAAAATCCAAGTGGCAGTGTCCAATACCAAGTGATCCCGCAGGTTCAGACAACAGAAGGTCAACAAATTCAAATCAATCCTGCTACTACCACTGGTCTGCAAGATATACAGGGTCAAATTCAGCTTATCCCTGCAGGGAGTAATCAAGCTATTCTCACATCTGCGAACAGGACAGCTTCAGGGAATATTATTGCTCAAAACCTAGCAAATCAGACAGTTCCAGTCCAAATTAGGCCTGGTGTTTCCATACCACTGCAACTGCAAACTATTCCTGGTACTCAGGCACAAGTCGTAACAACCTTACCTATAAACATTGGTGGAGTAACCTTAGCATTGCCTGTGATAAACAACGTGGCAGCAGGAGGAAGTTCTGGRCAAGTTGGCCAGTCTACTGAGAGCAGCGTTTCCAATGGAAATCAGCTAGCATCTACACCTGTCACTACTGCCTCTGTTAGTACAATGCCAGAATCTCCCTCTTCATCTTCCACCTCTACAACCACTGCCTCAACATCTCTAACTAGCGGTGATGCTTTAGTAAGCTCTGCAGAAACAGGTCAATACACAAGCACAGCAGGCAGCAGTTCAGAGCAGACGGCTGAAGAACCTCAGACAACGGCTTCGGACTCTGAAGCTCAGAGCTCCAGTCAGCTCCAGTCGAATGGACTACAGAACGTTCAGGATCAGTCAGGTTCCCTTCAGCAGGTCCAAATTGTAGGCCAGCCTATTCTGCAGCAAATACAGATCCAGCAACCTCAACAGCAGATTATTCAGGCTATTCCTCCACAGTCGTTTCAGCTCCAGTCAGGGCAAACTATACAGACCATCCAGCAGCAGCCTTTGCAGAAYGTTCAGCTGCAGGCAGTGAGTCCAACTCAGGTGCTCATCAGGGCTCCAACTTTAACACCATCAGGGCAAATCAGCTGGCAAACTGTACAGGTGCAGAACCTACAGAGCCTTTCCAATCTTCAAGTTCAAAATGCTGGGTTACCCCAACAACTTACCATTACCCCCGTGTCTTCAAGCGGTGGCACAACGATTGCTCAGATTGCACCCGTAGCCGTTGCTGGTACCCCAATCACTCTGAATGCTGCCCAGCTTGCTTCAGTCCCTAATCTCCAAACAGTAAGTGTTGCCAACCTGAGTGCTGCAGGTGTTCAAGTTCAAGGAGTTCCAGTTACCATTACCAGTGTTGCAGGTGGGTGGTCTTACAAAGTATTTTGCTACTGCAAGAATACCAGACAGTTTTTAATGCCTTTTTTTTTTTTCTCCCTCAGTCTTTTTGTAAAGTAAATTTGAAACTCTTAACTGTGAGGAAATGTTATCCTCACCACAAATTTAGTATTTTAACATAGCAGACCTTTCTCTAGACATAAAGCTAATATTAGCCATTGTATCAATATGTGTTGTTGCCTCAGTTGAAATGGAACTACCTGTATTTAATAAGGCAAAGAGAAGAAARTATCATTTAAGAATAGTTTCAGAGACATGTAAGTTTTAGGTGGGAATATGAGGCTGTGCTGTTATAGGTGGTATACCTGTTCCAACCAGGTACTGCTAAGTTTTGCTAGGCATAAGGGTGCAGGGAATGAGGAAGAGGACAGTAAATGAACTAGACAGTCTTGGGACATGGTGTGTGTTTTGTATGGAGCTGTCTGTTTTCTGTGTTAACTCCTAAAGCTCATTATTCTGCAAAGACATCAAATGAAATGTGGTACACTTATGCACAATAGGAGTCCTGGGATTTATGTAGTGTTGTGAGTGTGCTTTTTTCTTTTTTTTTGTTCATAACTGTAGTTCAGTACTTAACACAATTCAGAAGTTCAATATTACRGTCTTCTCTGCAGTGTCTCCCAAGGGCATCTCTATAAAACTTGTAGACTTTTGAAGTTCTTATTTAAAACTTGTTTTAGGGGTTCTCTTTGACAGTTTAATAACCCTTTTATAAGAACTTAGTTTACTTCATACTTCACACAAGTCTTCCAGTCTTGTAGTTAAACTCCTGATATAAAAGTTGTATCTGCT
>NW_020455869.1:0-23900 GCF_003342845.1 Nothoprocta perdicaria | reverse complement strand
TTTTATGGCTTTATAAGCACAACTAACTACTATCCTTTTGACACTAAAAATATCATACTGGCTTAATAAGGAGCAATTTTGCACTTGAAGAATTTTATCTGCCACAGTACTCTTTGGCACCTAATGGCAGGTTGAAGTTTTAAGAGCTGGCTTGGAAACAATAAACATAGTTTACTGAAGGAACAGTGCAGGAATGTTAATCTAGGTAATCAAAATTAAAATCTTGACCTTCTGCTCTCAGTTTTAATGTTTCCAAATGAAAATTTTATTGCTGGAAGTGACCAAAGTGACCATAACAATAGGCTCTGGCCTAATTTACCTTGGAAAGTTTTCCTTGGTGGGAGAGCTGATTGGCTATGGCTGTTAGAGAAGTTGATACTTGAATAGGTAGGAAGTCTGCTTTGAGAGTTGCCAGATCTTGGTGATGGGGTAGAAATCTCTCTGCAAGTATAAGTGTGTGCATGTGTGTGTTTACTTCCTCTTCTCTCTCAGCTATTGTGGTTTACAGCTGTTTACTAGACACACATCAAAATTCTGATTATCATCTTAATCTGTTACCTTGATTGCACTTCTGCCTGAAATGTCCTCCGGAAAATACAGGGATTGATGCTTGTAACTGAGGATGAAAGAAGGGAAGTTGCAGATGTGGTCCTTAAAGAAGCCCTTGTCATAGCAGTTCTGTAGTGCTTGTGTGCGGTAGTGTGTTTTCTTTAGCTTGTACTAGCAGAGTGGTGTTTCTGTAGTGCGTGGGAGTGGGGAGGATTGACTTTGTTTTTTCCACTTCCCCCTCCCCCCCCCCAACACACACACACACTTCCTTTCCTCCACACTTAAGGTACTATATCTGTTTCTGAGGCTTAGTTAAGAGAAAAATGAAATCTTCAAGAAAGTGTGAGTTCATAATGAAGAAAAAGGTCACAATCTCTTCTTCATGTGTTTTTCTCCTACAAAACTTCCTAAGGCTGCACTTTGAGATTGGGAGACATGATAGCATGGAATAGAGGAAGAACATGAAGTACTATCTTCTCGTTCATGCTATATTCAATATTCAAGAAAAGAATAGTGTATGAAACATGCTAAAAAAAATTTGCTTACCATTTATAAGAAATAAGTTAGTAGCCATRATCAAAACAGCTTCTAATTCAGCATTTTTCAATTTGAAATGGCTTTTAGTATTTTACAAGGACTGTAAGAAAATAAATGGCTCATCTCAACATCTGCAGACTGGCATTTCCGTTTTCCTGTGCAGCACTTGAGTTTGTCAATGTGTATTTTTATACGTGAATTCAACTCCCTAGAAATTGATCACTTCTTACAAGTGAACTGTAAGAACTGATGTTAAAACTGAGCTATATGTAGGATGTCCAGAAATTGTCAGGGAACAGACTGACTCAGAAACTCAATGCACGTGTCAATTCAGATACTATGAYTTTCTTAGAAGTTCAAAAGCTTTCTTCTCCTTCAAGCAAATCCAAACAATCAAGCCATTACTGTTTTTGGGGGGAGGAGGAAATACCTCTCTGAAATAATTAATTATACTTTTATTACTGTTATATGAATATCAGTTTTCCTAGTTGTTACTACAAACGAGTAATTGGGGTAGTGAGAAAATAAGAAAATGCAGTAAACCTCATAGTAAAGCAATAGGACTTTTAATAGGAATCATGGAATTCCTTAGTTTAAAATTCTTGGAGAAATGTTAAGCTATAGAATATGATATAATAGAAATATACAATAGAAATGTTAAGCTATATTCTTGTCAAGAAAATTCTGGAAGAGATATGTCTTAAATCAGGAGAGATATATTAAAATATAAGCCAACAAAAATATTTACTTGAATAACTTGAGACCAGTGATACAGACCAAAGTTTCTTTAGGCTTCCCTGCAAACCAARGAAGGTGGATAACGTGTGAGTTGTGTGGATTTTGTTTGTTCACTAGTGGAAAGCTCAGATGTGTTGGTTTTTGGTGAGTATTGCTTTTGTAATTGTATGATGTGTGGGCAAAAGCAAGGCACTTTTCTGACCTAAGTGACAGTTTATTCAACATCAGTGAAATTTTGTGGAAGTAAAAGACCTGCAAGGCATCAGTTGAAGCAATACTTAGAAGCACAGAAGCAAGCTGAATGAGGAGGAGTATCTGAGTATCTTAAGTGTCCGAGCCTTTATAAAAATCTATAAGTAATGATTTAATTCAGAACAAATCAAGCTATTTGCTAAGTAAAAGCAACAGTGTTGGCTTGAACATGTAAAAATCTGCATATATCTGGCTTGCTATGAGATCAGTTCTGCCATAGCCATCTTTGAACAAGTTTTGTGTGAGGTAAGTCTCTTTTTTTGTGGTGCTTTTATACCTCTTTCTCTGGGGAAAAAACAGTATATTAATCTGAAACAAAATACAAAATACAGTACATGTTGGCTTTCTTAGTTTGCCATATGTGAGTTCAGTGCAAGTAAATGATACACAGCTACTGCAGAAGCCTTAAAAAGGCAGGAGAGCTATGTAGTCAGGGATTTCCACCTCTTTCTCCTTATAATAAAATAATATAATAAAATAACCTTTACTGAACTTCTGGATTTGTTTACTTCATAGCATAAATGACTGTGTGAAAAGAGCTTGTTTTAAAGCTGGAATGGTTCTGAAAAAACATGTTTCATGAAAGAATTTACCTGGTGAGAGCTAGCTTCTTCTGTCTCTAAACACACTGAGCTTGCAATATATTTGGTCTTGGAATAACATGGGAAATAAACCCTAGCTGTTGATAAACGTGGAATGAAATAAAATGGACTAGTTAAACTGTTAATTAAAAGTTCAAGTGTATCAGTTTGTCAGTAAAAGTTGTTCTACCTGTGTAATTTCTTAAGTTAGGGCCTACGGAACAAATAACAAGCTCTTCTGAACTCGTCTAGTGTTCTGCTGACAGTTGTAATACAGTGGATATCTCTTAATGATAGAGACAGTGTCTTTGCAGATACTTCTTCCTCAAAAGAAATGGGGAATTAAAATAATGGTTCCAACTTGTCTCCCCACTGATTTAACCTCTTGAAATAATCATTATATGAGGATGAAGGTGTCTGTCTGTCCTTGTATGGACCTTTAAGTCACTGGTAACATGCGAACCTAGTGAACCTGGTCAGGGTTTTTGGTTTCTTGTCTTGGGTTCTACCACCATGCAACAGAAGTCCAAGCCACTTCTTAAAAGGTGGTGCCATGGCCCAAATTATAGGGAAATATTTGAGTTCATCCACCAAAATAATATGGAAGAAGTTCAGTGGAGATTGGTCCTGCCTGACGATACTAGAACTAGAGAGTTTGCAGGGATGTAAATCTTTTGCAGGGATATGCAGTAGACTTTAAACCATGATGTCCAATATCAAGTTTTCTCACTAGTACATTTTAAATGAAGCAATGCAGCTTACCCTATTTCTTTTTCCCACGCTGTAGCAATGTGGGTAACTATTTTCCTCTACCAACTGCTTCTACTGTACTACTACTAGCAAACTGCATAACTAATAATACCTCCAAGTCTCCTGTGTCATAATGCATTTTTCTCAGTTGTTTGCATCCAGCTTCTGCCTGTCCTCCAGGTTTTCTCTTCCCTTATAGAGTCCTCTTTTGTGAGAGTCTTTAATTCTGTGACTTACTGCTTAAAGGCTGAAGACATTCAACCAGCATGTCTGGAACATCTAAACAGACTCCTCAATGTTTTTGAAAAAGACTTTGATAAAATGATTTCTAAGATGGGTAAAATGATATATCGAGAGATGAAATGTATGTAAATCAGGAATGTAAAATTCAAAGGTGTTTCTAACAAAATATTTAATCTTTAATGCTTGCTCACCAGAAGCAATGTGTACAAGAATAATCTGCTTTCTCAGGTACTGTTTCACCTTTCAGTGATCTGCAGCTCAGATCTTCATGAGACAGGCAGAAGTGGTCATTTCTGTATTTAATGGAATTTTTTCTTACAGTTTGACTTTTTGAAGCCAATATGATTTTTTGACATTTTTAGCATTTTTTGGCAATAAATTCAGTGCCGTAATTGTTGTATAAGCCACCCTTCTATCTCATGTTCATTTGGTTTCTTATACCACAAGGATTAAAGATCTGTTTCACTTTTGTGCCACCCATGAACCTCCATATCTATCACATATACTAGATAATGAGGGAATGAGGGGTGGTTTTGCCTTAAGTCCTAGACCTAGACTTGCATCACTGCATAAGAAAAATAGGCTTTTGTGTTAGTCTCTTGCTTGCTCATGTTAATGTAACAGTGAGTATGGATAGACTCAAATCTAAATGGCTTTGTAGCTAAGCAAACAGGGAAGCCTTTAAGAGGTGATGAGGTGAAAAGATTTTAAAATAGCTGCAGTATGTACAAGCAAATGGGCAAATATAAATGCTAACTGCAAAAGTCGAAGGAGCTAAAGGATAATCCTCGCATGATGTTTTGAACAACACCCGGTGTTTCCTTGGATGTTCATTGACAAGCAAACTAGCAAATTATCTTGAAAGCAAAAGCAGCTGCATGCTATGGAATCTGCAGTAAAAAGATAAGTACAAAGAAATGAACTGTTTTCTACAAACACAGCGAAAACAAATGCAGAAGGCTATCTTGATTTTTACATCCTGGTGTGTTATTTCACATTCTAGACAGTATTCTACAGTGCTTGAAAATCAGCTGGGAGGAGTATGGAAATCTAGTGTACTTTTTCCAAAAGTCATGAAAGGTCATTTGCAAGTGTTTTCAGGTAGCCTTGAGCTGAGGATTGCTGCAGAACCACAGTATTCTAAATATTATAGCACTTGGCATTCTCTTCAAGTGCTTCAGAGTAATTATAGGAGAGGTAGTTAATCTTCTAATAACAGGATTGCTTTGGTTGTAGGCTTTTCTTAAACTGAAATTCARAGTGGTGACAGAAACTGTATATCAACAAAACATGATGATATTTGACTAGGTGATGATAGCTTAAAAATAAATTTATCAGTATGTTGCTTTTGAACCTGATGCATATGAAATCCACGATCCATTTGTTCAATTAAGTTGTCTGTGGAGAGTAACATTGTGATATGCCTCTGTAAAACATCCCTTCAACTTGGGAGGAGCAAGGTGTGACTTCATTGCTTCTGGATAAACTGGCAAGGGGAAGTATTTGAAGTAATACCTTTGCTCATGATTACACAGTGAAACAGGCTYCTAGTGAACAATTCCTCTGCTAATAACATCAAGAAGGAGCTTCATGTACTTAAGCTCCACAAAKAAAATTATTAGTAAAGCTATTTTATAACTAGAGTAGTTCTTCCTTTTGCTCCTTATACTCAGAAATAGGAGCAGAAAGTATGGAAAATGACTTAATTAAAGTTTTCTAATTCAAAAAATATGTCAAGGAAGAAAATGCTTATGTGAAGGATAGTGAGCCTCATCAGTCTGTTACTACTACTCTACTACTTTTTTTTTTGGATATGATATTCTAAGAGGAAACACTCATTTCAAGTGTAAATAGTATTTTTTGTTGAAAAACATATTTAGTTATCTTATTCATTTGCACTTGAAATATTCAAAGCTGCACAGGAACTGCCTCCTTTTAAGGAGTATTTTGTGCTGGCTACGTGAATTTTTCACCAAGACAATAGTTCTGGGCATCCTTGGTCTCTTGCAAAGTTCAGCATCTTTGTGCATGCTTGTATTAGTTTGAGGTATAGTTAATTGGTTTTCTGTACATCTTCTTGTACACCTTCTGTACATCCAAACTGTCCACAGTTTGGACTGTTTCTTAATATTTACTGATGCTAAACAATCATATACATCCCTAAGCTGCTTATTGATAACCCTGTTCTTCCAGTATGCATAGTTAGGCTTAAGTTCTTAATATACTTGCAAACCAATATCACTTAGATCAGTTAATATTTTTGTATCTTGGTGCATGATAGCTACTTAAAACAACACTTGAGAGATACAAATCTGCCTTTCCTTAGGTATAGGATGGTTTCAGATAATGACATGATCGCTTTTCTCTTAAGACTGAGGTCTGAGCAATATGGGCTTTGGTTGTCTTGTTTCTTTGGTCATCAGGAAGTGACTTTCAGTAAAACATCGGGCTCTCTAAAGAGCCCTACCAGAAAGGAAGAGCAGGTAAAAATCGGGCCTGTGGTTTTAAGGGGTAACTGTGTTGCACAAGAGTTGGCAGCTTCTCTAAGGGGTTGGGTCTTAGATACTTACATGGCCCTGACATTCTGTAGWGTGTAGCTTGTTGGGTCCTTGTCCGATAAAAACTGCAACAAGCTATTACAGTTGTTGCAACTTTAACAAACAAATTAAATCACAGATACTAACCAGCCTATTCTAACCAAGGCTTCTACTTCACTTAATTTTACTGTGAAAAAATGTTTATTTTATGAATCTTGTCTTTCCTGAGAACAATTTTAATCACCCTTTTCTTCAGGAACTAAAAAGTTTCTAGGAAATTTATCAAATACTGTACAGCTTAACCTAGTTTTATGTCTGTCACTCTTCCATCTCTAAAGTGTTTTCTGTTTTCCATGTTAACATGCATGTTTACTAATCTGTGCGTTATTTTTATTTTGATCAATATAAAGGTAATATTGTAATATTTCATATATCTAAAGTGTTTACTTAAAGAATATTTATGAGCACTCTAGTCAACTTGGAGTCTAGTCAACTTGGAAATACAAAAAAAAGTGCATATAACAGCTAAGCTGTAATTAAAATAAATAAAGTAAAAATAAATCAGGGTACTGAAAACTTAGTGTGCATTTTTTGTCACTGCCTTCTGTCCTTTCAAGATTAGGGTATTACTATTTCCATGGTAATTGACTTAGACATTGAACTAAAATGCTGAAAGACAGACTTAAATCTCTGAAATCCGTATTTTAGCCTATCTATGGCCAAAGCCACCTTCCTTCTCTAATTCAAAATGATCTCTTCTGAAGAACATGTGAGGTCCTTGAATCAACCATTGAGCAGGGTCTTTTCTGCAAAATGTATTTTCTTCAACTTATCATTTCTTGATATCTTTATATGCTACTACTTTAGAGCAGAATAGAGGGCAATTGTCTGTGTATTATTTAAGTAACACCAAATAGTATTATGACTTCTGCATAAACTCTTCAGCTCACTTTTTTTCTTCATGTATTACTTTTTTTAATATTTTCATTTTTCTTTAGGATGTATATTATTTCTAGTAGCTGATATTGAAAGAAATTACCTCTGATTGCACAAAGTATTATCACAGTTTGATTAAACAAAAAAAGAACAAACAAAAATCTTTTGAAATCTTCACTAATCTTAAATTACAGAAGAAGTGTCCAGAGAGGATGTTTGCAAGCTGACTGCAGTTGGAGTATGGGGTGGGAAGGGAGATAAGGCTGCCTTTCCCCTTAGCCCCCCTTCTTTGCACCAGCAAGTCTGTAAGTGCTTTTGCATCAACTTTGCAAGCTTTGAAGCTCTGCAGGCTCTCCCAAGTTTTACTTTGCTGTCCTGAACTAGTATATACCTTGAATTAGAGGTGTTAGTCATGATCTTTTTCATTTTTGGAATATACAGTGACACAAATATTTTTGTAACTAACTTCTGTAGCTCTAGGTACTTTTTTTGAACTGCTCTCTTTTTTTTTTTTTTTTTTTTTTTGTAGATTGCTTACCCACAACAGTCTGTTTTGGGAACTGAATGCCACAAACTAGAAGTACCTTACATATTTCTTCATACCAAGATTCATTTTCTAAAGCTTGAACTCCGATGATCCCTCTGAATCTTTGAAGTTATAGCCCTTCGTGTTTTGCTTGATTCAAAGAGCAGTTTTTCCTTCTTACTGCTTAGGGTGAATAAGAACAGTGTGATAGGAATGCTCATCCACTGTGCAGTAAGAGAAAAGTTGACTTGGCTTATGGTGAATAGACAAGCCTGCTAACTGTGTTCTTTAGTTTTCAGTCACGCTGTAGAAAGATTTTTACATGAGTAACACATATCAACATTTTATCCATCTTATGCAATTATGGGAGCTCTTTTGCAAGCTTGTTTGGAAGCCTAAAGTTTATTTTTAAATACCTGGCTCCACAGGAAAGACTTACTTTTTTTTTGCTTGAAAAACTTACTTTTTTATTCCATGAATGAGTTATATTCTTACACAGGAATCCCAGCTACTAAGAAGAAGGTCTGATGCAAAATTGCAAAGTAAAGTCCTCAAAAGCAGGGGTGGGGAGTGTGTGTGTGAGTGTATGAATACAAATTCTGCATCTTGTTAAATTGGGTTTGTGGTAACGAGTTATGCGTTTACCCCACTCTCTTTGCAGGGGAAGGACTACTGGCTAAAATCATGTAGGCCTTCTATTTGAGAAGCTTTAAAAATGTCTATAATCTGATTTGTAATAATTATACTTTAAACATAGAGTGAAAGTCTCTTTTTTAATATTGCAGACAGTAAAAGTCTTTCTGCACTTAATGAAATATTATTTTTATACATTAAGTGGTCTTGATGTTTTATTTGACCATAGGAAAACATGCAGTCATTACTCTTGAAAAGAAAGGAGGGAGTTTTGGCATAATTGAAAATAAAATGGAGCAATTGTTATCAGTGTTTTGTGCTGGAGAGCAGCTCTGTGGAGAGGGACCTGGAAGTCCTGGTTGACAACAAGTTAACCATGAGCCAGCAGTACCTTGAGGCCAAGGAGGCCAATGGGATCCTGGCTGCATCGGGAGGATGTTGCCAGCAGGTCGTGGGAGGGGATCCTGCCCCTCTACTCAGTTCTGGTGAGGCCGCACCTGGAGTACTGGGGCAGCTCTGGGCTCCCCAGTATAAGAGGAATGTGGAACTTCTAGAGAGGGTCCAGCGGAGGGCAACAAAAATGATTAAGGTAAGGGAAAATCTGTCATACAAGGAAAGACTGAGTGAGCTGGGCGTGTTTAGCCTGGAGAAGAGAAGACTGAGAGGAGATCTAATTAATATGTACAAATACCTGAGGGGAGAATGTAGGGAGGAGGGGGCCAAACTCTTCTCAGTGGTGACCAGTGATAGGACAAAGGGTAATGGGTATAAGTTGCAACACGGGAAGTTTCATCTCCATATGAAGAAGAATTTCTTCTCTGTGATGGTGACAGAGCCCTGGAACAGGCTGCCCAGGGAGGCTGTGGAGTCTCCTTCTCTGGAGATCTTCAAAATCCACCTGGATGTCGCCCTGTGCCACATGCTCTAGGTGTCTGTGCTGGAGCAGGGGGTTGGACTAGATGGGACCAGAGGTCCCTTCCAACCTTTACCATTCCGTGATTCTGTACACTAATATTTAGATATAACTTAAAATTGTAACCTAACAGTGTATGCAATATGTGACATGAAACATAAGACCCCTTGTTACTGAAAAGTTCAACTATAAATGGTGAAGTGTAGTGATGTCAAGTCTTGTTTTTTGGAGCTTATTGGGAAAAAGTAATGTTAAGCGACCTCATGCTCAAAGCAGAATTTTTAGAAAGCTTTAATGAGCTTAGCAGCAAGTCATAGGATTTATTTTTAAAAAATCTTTTCCTTGCCTCTCTGGAGACTGACAATGTATTGTTCTGCTCCTTTGAGTAGCATTCTCTCAAATACCTGTTTTAAGAATTAGCAGGGTATATTTTTGCCTATTCCTTAAAAGAGCTAATTTGTATGTACATCATCTTTATGTAAAAATCTTCCTTTAGAAAKTACCTGAAATTTTGTAAAGACTCAYATCAACAGCTGGGTAACACTTCAGTGTCTTTTCTTTATTAAACTTGGTTTAAGAAATAATGAAGTGCCTCATYTACATCTGCTTTTAGTAGCCYTTTTTTTTTTTTCATTAGGCTAGTAAGAAAAATAACAGCAAGTTTTATTAGATCTTATCTGACCACCAAGGATGATAAGCTCTGGTAAACTTACCAGTTTAAACTTTGGATAAGCTGTTCCARAGTTTGTATTCTAATAATTCTAGTCTAGCTTGAGAAAAAGCAGAGTCTCAACTCAAATAGATGTTGTGCTGAGTCCTCATATGCCTAATAAAACTCCTCCATGTCTGGATAGTTGCATCCTTTGATGCAGCTGTTACTGCAGAGTTTTTAAGTCACTAGTCATCTTTAGCTAAATAGTGCTGACACATGCCACCCCCCCGCCCTTTATTTTTCCTCCCCTCCTCCAGTTAAGGCTTTTGAAACTCAGTTTTACCTTGTTAGCAAGATGAAGATTCTTTCCTATGCTTTGCTGAAGCTTATAGTGAGACTGTGACCTTAATTTTCTTTATTTTAAAAAAATGCTGTGTATCTTTTCATCTTCCCTGAATACAAATGGTATGAAAGCAAAAGCTTTTACTGATCCTTAGTAAATTCTGGTATACTATTTAAAAATAAATAAAAACAAATCCCTCCTCAAATGATGCAAATGAAGAATATAGTAGGCTTGCTGTAAGATTTAGATCAGAGTCAATTCTGTCAGTTTCATGAAAACTTACAGGTCTTTATTCCTGAGAGACTTTCAACAAGCCTCAAATATACTTATTTTAATTAAGGTTTTGTTTTACTCAGACGAGAAGGATAAAAGCCTTAACATCTAAAAACTTTAAAGGAGAACAGATGCATTTCTTTTTATCTTGTGTGTTTTCAGTGTGGTAGCTTGTTAAGATGCTTTTTCAAGCATCCATAAGAAGAGTTGCATCCAAAAATTTTAATATAGAAAATATGAAAGTGTTCTGATAAGCCATAGGCTTACATGCCTATCAGATATCTGTGCTTCCCCAGTTATTTTTTTTTTTTACCTCAAAATCTTCATGTTTGCTTTGTGAATAGTGTGACTTGGATCTTTAAATGAAGCTATTTGTATGATACTTGAAGATTTTCAAGGCTTTCTGCCCTGATTTTTAGTAAGTGGAATTGAAGGGAAGGGGAGTTTAAAATAGTCAACAGCTTTGCAAGCCTAATTTAAGAACTCTGTAGTTCTTAACTTATCTTAAAGAAATTTAACATTCACATGAAGAAATCTAGAAACTTTGTAAAGCCATCCTAAGAGTATACATTTAATTACTGTTTAACAAAAACCGTCTGGAGATGGTTGCCAAGACTGGCATTTTTTCTTTTGAATTTTACTGTCACCTTTACATTTATTCCACCTCAAATATATGACTATCATGTTTAATAAGTAGATTAAATTTGTAGCTCCCTAGTTTCAATGCAACAATCCAAAATGGTCCTCGTGAACCACGCAAGTATTCATTAGAGAAGAAATGACAGAGATTTGAGGAAACAACAGAGAGGATAAAGTGTGTGTCAGCAGTGCTGTTCGATGTTCTGAAGAGCTCTCAGAAGACTTGTGTGGCTCGCTGTCTCGTGAATCTGGTTTTGGTTTCTGCAGCATATCTAATCAGCCCAGTGTGTGTGCCTCAGAAATGCTGAAGAGGCTTCTTCATAAACTAGAGCTGGCTACAGCTGTGTGATATCTTTGCCACTTGGACATTAATAATGGAGCATGAAAAGAGTTTTAAACCTGTCAATTCATAACTTTAAAAAAAAATCAGTCTGGAAAAAGTCTTTACATGGAAAACTAAAGAAAATTAACAAAAAAGGAATTCTTCTGTCTGTAGAAGGATTAGGTGCCTGAACTTTTGGACCAAATAAGTGTTTCTGATGTGGTTGCGGTCATCTGTCTAACGTTGTTTTTGACAACAAAGGATAGCTCTTAATGTACTTTAAAACCTTACTATTAGTGAAATAGTGTCAGAGACTGCAGCAAGTGTGGTCATAATAGCTGATACACCTTTAGCTTTTGCAGTGACCATTCCAGTGCTAGCCCTGTAATTTAAAGCAGTTTGCATTTTGAGTTTGCTTAATAAGAGGGCTGAGAGCATTTTATGCTCTAGGAAGTGCTTCAAGCCAAGCCAGTTCTTCCTGTTAATTTATTTACTTTTGACTAATGAAAAACTAAAGCTAGTTTTAGCATAAGTAATAACAACATCATGTTAAGATGAGTAATAACATTTAAAAAATCAGCAGCCTTGACTCTGGCTATTCATTACGCCCTGTCACTAATTCAGCAGCTTTAATAGCCTGACAGGGAATTGGCCTGGACTAGCATTTTATTKGGAAGCTCCTGTGTCCTCTTCTGGCACTGTTAGACCTAGGTGCTAGATGTTACTATCTACTTTTATGCCCCAGTTCTTCATACTCTGCTGTCATTTCCCACAAAGGCCATTCACAAGAGCTTTTTGCTAACACCAGCTTTGTTGCTCTATTGAGAACATAGGAAAGAAGTTAATTTCCAGTATTATTTAATTATGGAAAAAAAAAAGACTTTTCTTTCTATTCTAGACATGTGGAAGCTCTACACTCAAGACTGTAATTCTTTTATTGTTGTTGTTCTGCAAATTCTAGGTGTATTTTTGACTTTTCCCTACCCCCCACTATAACTATCTAGCTGTCCTATAGCAAGTGGGATTCAATCATCGCTACTACAGGGTTTGCCCTTGTTCGTTCAAAGAATCAAAAGCACTCAATATGTATCTATCAATAGCACTCAATAGTATCTATCAAACACTTAAGAAAACAAGGAACACATGTTTAATAATATCTAGGAAGATCAGGTGCAAGTTCCAGTCTGAAGCAAAGTGAAAGAATGGGGAAAATTTAGTTAGTACTTCTGGTGAAGATAACCTGGCACTGACCACCGGTACAGCATGGATTAATTATTTCTTATCTCATAGCCAACACTGGCCTGCTGGAGAAAGCCTAGTCTCTTTGGGAGATTTTATGTATACCATGTTTTTTAGTCTTATTTGCTTGTATGTGGAGGTGTTTATTAGGTTAATTATAACCATTACCATGGCACTGTATCAAGGTTAATCTGTCCAAGTGCATCTAATTCCTCAGCAATCGTATGAATAAAGTAATCATTGTTCTTTACTGTGTCGTATATGAACTCATTAGATAAGTAGGCAAATTAGACATCATAAAGGGTGTTCTCAGTCTTGTCACCACTGTGGACTTTTTACAGATGCCCAAGAAGGTGGAGTACCTACTTGACTTGCTCTGAATCTGTTACCTCGTGCATAAYTACTTGCTTTTAAATTACACCTTCAATACTGAGGACTTCTAGTTCATAGAGAATATTTCAATCTATTCTGAGACACTTGGTGTTGGTAACTGCATTTCATCAATAAATAGTATTTCCCTTTTTTTTTCCGTTTGTGTGTAGTCACTGAATTTTTGAAAATGGTAGCTGCTTAATTTATTGTACCTGCTTAATTTATTGTAGCTGCTTAGTTTATTGTACCTGATGCTGTAATAGTACATAGATATTCAATAGAACATAGTATTCAATGTTATCAAATTGCATATGCCAGTCAGATATCTGTCAGGTTGTTTTCTTGAAACTTAACTAATTTATATAGGAAAGCAAAGRTATTATTAATGTTCAAGAAACTATACTTACTTGTACTGGAATATTCCATTTTGCTTTAACATTAAGACAGTTTTTCTAATTTGCTTTGATCAAAAAAGGCAGTGAGATCATGAAATTACGCCATGAAATTGAATCCTTAAGGCACTAAAACCATCTTAGAATTCAGTTTTATTCAGAAATTCCTCCCAGGCTTCTTGAAACCCTACTCCTTTCTGCAAAACAAAACAGATAAGCTATTCTCACTTTTCAGAGCTCTGATATTTCTTTGTGGATGTTACAGGAATATCACCAACCTGAAGGGCTTCATCCTAGAAGCTCTGGTTATTCATTGTGTTTGCGTTTGTTGTCAGCTGTTGAGGTCTATCAGTTGAGGTGTACTTTTCAGGCTTTAAAACACTTTACCAGGACACCCTTCCAACCTTAAGGATTCCATGATTCTGTGACACCACTGACCCATCGTCCTGTTTCAAAAACATACTCATCCTCACAATTCATTCATTAGCCCTTTGTTAGACATTAAAACTGTAGCAATGTAAGAAGTACAGATTCTGAGTTCAAAAAGTCAACAGTACTGCCTGTTTGGATCCCTGTTCTTGCTCTCTAGAGTATTTTTTTTTATCAATAGTCACTTACTGAGGGATATGTACTGATACTTAGTTAAAGAAACAAAAATTACTGGCGGCACCACCAACATAGTCCTTTCTGGAGTCTGTTAGAGTGAATTGTGCAGTCTCTGTCTTCAAACTTTTCAGGGTGCCAGGCTGAGTTCTTTTAGATTAATGTGTAGTATGTTGCATTGCTCCTTTTTTTTTTTTATGACTTCAGGTTGGAACAGCAGCTTTGCAATCCCGAAAGACCTCATTAGCTAAGAGAATCTTGTCTAATGCATATAAAGTTGATCCATGTTAGGCCCTGTGTTCATTCTGTACTTACAGGTATCACTTACATTGAGAAGTGACTATTCTGTATACRCCATATAACAATTTCTTAGTTTTTTTAAAAAAGAATCTGTTAAATTAGTTCACATTTCCTAATATCATTCATTATTTTGCTCTCTTGTACTGTTTTAATAACACATGACATTAAACAGGATTACCTAAGCTAGCAGGTAAGTCTCCTGGCAGTGCTTCAGGAAAACTGGTAAAATGTCTGGCTGGRTGCAATATTTGTTTTGCAGTTTACCTTAATTTCAGTGGATTTTAGTTCCATAAAATATATAAAGTTTATTTGTGCACTTATTTAAATGACCAATAAAAGGTACCAAGATTTTCTTATTTTACAGGTCAACAGCAAGGACAAGATGGAGGAGTAAAAGTACAGCAAGCCACAATAGCCCCTGTAACTGTAGCAGTAGGTGGCATTGCTAATGCAGCCATTGGTGCTGTTAGTCCTGACCAGATAACACAAGTGCAGCTGCAGCAAGCTCAACAAGCTTCTGACCAGGAAACACAACCTGGCAAGAGATTGAAAAGAGTTGCCTGCTCATGTCCTAACTGTAGAGAGGGAGAAGGAAGGTAAATCCATAAATATTTAAGCAATTTATTACAGCTTGGCTAATTTAAATATGTTTTCTTTGTATTGGCTACATGTTTTTAATCCTATCTCTTGGAAAATATGCCTGTATATTTCTTTTTCATCAGCAGATTGTAATTTTCTCAATTAATAGAAATATTTTTCCAAAGTTAATATTTTCTAGTATTATTACTGACCTATTTAAATTTCATCTTTTTAGAGGCAGCAATGAGCCAGGAAAAAAGAAGCAACATATCTGCCATATTGAAGGATGTGGAAAAGTTTATGGCAAGACATCTCATCTCCGAGCACATCTGCGTTGGCATACCGGTGAAAGGCCATTTATATGCAACTGGATTTTTTGTGGCAAGCGATTTACAAGAAGTGATGAGTTGCAAAGACATAGAAGAACCCACACAGGTTGGTCAGCAATCTCTGTATACATGATGTAGCAGGTCTGAATCTTGTAGGCCATACCTTAACAGTTATATAAAAAATGCCGTTAGGATCTCTGAAAGCTTCATTATATGTAAATAAAATAACTCAAAACGGTACTTTATTTACGTATAATAACTAATTTAAGGTAGATRTTAGTTTTTTATTAGCACCAGATAAGCTTGAAATCAAGTCATTAAAATGATGTGTTCAAAAAGTTCTTTTGTATCTCCACTATAAGTGACCTTCTCGTCACAGTACTGATATACTGTAGTGTCCCGCAGTRTCCAATCTTTGTTCAGCATATTTTCTCTAGCAGGTAGGGTGGCTGTGAGCCAAGCAGCTGATTCTTCATTTCTACTAGTTCAATCCTTTAGAATTTTAGCCTATTGCTCTATATTTAGCCTATCCAGTTGGTCTACTTGTGAAGTTTCAAGAAACGCTTGACAAYGCAAGTTCTCTTAACAGTTCACGTTAGAAAGGTGAACCTTCCAGAAACTGGAAATTGTATCAGCCTTCATACTTCCAGCCCCACGAAGGCTTCCCCYGACCCCAACATGTAGCCTCTCAAGATAGCACTTGAAGGAAACACACCCATGACATTTGAACATTGACAGCATTTTTATTATTATCATGAGAGATTCACAGGGCTTTGAGATTCATGTTTCCAAATTACCTTCTCATCACTGTAATCTAAGTAAAATAAGGGKTTTTTTCCTTTTTTGTTGTTGCTTTGTGTTTTTTTTTAATGTTATCAAATATTTCTTTTAGGCTTTTTATGTCTCATACACTGTGAAGTGTATGAAAATGGCGATCTGAAGTTAGTGACATAAAGTGATCTAATGAACTGAAATTCAAACTACACATGAGATAATCATATAGAAAATATTTGATGAAAGCAATTTTAGAGTGTAGAGCCAAAAGCCTGTGACTGACAGAGGTGGAAATCAAACAGGTAGAGAAGGAAACATTGTCTACAAAAGGATGCTTCAAACGATGAATACAGAAGTGTCAAATGATACGGTAAAAATAGTATTTAATGGTCTATTTCAGTAACATTTTGGATTTATTCTTCTTTTAAAAAAGGTGAAAAGAGATTTGAGTGCCCGGAATGTTCTAAGAGGTTTATGAGAAGTGACCATCTCTCAAAACATGTCAAAACTCACCAGAACAAGAAGGGTGGTGGAACAGCTCTTGCTATTGTTACCTCGGGAGAACTGGACTCCTCCGTTACTGAGGTTCTTGGTTCTCCAAGAATTGTCACTGTTGCTGCCATTTCTCAAGATTCAAACCCAGCAACTCCTAATGTTTCAACAAACATGGAGGAATTCTGAAAGGATCATTTATACAGACGCCTAGTGCTGCACTTAAGTTTACATGCCTTTCAGGATGTGGAAGTGGGCTGGTAAAGTGGATGACAGAGCAGGAAATCATGTTTTCAGACTTCTCTTAAGTGTTCCAGGTTGGAGGGTCAGCATGGAAAGTGTACACTGGTGCAACAAGAAAAAAATTTCAAAAATACAAACAGCGCAAATTGATGAACTGGATAAACAGATGGGGGAATATTATTTCCATACTGTACTTTTTTAGTTATATATCTGTATATCATGTAATGATTTTAAATGAACTTTTCCTTCTATTTTAGCATTGTATGTTAATATGTTTGTAAAATCAGATAATGTCAATGTAAAACAGGGTGAACCTTGACAAGGATCGAGTTCATTTGATGAAGGTACTTCGTTTTTAATACAGATTTGTAATATTTTCATGGGAGCATCCTTTTCCCGTAAGGCACAACAAAACTGAATACATATTGAATTACAATTGAAGGATTTTATTTTTTTGCTTAGTCCACAGAACATGTCAATTGATTTTGGCCGTCTTTTCTCACATTTTGGAATTATTCAAATAACAGCTGGACAATTTGCTTGCTGCAAAATGCATCTGAGGTAGGCCTCAGATAATTCTGACCACTACATTGTAGTAGTGTGTATAAAAGACAATCAGTGAATTCTAATCCCTCTCTTTCTTTGGAGAGTTAAGGTTATGTAGAATTAGTGTATACAGTAGGAAAAACTAAACTGTAGGAAGATATTAACATAAGATTTTACAAAAATAATGGTATCTTTATGTAGGATGAAAATTATTATGACAACTTGTATGTCAATTTTTGGTATTTCATTTCATTATATTTTAAAACACCAGTGGTCCATTTCTAACTTATGGGTAACATGAAACCTAAAAACTCAATCTTAAATACTTAATTGTTTCAATCTTGTTAGAATTTGTGGACATTAATCAGAGAATTGTCTCCATGAGTGTTGTAGCTCATTCTCCAGCTTCTTCTTCCTGTAAATACTACTTATTATATTGTGGTTAATGTGCTGAGTTCTTTATACTTTGACTTAATAGCCAAAGAAAAGAATTAATTATCACATTTTAACCAAAAAAAGGCATTGTAAGTAAAAAGTTTTCTCCCCATTCCCCTAAATATTACTGTCTTTATTCACTTTCCAAGGATAATATGTGGTCTGGTAATATATGTGTCACCTCTAAAATCTTACAGTGAGCCTCCAACCACAAAACCAACTGGGGAAAAGGAATACAGCTGTGTGCATTACACAACTTTTGATTTGAAAGGTTTGGTTAAATTTTCAGGTGTGTCAGTTTGATAGGAATATAGAGAAAATGAAAACAAAACAGCAAACAGTGCATTTGTGTGTAAAAATTCCAGTGCGTACACGGAGGAAAGATGGCCAAATATTTCATACTCAGGATTTTTAATTATTCCCATAGGCATAAATGTAGTCTTTTACAAATGTAGCTATTTAGTAATATCTCTCATGACCATTTTTTAATTACAGAACAAGACTTTTTTGATGTAACTAAAGGAAGTACAGTGCAAGAAGGATAAGATTTTTTTTCCTGTAAATTACAAATGAAAGTCTGTGTTTGGTAACTGTTAGTTTGAGACGTGTAACAGATACCTTGTGAATTCCCTCACCAAACATATACTTCTCATCTGAATACTTTATCAATCTTGTGGTGTTTTGTGTATTTTTGAAGCAAGAGAAATACCAATCATTGTTTACACTGTGTACACTTTAGGCCAGCCCTTTGTAGCAAAATACTAAACTGAAGGTATTTTATACTTTCGGTTTACATTTAAAAAGCTTTGAGATTAAAGAAAAACAATTTTACACTGTGGTTATAAATTTCAAGTTTCTTAAAGCTTTTGTAGACTTGTAACAGAGTCTTTAAATTTTAGTTGGGTTTTGTACATTATTTTGTATATTTTATTTAAAGTACTCTTAACTGATGTATCTGGATTTAAAACATCAGAATCAATTAGATGTTACATTTAATACAGACGAACATTAGGTAGTATTAACTGTTAATTTTATTATATAGGAAATGAAAACTTCAAATATATATTTTATCATTATGCTTCACAATCAGTGCTATAAATTTCTTTATGCAAAGAAAAACTTTCCTAATATTATTACCATGTTTCCTAGAAGTTAACAATTTTTGTAAACCGAAGTTCTGAGCATTCTGCACAACCATTTCATATATAATTTTTTCATGCATACTTATGTATGCAAATGGGAAACTGAAGTCATTTTTAATCTGCAGTGAATCCCTATTATAGATGTATCAAAACCTAAATCTGGTTGGCTTCATAGCGTCTCAAGTACATTAACTTGTGTTAGCAGGTGCACGTTTTACCGCTGGAATTAGAAATATTTTGACAGTCTGTTCTGCATACCATTCTGAATCCACTTTTCTGTCTTAAAAGGATCGTAAATTTCAATGTCCTTTATTTGACTCAGTGGGATATAGCTGTTGTAAGTAATAGGGCACAGATGTGCAGTAGTATCTTGTTTAATGGCATTTCACTGTTCATTCCCTTTACCACCGTTAAAAATTTTGCTTTATTGTAATTATCAGTGCAAAGTGTATTTACCATGGTAGATACTCCAGTGTTAGAATAGTTTTTTTTTTCCTTAAAATACGCTTTCTTTGGTTAGGTTTGTGTATGTGTTGCCGATTACATTAGAAATTGGTGTTAAGTCATTATTTATCACATTCTTTCACGAGAGCAGTAATAAAAGTGTGTAATCTAGGAGAAAAAGTTAATTTGTCAAAGTTAGGTAAGCATGATGTTTAGGTCCTATTTTTCAATTTTATAACTGTTTTATTGCAACAATATTTGTATTTAAGTCTTCATTTTAATGCCTTGTGGTGTTTTTTTTTATGCATGTCACTGAATTGTCATCCCGCAAGAATTGATGTGCAGCATAGGGTATTAAATCTACATAATGATTTTGAAACAGAAAAATAGTTGATGGTAAAAATGTAAATGTTTTGCAAAAGTTCCTTATAAAAAAGTTTTGTAGTAATATTTCACTTGTAAATTTTTCTAAAAAAAATGGAAAAGAAAAAAAATGAACAAGTAACATATCCCCACATGTAGAATTTAGAAATTAACTCTGCCAGCAAAGCCTGTAAGGCATTAATTTGACACTTTTACAATGCTGATTTGTATAATTTTTGGTGGGTTTGGAACTAAAATCATGTACAAGTTGTTGCCTGCAATAACATTTTGCAAGTAACTTATTAAAATTCCCTTGAGTTTAAAAGGTTTCTTCATTTAATTGCTTACATTATAAAGCAGCAATAAATTATGTTTGAATGATAATCTGTTCATCAAGAAGAACACTAGAAAGCAAATACTTCTCAATGGGGAAAGGTTGGCAGCAGCTTCTGGATTTGTGTAATTAAGACCTCTACTTGCTGGTCAGCGTTTCCCAACTGGCAGACTCCCAACAGGGAATTAAAAAAGCAAATTCTAGCTCAGCAAGGTTTGTTTAGCTCTTGGGAATGGAAGTTACAGTTATTTCTAAACATGTACATTTTTAACAAAGAAAATGGCAGGTGAGTAACTGAGGAAAAAGCTTTACTAAGGTAAGGAATAGAGAAAATAAATGAAAGAAAAACAAAAAGGAATATCTAGAATTTGATTTAAGGGAAATGTCATAAATTTACAGACAGAGATTAGGGGGGGAAAAAAAAGGTTTGTTTTCAGAAGAATGCTGAAAGTACTGACTTCAACACATACTGAATTTTTCTCAGAGAAATAAATTCCAAGAATAAAACGACTTGTTTCTTCCATCAAGCTCAAAAGAAGAGGGAATTAAAATTTTATGACTTGTAGTCTTATACTGCAACATGGAATCATCTTGCTTGTTTTCTAATTGAAACCTCAAATCAATTATCTTTATTGTATGTTTGATTAAATGCTTGTTTAATTTTAACTCTCATTAACCTCTATTTGAATGTAATGATTCTAATATCAGACAGACTTATTAACTGAAGTCAAAATATGTAATAATTCAAGTGCCTCTGACGAACTAATGTATCTTTATTGCCCACTTCTTTAGTGTTTTGGCATTAGCATTTTTGTTGTGAATTGTTTTCAAGCTGCACTTTTTTTCTTCTTAAAACAGCTTCTATATTATTGATAAGCAAGTAATCCTCCATGTCTGCAGTCACCAATGTGGTACCAACTTGGAAAATGTAACATAAAATATAAGGATGTTAAGGATGAGTATACATACTTCATTTTACCCTCTTAGTCCTTTAAATGGGATCATTCTGTTTTCTATCAAACATAGAACATAATTCCAAATGGATTAGTATTTTCCTCCAACTTTAAAGTGCATTCATTACTATTACCATAATTTTATGATTATTTTATGAAGCCAGCCCCTTCACCACCGCGACTGAGGGATGTGGCTCCATGCACCCATTCCACAATGGAAGTGATTTGCCATTAACAGAAATGTTGAAAAGCTCTAAATTTTGATACAGAATTCTGTATGTTTGTTCTCCAGAAGTTCTTGGAATATGAAGTTCATAACTTAAAGGATTTTAACAGACTTTAATATTAAGGAATTATTGGAGTGATTTTTTAAAATTATTTTAGTGAGGTATTTTTCTCCCTGTTTTTGCTTTCATTTTTTTTTTTTATTTATTAAACCAAGTTTAAAAAATGTCTACTCCTGAATTGGCCTGATAATAGATAGGTGCATAAGCACCTCTTTGACAGCAGTGTTCAATATAAGGTTCATAGAATCATAGAATCACAGAATGCTTAAGGTTGGAAGGGACCTCAGARGTCATCTAGTCCAACCCCTCTGCTCACGCAGGGTCACCTACAGCACGTGGCACAGGGCTGCGTCCAAGCCGGTTTTAAAGATCTCCAAAGAAGGAGATTCATATTTTAAAGGTTCATAATTTGTAGGTTCCAAGTTTTACCTATCAGTTACATTTTCATATCCTGAAAATGTCTAACCTAGAGCCATCATCAATAATTTCTTTCAGTAATGTTTTTCAGGACATGACTTTCATAAATTTATATATATTTGTAACTATATGTATACATATATTTATACACACATATAYATATGAAGTTCATGTTAACCTTTTAGAGTTTACCCAGGGAAGAAATCCTTTCTATTCTGGAGACCACAACATTCAGAGATTTCTTTGTTTCTACCAGCAATAGGTTGCACCGCGTTTTTAGAATTTTTCACTTTCTCTCTTGCATCTTTCTTCAATGCAGAAGAATATTGTTTCATTGCAGATAGATGTTTATTATGGATTTTGAATTTTGAAACAAACCTAGTCACACACGTTGTTGGCAGATTCTTTCTCTCTTGACTAGCAGCAGAAGTGTTAGATTTAGTACTAAAAATTCTTTAATAAGCAGAAAAAAAAACATTTTATTAGTAGTTGTTTTTCTAAATGCCTCCCTAATCTGCTGGATTTGAGTTGCACTAAGTGAAAAGTAGTCCTCTGTGAGTATTCATGGACATAGTAAATGTCAATCATCATGGATCTGTTTACATTAAGGCAAGCAATCATTTTTTACAGTCATGAACAGAAAGATTCTTCTACTTACACTGAAAAAAATCAATTTCTTTCATTTTTTTTCTCCTCTTTAATAGCAGCATGAAGCTACTTAGAAAGTGAAGCAGTAACCTTGCAGGAATAAAAATACTCTGATGTAAATGGAAAGAGTTTACACAAAACAACAATACATATAAGCTCTTGCTCTTAAATAGGAACAGAACTGATTTTACTGTCTTCCAGCATTAAGCTACCAATAAAGTTCAAATGATAAATTACAGCTTTCACATTAGATACAATTCACATGTCTATATTAATATTTATAAATTTCCCTTGCATGGAATTAAATATGTGAAAAGACCTTTTCTGGAACTAATATTGAAACTTTTGCGCAGTCTTGCCTTTTACTGTTGATTAGCTATAAACCAGTATGTTTACTATTATGTTATTGCTATTTAGCCAGTAATAATGAGTTGGTTCACTCACATTGGTTCATTCACTTTAATTATGACTATTTAATGCCTCTATCTTCTCTTTGCATCAATCTATTTCTTATCTTCTTTTTGTTTCTTCATCTTCTAGATCTGTGCTGTTAGAACAAAAGTTCTTAGAGAACTAAGAACTCTAGTACTAAATCCAATTGGATTGTTATTTAGTCAATGGTAGCCCAGGAGAGCATTGCCATGAAACAACTTCTCTAGAGAGCAGTAGAGCACATAACTAACAGCTATGTGAACAGGTGTTACTTACAGAAATACTACATGCAGTCCTCTCTCTACTTGGTCTTTTGCATCCTTTCAAGTTCTGCTTGTAGCCTGCAGAAGAAAATTAATTGTCTTTAGCTGAGACAAACATTTATTTCAATCAACCTTGCCTGTTAAACAGTGATGATATGAGGAAAATCAGAAGTGAAATTTATGAGAGACTGACTTATAATGTGTCACAAAAGCAGAGAATGAATTATTTGCAGTTATCTTTTTGTGATTCTGAAGAAATATGAACTCAGATATTACTTTAAGATCTATAAAAAGCCTTCACAATGAGCTCATATGAATGCCTCATTTAAAATGACTTCACAGAAAGTTCTGTGCAATTTTTCAGTTGAAGTCTACTGCCCAAAGCTTTCCACTGAGATTCTACAAATAGGAATTTATAATAAAGGATCAGAAATTGACTTTTTTTTCCTTTAGAAGGTGACAGTTTTTCACTTTAAAGAAGAAAAGCTTCTGTTCAAATACTTCACTGAAATCATAGAGATCTCTATCTGATCATGTACATCTACTCAACTTTACTTCGCATTCCTCAAGATTTAAGATTAGGACTTTATTCTGTTAATCAATTGGCCAAATTATATACTCAAACATCCACACTACATATCCTGTCAAATGTACCTAAATTCATCATGCTACAGTAGGAATGGCTAACGCAGGTTGAGGCTTTCAACTAAACTCTTGCTGAATTGTGCTGCTAGAAGACCTGCTTTGCTGAACATTCTAGACAAGATTTAAAGAAAGTGAAGCATAAGGCAAATAAAACTTGAGGATATTTTTTGTCAGTCACAAGATGATAGAAGAAATCAGGATGTCAATTTTTTTTTTTTTTTTTTTGATTTAATCCTTGGTTAAT
>NW_020455868.1:38964-55782 GCF_003342845.1 Nothoprocta perdicaria | reverse complement strand
ATCTCCTTCTTAGCGGGTGCTAATGCAGCCCTCCGGCGGGTGATTACCATGGTGGGTGCGCCGAGGAACTGCTCGCTGCCCGCCCTGCCTGCCCGAACTGCCGCACAAACTGCCGCGCCACGCTCTGTTCGCCCGCGCTCCTGGTCGCCCGCGCTCCCAGGGGGCGGCTCTTGTAGGCGGGGGCTCGGGCAGCCTTACCCTGCCGACTCCGCCCCCGCTGCGCCTGGGCCGCCTGGGGCTGGGGGTGCCTCGCTCGCCGGTTTAGCTGCTCTCGGGTAGGTCTCACGGCGCGAGCCTCCGCTCCAAAGCCGTCACCTACGAGGATGAGCTAGAAAGGTGGAATGAGCTGCAAAGTTGGTGTTACAGCTTTTTAAACCACCGCCTTACCCTGCCGACTCCGCCCCCGCTGCGCCTGGGCCGCCTGGGGCTGGGAGTGCCTCGCTCGCCCTGCTCGGGTGTGTGCGCTGCACTAGGCGGCTTGGGGCCGCCGGTTTAGCTGCTCTCGGGTAGGTCTCTTTGCTGCCCTGCATTTGTCCCCACAGCCCCAGCGCGCAGGCACTGCACAATACAGGGTGTGTTCTGGAATCAGCCCGCTCCATGGTCTCCATAACAGCCCTTGGTGCTGTCCCCATGGTCTTCCCACCAGCCCCAGGCCTTGCCCGACCTTCACCCCGTCCTCCTGCACATAGCGGGAGGCCGTGGGTCAGGGTCTGCCGCAGTCTGGACCCAGAGAAAGAGGTCAGGCAGGAATGGCCATTGCCCCTGCACAGCTGCTGAGCCCAGCAGGCAGATGAAGTGGGTCCAAAGATTGACCCTCACCAGGACCACAGGGAATGGCTGGTCCTGGAAAAGGCTGGAGAAGGGGCTAGGTTCAGGAGGAGTTTCCTGGGGCAGTTTCTACTCCCTCTCCATGCAAGAAGAAATTGGCCTGGGATTGGCCCTGCTTGGGGACCCAATGGGAGGACGATGGTCCACAGCAGCCAGCATCGTGATCTCTGCATGCTCCCTGCCAGCTCCACACAGGAACCAGGAGAGGACTCATCCTGCCAGGGCTCACCACTGGACATCCAAACCTCCAGTTTTGTGCAGAGCCTCCTCTGAATGGGACTTGTGGAGCAATGGGCAGCATATGGGGCAGGGCCTGAGGGGCAGCAGCAAACAAATGTGGCTCCTGAGTCCTGCTTCCTTCAGTGCCAGCTCCCACCAGGACTCCCAGGCTTGCTATTGGTACCACCCTTCTGGAGGGACGATGGCATTGTGAGCTTGAAGCATGGGCAGCATTGATCCTTCCTCAGCCTGGCCAGCACAGCAAGCACTTGTGCCTCTGCACCAGGAACTTGCTTTGCTAGACCCACAATCTGAACATTATCTTGGAAGGTGAAGAGCCTTCCAAGCCCGGTTCCACTTCCTTCTAACCTCAAACAAATCCATCTCTGGGCCTGGAATCTCTGAGGGACTATGGAACATTCCCAAAGGTCCCAATAGTGTCCGTGTGCAGATCTAGATCTGACCCCTTGTATTTCCCAGAGGGTGACATGAATCACTCTCCAGGCCCCCTTCTCTATGCCTGCCAGGTCCTCACTGCAGAGTCCTGCTTTGGCCACAGACACCTGGGTTTAGAGCATGACCTTCAGGTAACGTCACCTTGGAGGACCTCCCACTTTGTGAGGCTCCACTCACTGTCCACCCCACGTACACACTATCCCAGCAGATCCCCTATGCTCTCCTGGCACCTCCATCTTCCCCTCCAGGAGACTGCGTATCTGACACTGTGACACCCTTCCCGTGGGGGACAGATTGGGGTACAATAAATTCATGACCATTCATGCTCTCCATTTTCACTGGACAACTAAGAGTGAGTCCAAATTGAGCCGTTGATCTCTAAGAAGTCAACAAATGATGATGAGCTTTCTGATCCTGAACCTACGGAGAATCCCTGCGGGGATGGAATTCCTTGATTCTATTCTTTACATCAACTATGGAGGAAAAGACCAATCTTCAGGAAGTGCACTGGGTAGAACCTACTTTATTACAAGGAAACAGTCAGGGAGCCAGTTATGAGCCATTTTATGTCAGTAACAGATGACAGAGAGTAGTCTCAGTAGAGGCAGAACAAGTCTAAGCATTTGTGTACCAACATGATAAAAGGTACTACTGCCATTATTAGAAATAATAAAACTAAAGTGAGAAAATAGTGCTCAGTGTCGGTATGGGATGCTGTGGCAATCATTTGGGGAGAGCAAAGACAATTTTACCACTGCTGGAAAATATCCATGCAATGGCTTTCCTCAGGGCATCCTTGAGGTCCTTGTTCCTCATGCTATAGATTACGGGGTTTACTGCTGGAGGAACCACCTCATGCAGAATGGCCAGGACTAGATCCAGAGTTTGCAATGAGATGGAGGGAGGCTTCAGGTAGGCAAAAAATGCAGTGCTGACAAACAAGGAAACCACGGCCAGGTGCGGGAAGCACATGGAAAAGGCTTTGTGGTGGCCCTGCTCAGAGGAGATCCGCAGCACAGCTCTGAGGACTTGAACATAGGACAGCACAATGAAAATGAAACACATAAAGACTTGAGAGGCACTAACCACAATCAGTCCAACTTCCCTGAGGTAGGAGTGTGAGCAGGAGAGCTTGAGGATCTGGGGGATCTCACAGAAGAAATGGTCCAGAACATTGCCTTGGCAGAGAGGTGTGGGAAATATGTTCCCAGTGTGCAGGAGAGCATTGAGAAACCTACTGACCCAGGCAGCTGCTGCCATTTTCACACAAGCTCTGTTGCCCAGGCGGGTCCCGTAGTGCAGGGGTCTGCAGATGGCAACACAGCAGTCACAGGCCATGACTGTGAGGAGCGAAAACTCTGCTGAAAGGAAGAATGTTACCAGGAAGACCTGGGCAGCACATCCAGAGTAGGAAATGGCCCTGTTGTCCCAAAGGGAATTGGCCATGGATTTGGGGATGGTGGTGGAGATGGAGCCCACGTCAAGGAGGGAGTGGCTGAGGAGGAAGAAGTACATGGGGATGTGGAAGTGGTGGTCGCAGGTTATGGCTGTGATGATGAGGCCGTTGGCCAGCAGGGCAGCCAAGCAGATAGATGGTCAGGACGAGGGAGAAGAGCAAGCGCTGCAGCTCCCGCGTGTTGGCAAACAGCAAGAGGAGGAACTCGTTGAGGGAGCTATTGTTGGACATTATTCTGTCTCTGGGCATGCTAGACTCTCCAAAGAAGAAAAGACATTGAGAAGTTAGAGAGACTTTCCAAGCAACACCCAACCCATACTGCAAACCTTGCCATTCTCCTAGAAGCCCCAAAGTTCTGCTGTAGAACAGTGGGAAAAGGACAGTGGGTGTGAGTAGCTCTGGCATTCTTATCAGGGGAAATCCACTCAACTTGTAGAAGGGGTTTTCAGTGTCTTCACTGTGGTTTCTAAAGAGTAAGATAGCAGGAACAGAGTTTCAAGGATCCCATTCCTACTAAACCACATTCCTAACTGCTTCATTTACACATTTACAGGCAAAACGACTCCACCACTTCCCTGGGCAGCCTCTTCCAATGCTTCACCATGCTTACGATATAGAAATTATTCCTAATATCTAATTGAAACTCCCCTGGAGCAATTTGAGGACATATCCTCTTGCTTTATATGTAGTTATACTAGAGAAGAGATCGCACTCCATGACTACTACAACCTCCTTTGAAGTAGTTGTAGAGAGCGATAAGGTCACCCCGAGGCTCCTCCACACTATATAACCACAGCTCCCTTAGCTGTTCCTCAGAAAGTCTGTGCCCCATCCCCTTCACCAGCTTCATTGCCCTTCTTTGGACACGCTCCATCTTCTCCATGTCTTTCTTGCAGTGAGGAGCCCCCAAATTGAACAGTGTTCCAGGTGTGGCCTCTTCAGTGCCAGATGCAGGGGAACAATCACTTCTCTGGTCCTGCTGCCTATACTGTTTCTCACACGAGCCAGGAGGTCATTGACTTCCTGGCCCCCTGGGCACACTGCTGGCTCACGTTCATCCGGCTCTTGACCAACACCCCCAAATCCCTTTCTGGGACGCAGCTCTCCAGTCACTCCACCTCACGCCTGAAGTGCTGAATGGGGTTGCTGTGACGGCAGAGCAGGACTCAGCACTTGACCGTATGGAACCTCCTGCAGGTGATCTCAGCCCATCACTCCACACTGTCTGGATCCCTCTGTGGTGTCTTCCTACCCTCAAGCAGATCAACTCTTCCTCCCAGCTTGATGTTGTCTGTGGATTTGTTTATGGCGCACTCAATTCGCTCATCCAAATAATCACTAAAGATTTTAAAAGGAGCAGCCCCAGCACAGAGCCCTGGAAAGCACTGCTCATATCCTGTCACCAGCTCCATTGAACTCCATTCACCACCATTCTCTGGATCTGGCCATCCAGCTAGTTTTTCACCCAGTAAAGTGTACAGATCTCTAGGCCCTGAGCTGCCAGCTTCTCCAGAAGATAGCAATGGGAGATGGTACCAAAATCTTTCCTGTAGTCTAAGCAGAGCACGTCCATAGCCTTTCCCTCCTTCACTAGGCGGTACCCTTGATCATAGAAGGAGATCAGGTTGGTCAGGGAGGAGCTGTCTTTTATGAACCCATGTTGGCTCGGCCTGATCCTCCAGTTGTCACTTACATGCGGCATGATTGTCTACAAGATCATCTACTGCAGAACTTCCCTCGATAATGAGCACAGTCAGACAGGCCAATGGTTTCCTGGATCCTCCATCCAATCCTTTTTGTAGATAGACATCACATTGGCAAGTCTCCAGTCAAAGGGGACCTCCCCTGTAGAGCAGGACCACTCACAGACAATGCAAAGAGGCTTAGTAAGCACTACTGCCAATTTCCTCAGAACCCTCAGGTGAATCTCATTTGGCCCCATGGACTTGGGAAGGTCCAAGTGATGCAGCAGATCACTGTCTGTTTCCTCTTGGATTATGGGGAGTTTCTTAAGCTCTCTATAGTCGTCTTCCAGCTTGGGGGCCAAGTACCTTAAGAAGAACTGATGTGGGTGTTAAAGATTGAGGGAAAGAAGGTATTAAGTACCTCAGCCTTAGCCTCATCCTTGGTGTCAATATTCCCCGCCACAGCCAAGAAAGGATGAAGATTCTCTTTGGCTATCTTATTCTCGTCAATGTTTCTGTTGAAATAGTTATTGATGTCTTTTTTTCAACATCGGTCAGATTGAGTTCCAGAAGAGTTTTTGCCTTTCTAATTTCCTTCCTTCCTACCCTAGCAATGTCTTTGAACTCTTCCCAAGTTGTCTGCCCCTTCTTCCAAGGGGAAAAAAATCTTTTTCTTTATTCCTTTTTTTTTCTTTTTTCCCCCAGAGTGTCAGTGATAGCTCCCTTTTTGTCCAGCCTGCCCTTCTTCCCCTCTTGTCCATCTTTCAGCACATCGGGATGCCCTGGTCATCATGTTCCTGATCATCACCCTCATCAGAGGCTCCTTTTGAACTCACGGGACTTGGGCCACCTTCCTTTTCGGCCCCGTTCAGCATGTGTCAGAGCCGACTCTGGTAATGGCCTCGGTGCTGCCCACTCAAAGGGGAGGACAGGGGGCTGCCTCTGTCTGCACCTTCCTATTTCATGGCTTTTGCCACAAGTTTGCTGTTCCAGACAATGTCCCTGGACATAAGACTCTGCTGCTCAGTCCTTCCCATGGGGATCACGGCCCCATGACAGGAGACAGGCCTGCAGAGAGTGGGGATTCCTTGGGGACCTCAGCAACAGGCAGTAGAGCAGGGGCACATTGCAGGTGCTTTGGATTAACAAGAAGGCAAGAATATTTGTCCTTGCTGGAGGCAGATGCCATCTGAGGGCAAACGCACGCTGGAGATGTGGGGGACACTGGTCCCTTTCACAAATTGTCACACACAGTCTGTTTTTCACCTGCTTTGGATTTTTTCCCTACAGATTCACCTTCCAACCTTAAGCATTCTATGATTCTATGATTCTATGACAGGACAAGGGACAATGAATGCAAGCTGAAACACAGGAAATTCCATCTCCAGGTGAGGAGGAACTTCTTCACTGTGAGGGTGACAGAGCTCTGCAACAGGCTGCCCAAGGAGGTTTTGGAGTCTACTTTTCTGGAGGTCTTCAAAACCCGCCTGGATGCCACCTTGTGCCACATGCTCTAGGTGTGCCTGCTTGAGCGGGAAGGTTGGACTAGATGATCTCCAGAGGTCCCTTCCAACCTTGAAGATTCTGTGATTCCCGTACTCTTGATGTTCTTTCTGAGCTTTCCTTATTTTCCCATCGTTTCACACTCTTTCCAGTTTGTAACTTTTCCCACACTTTTGAACATATTCCCACGCTATCACTCTTTTGCTGTGCTTTTCCCTATTTTCAAAGCTTTCCATACTTCCACAACACTTTCACACTTCTTTCCACCACTTCAAAATTTTGTCCATGCTTACATTTGGGCTCTACTATTTTCAAACATTTCTGCTTATTTAGAATTCTTTAATACTTTTCACTATGCTTTTAATAATTTTTCCAAACTTGCCCTTCCTTCCCTTCCTTTTTGCTCCTGTGCTCACCACTTGTTCCATAACAAGTATAAGGAAGCAGCTCGAAAGTGTGGCCAAAAGAGCAAAAGGGGGTGAATCAAAACCTGGGGCGTTGCAAGGTGAAATGGGGGCAGGTTTGCTAAGAGCTGAATCCCGTTGCATTCCACTCCATCCTCAGCGGTTAGAGGGGCTGGAGGTGGTACACTCATCTCTTCACAGTGATGCCAAATGCTGAGGTAGTTGTAGGTTGAACCCTGGCCACACAACATTCACCAACACTCTGTCAACTCTGGAGGTGGCCACATTCACAACAATTAATGCAGTTCATGAAGAGTAGGATTTATTTGATTGCAAATACTACCCCACGGGGTTCTTGGCTACCTCTAATGACCAATGCGCAATACTGACTCACCCAGGAAGACGGGAGAGGCCTCTCAACCTCGAGGACACTCCTGAGGCGGCGTCTGGACCCAGAAAGAGATTTCTCCACTGCAGAGGCGCTGATTTCAAAGACGGCCTAGTTGGGACTTGCAAAACCATGCATTAATTCTACACCTTAGTCAAATCAGTGGGCCTGATTAAATCAGTTAATTCTACACCTTTGTCAAATCAGTGCCCTCTCATGGGCACCTGACACTGGCACCAAGGGCAGCTGCTGACTCCTCATGGAGCTGCTCTCCTCGGAGTGGGGACCCTGGAGTTTTTGCCCCTAACAAGGCCACGGTCACCATGGGGATGGCTCCCTCACAATGGCCTTGTGGGCACAATGCCACTGCCATCACAAAGCCCTGGCTGTCACCATGGGGATGGACCCCCATCATGATGCCTTAGTGGTGACCATGTGACTCCATCACAATGTCCTGGCCATCTCCATGGGGACACCCATCACCACCTCTGTGTCTCCAAGCTCTGGTTCTGGTTTTACAGCCTGCTTGGGAGCTTCTGTCTGGGGAGCAGGATGAATTTTCCTCCCCTCAGCTCTGCACTCCCCAGGCCTTGCAGAGGCTGTGCTTCTTCAGGTCTTCCGAGCAGTGATGTACACAAGGCCACCGCTCTTGCTCTGCCCATTCATCCTCACCCCTACACTTCCCACTGGCTCTCTGTCCTTCTCAAGGCAGAGCTCCCTGCACCCCGCTGCTCTCTTGAGTTTCCTTTGTCCACATCACCTGCTCCCTTGTCTGTCATCACAGGCTATCACTTCATCACTCTTGCTGCAGGTTTCTTCTCCCCTAAGTCAATGTCAATTTAATTTTCTCCTCACCAACTGGCTAGGTTGTGGATGAACACATTTCTTTAGCAGATACAGCAGGTGATCCAACAGGAAACCTTGACCCCTTGGAGTGTTAGCCGGGCCAGTGCTCCAGGACATCCTGCATGAAGTTCTGGTCACCCCACCAGATGACATGAACAGACAATGGGCTAATGAGGACCCCTGGGTGGCTGCATCAGACGCTCTCAAGGCCCACGACCACCTTTGGGAGCATCAGGTTCTTCCTGCCCCAGTGTCAGGCACAGGCGGAGAGCGGGCACTGCTCTGCTCTGTGTGGGTAGAGGTGCCCATGGCCAGGAATCCCTGCCCCCTCACTGGGGCAGCTCCTGCCCGGCTGTCCCGGCCCAGGGCTCCTTCTCGCCATCCTGGTGTTCTCCGTTCGGCTCCCATCCCTGCTGCCCGCCTCTCCCTCCAGCCCCACCGCTCACCTCCCTTGTGCTCCAGCGCTCCAGGGGTCCCGTCCATGGACGAGGAGCCGGTGTTGGCCGCCTGCTCCTTTTCCGTCCCAAGCCCTCGCTCTGGGGACATTTCTGCATGGCCTGCGCCTTTCCGGCCTGTCCTCTGCACGCACAGACGCGTCCCCACAGCCTGTGTCACAGCCCAGCCCTCTGACCAGCTGCTCCCACTGAGGGGACCTCACAGGTCCTTGGATGGGGCTGCTCCTGCTGCAGCCAATTGCGCACGGGGACACTAGTGACCTCACAATGTGCCTGGAACCTGCAGCTAGCTCTGGCCAATCAGCAGCAGGGACAGAGGTGACGTCACAAGAAACCTCAGCAACCCAGAGCCTGCTGATGCCATCAGGTCTATAGATAAGGATGTGACATCAGAGTCACCATAAGAGCCAAATCCCTGCTGCTGGCCAATCAGGGACAGGCACAGCAGTGATGTCACCACCAACATCCAGGTCACGTGTCTGCTGCTGGCCAATCAGGGACTGGCACAGCGGTGACGTCACCACCAACCTCCAGGTCGTGTGTCTGCTGCCCTACCAGGTCCTGAGGCAGAACTGCCAACACAACCCACATCCCAACCACGAACCTGTGTCTGCCTTGTCCCCACCAGACCTTGAGGGGACATCACAGCAACCTGTGGGAGCCAAGAGCCCCCTCGGCCCATCCACAGCCACAAGTGTCTTCAGAGTCACCAGTTTTGGGGCTCTCGGTTACTCAGGCAGACATTCCCTTGGGATACGATCGACAGCCATGGCCCTGCTGCTGTGTGTGACGTTACCATACAGAAGGGACCCTGTCCTTGGTCCCAGGAGCATGGGCCAGGTGGTTCTCCAGGCTGTGCTTGGAGAGCACTGTCCTGCAGTGCTTTCCCAGGAGAGGGTCCAGGCGGCAGCAGTGTCCTGGCCCCAGACATCCGCAGGACGGGGTGGATGCAGCTCCAGGGCAGGAGCATCGGCGTTTTCATGGGCTCCCAGTGCAGCCCTGACAGTGGTGGACACAAGTGGGCAGAGCCAGGCACACATGAGTGGCAAGGCCGGGGGTAGGAAAGGTGGCAGGGCTGGGAAAGGGCCCCCCTTCCTCCTTGTGGGGAAGAGAGTCCCCGGGTGATGCTGGACTCGCTCAGGCTGAGGGGAGGGAGCCCAGGCAGGGGGAAGAGGGACAGCAGCCGCACAAGGAAAGGGAGGCCGCTCACTCCATGTACTCACAGCCCTCGTGGCCATGAGCTCCTTAACTGCAGCCGCCTGCAGCCCCTCTGTGCAGCCCCTCTGCCCAGGACAGCGCTCGCTGCCCACTCCAAGCACGTGCTGCCCCTGGCGCTCCCCTGTGCTCCATGGAGGCTCCATGGCCCTCCCAGAAGCATGGACGGCTCTCACGGGCCCATAACCTGTGGGACAGTCCCCAGCAGACACCTCCTGACCACTCACCATCTGCACGGCACTGAACACCCACAGGTGACAGCTGAATCCAGACCTCATTCCCTAACACTTCCCTCTGGGAGCTGATGCCCTTGCGCCCATGCAAAACCAGGCGCAACCAGAGGGCCCTTGTGGGTGCAATTGCCTGAGGCCATTCTTGGCTCTGGCTTGGCAAGGGGAGCCCAGCCTTGAGGCCCAGGGCTGAGAAAATCCCATTTCATTACAGAATGCTACTTGGGAGGGCAGCTCTCATCCAGTGAGGGACAGAAGGACAGAAGGACTCTGGGTCGGGCTGATGCCTCTGGAGAAAGGATGCATTCAAGGATTTGTGCACAATGATGGGTATCAAAGATAAGAACAATCAAAACAAATCATTGCCTTACAAGCAATATCCTTGGTGAAGAGCCATGGGCAGCTTATTGCTGCTGAATCAATACCATTGGAATCAGTTTCTTCAGTGCACCCCTCATCTCCTTGTTTCTCATGCTGTAGATGAGGGGGTTCAGTGAGTACAGAACAGTGACCACCAGATCCAGAGCTGAGGAGGAGATGGAAGGAGGCTTCAGGTCTGCAAAAAATCCCATGCTGACAAACAGGGAGACCACGGAGATGTGTGGGAGGCACGTGGAAAAGACTTTGTGGCAGCCCTGCTCACAGGAGATCCTCAGCACAACTCTGAAGATCTGCACGTAGGACAGCACAATGAAAACAAAACACCCTAAGACTAGACAAATACTAAGCACAAGAGCCCCAAATTCCATGTGGAAGGAGTGTGAGCAGGAGAGCTTGAGGATCTGGGGGATCTCACAGAAGAACTGCTCCACCTCAATATCTTCGCAGAATGGAATGGAAAATGTGCTCCCTGTGTGCAGGAGAGCATTGAGAAACAAAATGGCCCAGGCAGCTGCTGCAATTTTGACACAAACTCTGCTGCACAGGAGTGTCCCATAATGCAGGGGTCTGCAGATGGCAACAGAGCGGTCATAGGCCATGACTGTGAGGAGAGAAAACTCCGCTGACGTAAAGAAAACAAAGAAAAAGATCTGGGCAGCACATCCCAAGTAGGAAATGATTCTAGTGTTCCAAAGGGAATTGGCCATAGCTTTGGGGATAGTGGTGGAGATGGAGTCCACGTCAAGGAGGGCAAGGTTGAGGAGGAAGAAGTACATGGGGGTGTGGAGGTGGTGGTCGCAGGCTACAGCTGTGATGATGAGGCCGTTGGCCAGCAGGGCAGCCAGGTAGATGGCCAAGAAGAGGGAGAAGTGCAAAAGCTGCAGCTCCCATGTATCTGCAAATTTCAGGAGGAGAAACTCATTGAAGGAGCTGCTGTTGGACATTTTTCTCTTATCATTCTTTCTGGACTGTTATAAGAAGAAAAGATATTGACATGTTATGAGAGTTATTTCAAGTAAAAAAGCCAATAAATATTCCAGTTCTAATACAAATAGCACACTGCATCTCTTTACTGAGAGGATCTTGGTGCAGCTCTTTGCTTGACCTCCAGTTTTATGTGACTGAGTGTGATGTGAGGATCAGGAAGATCTTCCTGTGGGCTCCAGGGATGTCTGTCCTGCTGCAGTAGTGGGAAGGGGACAACAGGGGTTGTGAGCCCTGAGATTCGCAAGCTGCCAGGTGAAATTCCCTTGGCATCTAGAAGTGATTCTCAGCATCTACACCACCTCTTCTAAAGAAGGGGTATCAAGAGCACGCTTTGGGGATTTGGGAAATTTATTTTCTTTGAGTTACCCCTATTGGCCCTGAGGAGTGCTCTTCAAAGGCAGAAAGGTTCAGCATTTCCACCAGGAATCCTATGTGAACTGGATTCATAGTCACCTTGTGCAGAATGAGGACAGATCACCTCCCTGTTTGCCTTGCTTGCAGCTATTCTGTTCCCACACATCATGGACCTGCATATGATCACACTACATGTTTCCCTGAAAAGAATCCCAGCCCTGCAAAGATCAAAAAAATCCCAAATCAAACCCAAACATCTCCAACTTCTCTCTCTTTCTCAGGACACCCGAGGGAGTTCTCCATGTTCCATTTTCAAAGACACACAGGACTCTCTTCAGCTGCCCATGAACACTTTCCAAACTGTTCTTTCCATCCTCTCAGCATCTGTACACATTCTTCACGGGTCTATTGGACATCTCAAAAAAGTCTGGAGGCAACAATAACCCCTGTAAAGACACCTGAAAGTCTAGCAGACCAGAACAGAGAAATAACCAGATGATGTTACACAGAAGATTGGCTCTGCTTAAGGAAGTCAGCTCCATTCCTAAACATTTCCTGGAGCTGCATAGGTTAGAGGGAGACTGGGGCCATCTCCCTCCCATGGATGTTCCTCTCTTGCACATCGTGCACGGCAGGTGTCTGAACTCCTGCTGAAAACCCACCAACCCCAGGGAGAGAACAGGAGCAGCATGGACAGGAGGGGCAGCAAGGAGCAACGCCGTGACCCTGCTGCTAAGGGATGGAGGGAGACAGAGGCAGAGGGGCACTCAGGAAGACCTTCACCTCACCCAGCGGGACATGTCACCTTTCTGCTGGTGACACTGCATGCAAGGCACTCGAGTCCCCATGTCGGGAGGCAGGAAAAGGGTCCGTAGCAGGAGGGATGTCATTGTCCTCCGCCGGACATCTGGCTGCAGAGGACAGGGCTCCTGGCCTGGATCCCATGGCTGTCAGGGCAGAGAGGTTGCTGGGTGGCAGAGGAGACTTGGAGGGCTTGCTCAGGGGAAGGTGTCTGCCTTGGAGACACTGAGCAGGACTTCCCCAAATCCATCCTCCCATCAGGATGGGCACTTCCATCTCCTTCCCTCTCCATGTCTGCTGCCCACAGCAGTCCCTGCTGGGACCTTTCTCTCTCCCAACATTTCTCCCCACTCTTTGCTTCTAGATCACATAACACCTTTCATGTACTCAGTTCTGCAAAAACCTCTGGGGACAGAGCACTGTTGTGAGGYATCTCCATGCAGGCAGTGTGCAAGGAGCAAGGAAAATAAATTCCACAAAGCGGATGCTGATGCTGATGCTGTCTGCAGGCTGGGGTGGGTTGAAGGAGTTCTGCACTTGACACTGCTGCAGTGATACATGGAAGAAAGCAGCAGTGGCCTCTGTCCTGGGAGGCTGCAGCACAAAATCCCTGTGCTGAAACATCACGTCCTGCTGCTATGCCCTGAATATTCCAGGAGAGCGAAATCCTATCAGTCATGGGATGGGTTGAGTTCATCAAATCCCTCCAGGAACATCACTTGCATTGTCCTCTAGCCAGAGACTCACCATGCAAGGGTTTGTGAAGATTCCTCTCACAGTGTGCTCTGCTCTGCGCTCCCACCCTTCACTGCTGTTCCCCTCTCTCTGCCTCCTCTCCTGTGCTGTGCGCAGCAGCAGGCAGTGCCCGCAGCCCTGCTGCTCTGGGCACAGCAGCTGCTCCTGCACACGGTGGCTCTGGGCAGGGCTGCCAGGCTGCCACGAGCTGCCTGCGTCCCACGAGCCTGGCCCCGCTCAGCAGTAGAGGCCCAGATCAACTCACCAATTTCTCCATCCCTTGGGATCCCTTCTCCTGGGCAAAAGTTTACTTAAATAAATTAAAATAAATTCCTAATGACAACTGGTGCAACTTGAGGCTACTTCCACTTGTTCAATCAGTAAGAATTGGTGCAAGCTCTTGAAGCCATGAGGTGCCTCTCTCTCTTTCCAAGTCCTTTCTAAGTTAAGTTGGACACGTTTTGTGCTTTGAAATTCTCTCTGTGATAATAATACTTGTGCAGATCTGTCTGACTGCTTTTCAGGCATAAATCCAATTTCTCCAACCCCCAGGCCTTCCATAAATGTGTCTCTCAGTGTTTCAGAGCTGTTCTACCTCTCATAAAAGGTCATTTCCCCAGTGCAGATCTTAGAGCTTCGGAGCTGCAAGAAGCTGGAAGAAGCACTGCTTCTTCCAAAGTTGGAGTCAAGAATTTGCTCAATGACTCTCGGCCAGAAAGGCACTTGTTGCTTATCTGAGGGTCACCATGAGCTCAAGGCAATGAGCTCCTGGCGTGATATGTTAAGGAACGAGAGCTGGGTTCAGCTCTCCCTTGTGGCYGCTCAGTGTCCTGATAGTGGTGAATGGTTGTGCACTATCTGCCTGGTCATGCATTCCTGCCACAAGTGGGGCTGGTRGYAGRTGCCTCAGCRGGACCTTGCAGGCACAGGGAAGGGAGGTGCAGAAGCAGTTCCTGACACCTCAAACACCAAATCTGGTGTGGATCTAGGGATACACCTGCACGTAGTGTGAGCCATTTGAAAYGCCTTGTGATGACTCAGAGCATCATGCACAATCAGCACCTGGCCATGATCTCCCGGTTTGTCTGCACTGCATTTTTTGCCCACCTGAAGGCCCCCTTCYGTCTCCTGCCCAGCTCTGGATCTGGAGTTGGTCTGTACTYGGTGATGCCTCCAGCACTGAGTCCCCTCATCTACAGCATGAAAAATAATGAGCTGAAGGATGGCCTGAGGAAAGGGATTTCATGGACATTTTTCAGCACTAGTAAAATCGTCATTTCTCTCCACACATACTCCTTCTGTATCCCAACTGGATTGAGCACTGTTTCTTCATGGTATTTTTTTGTGGATTTTATTAGCAATATTAATAATTACAATGTTATTTCACAAGTAGTTGGATGAATGGTGCTTTTATAAGATTGTTCTCTTTCATCTGATCCATTAAACTGTGTTGAAAGCTGAATCAGGACTGGTTCCTTCTCTTGCTCCTGTGTAATAAAATATATTCTGAAAAGGACACTGTGTGAAGGCTACACTTCTTCCAAACTTGTGTCAATAATATGCTTAAGAAGGGGCCCTATACAAGGGCCTGCTGAGCAGCTTTCTCCAGGGGTTCCGGATAAAAGAACTTGTCATTTGTAATGATTTCTTTAGAGATCACAGGGTCCTGTGATTTGGCAATCACTTATCAGTGTCCAGGAATAGTGTAGTGGTTGAGTGGTCCTGCATTTAGATGGCCAGAGCTGGGCTGTGTGTTAAAACACAGAGTCAGATTCGCATCTTTCTGCAGGGGCAGCTGGAGATGCTAGGAGAGCAGTGAGTGGAGCCTCCCAAGGAGAAAGGTCCTTCAAGATGGAAGCACATAAAGGTAAAGCTCAAAACTCAGATATTTGGGGGCAAGGCAGAGCTCTGCAATATCAGGAGCAGCAGGGAGGACACAGCGGGCACAGGGGAGGGAGGCTGCAGAGTCACACTCTCACAAAAAGCAGGGGCAGGACCTAGAGATGCCCCTGGACACAACTGGTGCCCTCAGAAATGTCTGTAGTTCCTCCGAGCACCGGGCACATCCACGAACTCCTGGGGGAATTTGAGGCCACAAAGCCCATTCGGTTGAGTCTGCTTCTCACCCTGAGCAGAACAGCAACAATGGAGACATCTCCTGCTCCCTGTGTGACCACCTGCCCACTTGCTCTGCAAAGCAGTATCATGAGCTCAGGGTCTTATGGGCAGAACTGGGGAGGGAACTGTGGGAACAGACCAGAGAATGAGAGGAGGGCTTGTTGAGATGATTGGGAAGTGGAACTGGGCGTGAAGGGGTCTTGGAGAGAAAACTGCTGACCTTGAATCCAAGACAATATTCAGAGTGTGGGTCCAGTACAGTGAGTGGCAGCAGAGCTGGGCCAGGGCGGGAATGGGCAGGACAGGACCATGACACTGCAGGAGCTCTCAGGCTGCAGGGGCCTTTATCTCCCTCCTGTGCACACCACAGACCCAGAGGACATGGGATTCATTTTGGCTACATCAAGGTGAGCGCAGAACAGGTATCTGCATGCATGCCCCTTGTTTAAGCCGTTGTGTCTCATCACTCGAGATAGAGGGGAGGAGTCAGCTGCTTGGATAATAACACGTTGTTATGCCTGAGGTTCCTGGTGGGATCCAAGGCACATGCAAGGGACTGCAAGTTCTCTTGGAACAAGGCCCAGAGATGCCCATCCTTCCCAAGCATCAGCTGGTGGCCACGGGGGTAAGGAGGATGTCTTGGCCACCAGAAATGGAACCACACATGTGCATGGAGAGCCTCTGAGACCATGTTGGTCAGACATATCTATGGAGCCTACAGGTCCATGTAGCTGAACAGACGGAGGATGCCACCATGAGGAGGGACAGCTCTCTCTTCTGGTCCAACCACAGGGTAGACTAGAGCAGCAATCCCAGCAAAGTGACATGTACACTGCCCTGCATGGTAGGCATTTAAGTTAAATGTGCTGTTTCATTGCAGTGGCATAATATGGCATAATTAAGGTTTTTTGTACTGTGACATGTTCCTCGTGTGCCCTGCACATGCACATTTTGCTGGCAATACAGCACAGGAGCTCCAGGAAAGCCATGAGCTCACAGAATGCCTCAAGGACAAACACCCTGGGGCCCCTCATGTGCACCTATGGAGCTTGGGTCCCTGGCACCCCGTGGCTCTCCCCTTTCTCCTGCCTGGTGGTCTGCTGGGTCAGCAAAGCTGCTCCTGGTGCTGGAAACATGCAGAGCGGGTGAAGTTGCTTACAGAGCTTCCTCGCAACCTGCTGGTCTCTCTGTCGACCCTGCAGTCTTTGCCCCCAACAAGGCCATGGTCACTAAGGTCACTATGGAGATCGCTTCCTCACAATGGCCTTGTGGGCACAATGCCACTGCCACCACAAAGTCCTGGCGTTCACCATGGGCATGGACCCCCATCATGATGCCCTGATGGTGATCAGGTAGACCCTATCACATTGTCCTGGCCAGCCATCTCCGTGAGGACACTCCTCCCCACATCCTTTCCCTCCAAGCTCTGGTCCCAGTTTATGAGCCAGCTTGGGAGCTGCTGTCTGGGGAGCAGGATGAATTTTCCTCCCTCCAGCTCTGCACTCTCCAGGCCTCACACACGCTGCGCTTTTTCAGGCTTTCCTGGACGTCCCCTGCTGTATTTGCCAACCAGATGGACATGTTCTGCACTCCCCTGCACTTAGGCAAGAGGACTCCCATGTGCTGTGGGTCTGTGGTGTGCACAGGAAGGAGGCGAATGCCCCTGCAGCCTGAGCTCCGAAGCTCCCAAGCTCCAGAAGTTGACTAGAAAACACAAAGACTGAAACATCAAGATGTAAAATGCAAACTCCACACAA
>NW_020455868.1:14182-38879 GCF_003342845.1 Nothoprocta perdicaria | reverse complement strand
AGAAAACAGATATTATTACACACACAGCAAACAGCAAAATACAAACACACAACAGCAAAGACAGTCTCGCAAAACATTTAAAGTCTCTCATAGAAAAAAAAGCATAAAAACTACAAAATATGCCCATTACACAATTAATACTCACAAGCATGACCCTGCAAAACATACAAAAAACTTTACACAATACACCTTACCATAAAACACAGTTAAAATGCCACAATCAGTAACATAAAACATCCACCAAGACCAAACAAACCGTACAACAAAAACACATACCACAAAAATAATCGCCCCAAAAACACATAAAACATCAACAAACAAAGCAGCAACAATTTAGACTAACAAATTAACCACGAGAACCAAACATGTAGCAAACAAAAAAAAAAAAAAGAAAGAATAACAACAAAAACACACAAGGAAAATTATCAAAAGAGAAACAAGCAAAATAACACCAGACAGAACAACAGAATTCCTCCACATCACCCAGACATATATTTCCATCACGAAATATGTGGACTTAGCGCCCCACCTGGTGGAGATTCAAAAACTCCACACACCACCGTACCAAAACATTCCGTTATTGTTATAGTCACTTCACCACCTCCTATTAGTAGTCCTACATCACCACCTGGTGTTCAATCAACGCTACAACCATGGTTAGCGTGATATTAGAGAGCTAGACTTCAAAACTCAGGGTTGGCACATAAATCACACTCGGGGGTCATTGCTGTGAGTCAAAGCAAAGGGTCTAGGTCAGCTTTAAGAGCTCATTCATATCAATCCAAATAAAGATACAGGTTCCAATAATACTCAAATGTTTAGTGGGTAGGGGTAGGAGGCGGGTTAGGTGAGGGTTAGGGTTAGAGGGTTAGAGTTAGGGTTAGAGGGCTAGCATTAGGGCTAGGATTAGAAAAAAGAGTTTTAGGGTTAGGGTTAGGTTTAGGAGAGAAATTGTGGAGTGTCCTGGCTCCTGTTGTGCCCATTGCCCATTGTCACCCTGGCCCAGCCCTGCTGCCCTGCACATGGCCCCTGTGCAGGCAGTGCCCAGCACACGCTGGGAGCAGGGGCAGGAACCATCTGCTCAGCAGGGTTCCCAGCTGAGCCCTCAGGGACCCTTCCCCAGCACTGCCTGCCCTGCGGCCTCCCACAGTGCCCGGCCCCTGCGCACTCCTGCTCCTGTCCCCTGGGCTCAGCACAAGGCCCTGCTGAGGGCTCTGCTGGGCTCGGGGCACACACAGAGCCCACGCAGGGCGCCCATTCGCCCCATGGAGCTGCTGCGCCCAGCAGGCACGCGGAGCTGGGCACCTTCCAAGAGGAGCCCTGCCGGGACCATGGCCAATGGGCAGTGCTGGAAACGACTGCTAACAGGGGCTGATACTGGGGGTAGTTTGCAGTTGCTCCTCTCTCTTCCTTCCAAAGAAATCAACATAAAAATTGTCTGGGCTCGATGTTTGTTCTGACAGGTTCTTTTGAAGGTCCCCATGGGAGGAGGATGGTCCCCTGGCCCCATACACAGCCCCAGCATCGTCTCTGAATGCTCCCTGCCAGCTCTGCAGAGGCCCCAGGAGAGGCCTCGTCCTCCCCGGGCTCACAGCTGCACACACCGTCCTGCATCTGGGCATGGAGCCTGCTCTGAATGGGGCCTTTGGAGCAATGGGCAGCATGCAGAGTGGGGCAGATTGTCTCAAGGCCGTGTGCTGGGGACAGGTGCTGAGAGACAGTAGCAAAGTGATGTGGCTCCTGGGTCCTGCTTCCTTCAATGCAGGTCCCAACAAGGGCTCTCAGCCTTAGAGTCGGTGCCACCCGCCCTTCAGGAGGGCTGATGCCAGAGCTGGGAGGATGGGCAGCATTGATCCTTCTTCCTCTGCTTCCCAGGCCATGTGGAAGCTCACTGTAGTGGACCCACACTCTGAATATTATCTTGGATTCAAGGTCAGCAGTTTTCTCTCCAAGATCCCTTCACGCCCAGTTCCACTTCCCTCTCATCTCAACAATCCCTACTCTGATCTGTTTTCTGTTCCCACAGTTCCCAGGTCCTTCTTGTGGGCAGGTTCTTGGGCATATTATTGACATCAGGCAGTGCAGGCTCTGGACAGAACGATTTTATTATAGAGGAACCAGTAAGGGAGCCAGTCCTGATCCAAAATATGACACAATTTAATGAACCGGGTGAGAGAGAACAGTTTCCAAAAAAGTACCCTGCATCCAAGTACTTGTTGAGCAACATGATTTCCATTATTATTACTAATAAAAGGCACAATGAAAATAACATGAACAAATAGGACCTAATCAAATTTTAATATAGAAAGAGCAATTGTGGAGACAAAAGACCATTTTACTAGTGTTGAAAAACGTCTGTGAAATCACTTTCCTCAGGGAACCCTTCAGCTCATGATTTTTCATGCTGTAGATGAGGGGGTTCACTGCTGGAGGCACCACTGAGTACAGACCAGCGAGCACCATGTCCAGAGCTGGGGAGGAGATGGAGGGAGGCTTCAGGTAGGCAAACGTTGCAGAACTGATAAACAGGGAGACCACAGTCAGGTGCGGGAGGCACATGGAAAAGGCTTTGTGGCGGCCCTGCTCAGAGGGGATCCTCAGCACAGCTCGGAAGATCTCCACATAGGACAACACAATGAAAATGAAACACCCAAACATTAAACAGGCAGTAAACATAAGAAGCCCAACTTCCCTCAAGTACCAATCCGAGCAGGTTAACTTGAGGATCTGGGGGATCTCACAGAAGAACTGGTCCAGTGCATTGCCTCGGCAAACTGGAATTGAAAATGTGTTTGTAGTGTGCAGGAGAGCACTGAGAAACCCACTGGCCCAGGCAGCTGCTGCCATTTTCACACAAGCTCTGCCGCTCATGAGGGTCCCATAATGCAGGGGTCTGCAGATGGCCACATAGCGGTCATAGGCCATGACTGTGAGGAGCGAAAACTCCCCTCCAAATAAGAAGACAACCAGGAAGACCTGGGCRGCACATCCTGAGTAGGAAATGGTTCTCATGTYCCAAARGGAATTGGYCATGGATTTGGGCACAGTGCTGGAGATGGAGCCCAGGTYGAGGAGGGMGAGGTTGARGAGGAAGAAGTACATGGRGGTGTGGAGGTGGTGGTCGCARGCTATGGCYGTGATGATGAGGCCGTTGGCCAGSAGGGCAGCCAGRTAGATGGYCAGSAAGAKGGAGAAGTGCAAGAGCTGCAGCTCCCRCATGTCKGMAAATGCCAGGAGGAGAAATTCATTGAAGGAGCTGCTGYTGGACATGTGTTCCATTGGGCTCAGGAAAACTGTCAAGGAAGAAAAGGTAGTGAAAAATTAGAAAAACTTCCTCTAGAAAAAAATCCATTTTTCATAACAATACTTCCCACCTTCCCTTCCCATCTCTCATTAATATAGAGAGTTTTATTTTCTTCTTCTCAGGGTAACCTCTGTCTTACCCAGCGGATGATTTCACCCTCAAGTGTCTCTAAAATGCTATGGAGCTCTGATGAGATAAGGGAAGGCGGGTTTCAAAGCAATGATCTAACTCTGCTCTCCTTAGCCCAAGAGGGACATGTGATGGGGAGAACAGGACACTGCTCCTGACTTGGATGATCACACCAAGGATCCAACACCTTCCCCAGCCCCTCCAGCTGCACTGCCCAGCAGTCTGGGGTGAGAACCAGCCCCAGGCACCTCAGCCCTGTGCATGCAAGGACGTCAGGCTGCCAGAGTATCCTGAATTTGTAGCTGAAGCCCCAGCTGACCACAAGAACCAGGGCAGAGAGGACAGGTTGGGAAATACGGAGAATCACCGTGACTCTGCTGTCAAGGGAGGACAGAGAGACAGAGGCACCAGCCCCAGGTTCCACCTCCTAGATGGTGGCACCTCCCAGGGCAGAACTTCTCAGCACAGGTGCCTTGCAGTGGGAAATGGACCCGTGACAGGAGAGAGGCAGCTCTGCTCTCCTGCAGATCTGACCACAGAAGGTGCAAGATGCCCTAGAGCCCTTCACCTTCAGAGCAGAGTGAGACTAAGCATGGTGAGAATGATGAGAACTGCCAAGGGGATATTGCTGCAGCGCTCACATGAAAAGGCAGGTGAAGGGACAATCTGTGATCCTGGCAGACCTATGGATCCCTCACAGTAGCTCTGCAGGACTCTCAATTAGTCACCTCAAGCTAAAGCATTCTCTTCAGCTGGTGCCTTGACAAAGATGCAGCCCAAAATCTGAGCCTCTTCTGTCTGACTTTTCTTACAGGGGATCTTCCCATGAGTGTCCTCTAGAAAAGTTGTGGGAATGACCTGGATCAGGGGGCAGCCATAACACTCGCTAGGAGAATGAACCTGCTCTGATGGGTGTCTCTCTTCTCATGCAGAGCCTCTCCCCACTGCAATGCAGGGAGCTTCTACAAAGGCTGAGTGCTGACCTAGAGCTTCTAGGACAGCTGAGTGCTGACCCTYCCAGCTGGCAGAGTCACTGCCTGGGCACACAGGATGCAGGGGTGCAGGGGCACTGCTCTGAATTACAGCCCTGAACACACCTGCATGCACACCCCATGCACACTTCACTGTCCTGCACCAGCTCTGGAAGAAGTGGACATGATGATCTGCCCTGTGATGCTGCAACTCCCTGCTCCAAAGCATCTCCTCCTCCTTCACAATGAAGAACTCAGGAGAAATAATCCTTTAAAAAGTCGTTGGCTGGGATCCATGCACAAGACCTCTCCAGGAACCTTAAGAACATCATGCTGTAGATAGAGACTTACCATGTCAAAAATAGTTATCACCATCACCTCTCCTCTGTGCTTTCAATGTACATGGCTGTTCCCTCTCTCTGCCTCCTCTCCTCTGCTGTGCGCAGCAGCAGGCAGTGCCCGCAGCCCTGCTGCTCTGGGCACAGCAGCTGCTCCTGCACACGGTGGCTCTGGGCAGGGCTGCCAGCCTGCCACGAGCTGCCTGCGTCCCACGAGCCTGGCCCCGCTCAGCAGCAGAGGCCCAGATCAACTCACCAATTTCTCCATCCCTTGGGATCCCTTCTCCTGGGCAAAAATTTACTTAAATAAATTAAAATACTCACCTGTTGTCATTTCCTAATGAGTGGAGAGAGATGGATTCCAACATTGCAATTTATTGCATCAGAAAATGACTGTTTATGAAAGTTGGAAAGGTCCCACTCTGGAACACCTGATTTACTTTGCTTAACTAGGCAACAAACCTAGATGGGACAAGAAGGGAACTCTTTGACACATGGTTCAGGTCTTGAGATATCAAGTTGGGTATGTCATATTATCATAGAATCATTATGACTGGAAAAGACCTTCAAGGTCTTGGAGTTCAACTGTAAAATCTTTGATCCCATTCCTGGTAAACCACATTCCTCAGTGCTTCCTCTACATGTTTCTTGAACACTGCCAGACAAGTGGCAGTCCCTTCCTGGGCAGCCTAGTCCAGCGCTTCACCATTCTTTCCACATACCAATGTTTCCTAATTTCTATTCTGAGCCTCCTCTGGCACAACTCGGGGACATTTTCTCTTGCTCTACCTGTAGTTATAGCGGAGAAGAGATTGCCCCCCCTCACCGCCAACTGTATTACAACCGCCTTTCAGGTATTTTTAGAGAGCCCCGCATCTCCTCTAGACTAAATATCTCCAGCTCCCTCCGCCGCTCTTCTGAAGGTCTGTGCTCCAGCCCCTTCACTAGCTTCCTTGCCCTTCTTTGGACATGCTCCTTCTCCCCAAGGTCTTTCTTGGAGTGAGGAATCCCAAAATTGAACACAGTGTTCCAGGTGTGGCCGCACCAGCGCCAGATGCAGGGGGAGAATGACTTGCCTATTCCTGCTTTTGTTCCTCGCACAAGCCAGGAGGTCTCTGGCCTTTCTGGCTACCTGGGCACACTGCTGGGTCATGTTCAGCCGGGTCTCAACCAACACCCACATATCCCTTTCTTCTGTGCAGCTCTCCAGCCCCTTTGCTTCAAGCCTGGAGAGCTGAATGGGGTTGCTCTGACAGCAGAGCAGGACTCAGCGCTTGGCCATATGGAACCTCCTGCAGGTGACCTCAGCCCACCACTCTACACTGTCCAGATCCCTCTGGGGTGTCCTCCTACCCTCAAGCAGATCAACTCTTCCTCCCAGCTCAATGTTGTCTGCAGATGTGCTGAGCGTGCACTCAATACCCTCCTCAGGATTATCAATAATGATATTAAAAGGACCAGCCCCAATACAGATTCCTGAAAAACACTGCTCGTGTCCAGTCCCCAGGTGGATTTAACTCCATTCACCGTCATTCAGCTCAGTCATTCAGACAGTACTTCTGCCAACAAAAGGACTCCTGTCTAAGCCCTGAGCTGCCACAGCTTCTCCAGGAGAGGACTCCAGTGAGAAGACTCTGCTGTAGAAGTAGAAGACCTCCAGAGAAGACTCTCCCACTCTCCAGTGGGAGACTGTGCCAAAGGCCTTCCTGCAGGCTAAGCAGAGCATGACCACAGCCTTTCCCTCATTCACTAGGTGGGTCCCCTGGTCATAGAAAGGGATCAGGTTGGTCAGGGAGGACCTGCTTTACATGAATCCATGTTGGCTGGGCCTGTTTCTCTGATTATAACTCACATGCTGCCTGTTTGCCCTCCAGGTGATCTACTCTCTAACTTTGATAACTAATAATCTGCTTCATAACATTCCCCAACATGGAGCACAGGCAGACAGGCCTGTAGATCCCTGGATCCTCCATCTGACCCTTCTTGTAGATGGGTGTCACATTGACAAGATTCCGGTCATCTGGGACCTCTCTTGTTCAGCAGGAGCCTTGATAGATGAGAGATCGATTTGGCGAGGATTTCTGCCAGCTCCCTCAGAACCCTTGTGTGGATTCCACCTGGCGCCATACAACTGTGGGTGTCCAAGTGGAGTAGCAGGTCACTGACTGTTAGTCAGTGATTATCAGGGAATTATCAGGCGGGTTATTCTGCTCTCCATAGCTGTCTCCTATGCCAAATGCTGTGGTAACTGTAGGCCCGACCGTGGCCACACCACATTCATGAACACTCTGCTGACTCTGGATGGGGCCGCATTCCAAGCAATTAGTTCAGTTCATGAAGAGTAGGATTTATTGCATGGCAACATTTACCAAGCAGGTTTTGCATGTCAGTGCAGGAGGTTACAACCCGATGGTCGGGTTCGTAGCTACCTCTAATGGACAAATGCGCAGTAATCACTCACCTAAGGAGATGGGAGAGGTCTCTCAACTTCGAGGATGCTCCTCGGACAGTGTCCTGACCGGAGGGGAGACTTCACTGCAGAGTTGCTACTTTCAAGGAGAACCTAACTGAGACTTGCAAAGCCATGCATTAATTCTACACTCTAGTCAAATTGGGAGGTGGAGTAGAAAATGGGAGAGAAAGAGGGAAAGTGCAGGAAAAAGCAAAAGTCTGTTTGGAAAGCTAGGAAAGCATTCTCTAAGCAGAATGGAGGAAGTGGTAAAAGGGAGAGGATCCTGAAAGATGGAGCAGAGAGGGAAAGGACAGAGGTGGCAGAGTGCAGAGCTGGGCTGCCAGCACCCAAGAGGGGCTGGAAAAGAAGTGCAGTGAAGGCAGGGAATGGTTTGTCTGTCTGCAGGATCCTCTCGTGGGCACCTGACACTGGCACCAAGGGCAACCACTTGCTCCTCATGGATCTGCTCTTCTCAGAGTGGGGACCCTGGAGTCTTTGCCCCCAACAAGGCCATCGTCACCATGGGGATCACTCCCTCACAACGGCCTTGTGGGCACGATGGCACTGCCATCACAAAGCCCTTGTGGCTGCTATGGGGAAGGACCCCCATCATGATGCCTTGGTGGTGACCTTGGGAGCCCATTGAAAGTTCTCTAGGAGCAAGCCAGAGAGATTCACATCCTTCCCAAGCACAAGCTGGGGGCCATCGGGGAGAGGAGGGTGTCCTTGGCCACCTGAAATGGAATCACACATGTGCATGGAGAGCATCTGAGCCCCTCTTGGTCTGATAGGTGCATGGACCCTAGAGGCCCATGCAGCTGAGCAGACAGAGGATGCCACCATGATGAGGGCCACTTCTCTCTCCTGGTCCAACCACAGGGTAGAATAGAGCACCAAAGACAGTAAAGTGGCATGTGCACCGCCCTGCATGTCAGGCACCTAAACTAATTCTGAGGTCTCATTTCTATGGCATAATCAAGGTGTCTAGTGCTGTGCCAGGTTCCTACTGTGCCCAGCACAGCCACATTTAGCTGACAAATACAGCACAGGACCTCTAGGAAAGCCACGAGCTCATGAAGTAGCTGCAGGGCAGAAGCTCTGATATCCCTCAAGTGGTTCGTGGCCTATGAACTCAATACTTTTGGTCCCTGACACCAGTTGTCTATCCCCTTTCCCCTGCTTGGTGGCCTGCAAGGACCAGCAAAGCTGCTGCCGGTGGTGGAAACACAGAGAGTGGGTGAAGGCGCTTACAGAGCCTCCTCACAACCTACTGATCTCTCTGTCGACTTTGGAGCGTTCAGCCAGTGCCCCTGGGGTGGTCTTTGCTCTGGCACAGAGATGCACAAAACATGCGTCCAGCAGCAGCAGCCCTGCACATCCTGGCATGCACTGATACAAAAAGGAGAAACATGTCCAAAAGATCGATGTTTTCATTTGACCTTTCAGATACCATAAGTCATACTGCTTTAACATACCCCTTGCAGCAGCTTATTACAAGGTGTAAATGGAGAATACAGAGAGGAAAGGTGGGTTTTTTTTTTCCATGTTTTTGTTTCATTTTGCATTTTAACAACAGCTTGAGGAGGTCCTGCAGCTGAATCCACAGCAAGGGAGTAGGTGCCACGTAGTCATACTTGGAAGTGTGATTTGGAAGCAGAATATAGTCACCCTCCACATATTTGGAAGGAGACTGTTCCCATATACCGACCTCATGGTCATCAACCAGGTGGCCAGGTGGACCAGGCAAGCAAAGAATAGGGAATGCCTCAAGGGAGGAGAAGAAGAATGCAGGGAGAGAGACCAAGTGATGACCTGGGATGACAGGGAAAGGTGCACATGATGTAAAGAAAGGAAACTCCAAAGAGAGCAGCGGGGTGCAGGGAGCTCTGCCTTGAGAAGGACAGAGAGCCAGTGAGGAGTGTAGGGGTGAGGACGAATGGGCAGAGCAAGAGCAGTGGTCTTGTGTAGACCTCTGCTCTGGAGGCCGGAAGAAGCTCTGGCTCTGCAAGGCCTGGGGATTACAGAGCTGGAGGGAGGAAAATTGATCCCGCTCCGCAGGCAGCAGCTCTAAAGTGGGCTCAGAAAGTGGAACTAGAGTTTGGAGGTAAGGATGTTGTTATGGGTGTCCCCATGGAGATGGCCAGGCCATTGTGATGGGGTTTGCATGGTCACCATCAAGGTATAATAATGTGGGTCCATCCCCATGGCGACCACCAGGGCTTTGTGATGACAGTGGCATCGTGCCCACAAGGCCATTGTGAGGGAGCCATCCCCATGGTGACCATGGCCTTGTTGGGGGCACAGACCCCAGAGTCCCCACTCCGAGGAAAGCAGTTCCACGAGGAGCCGGTGGCTGCCCTTGGTGCCGGTGTCAGGTGCCCACGAGAGGATCCTGCAGGCAGACAAGGAGCGGCCGGCGACGCTTGCTCCCAGTGCGCAGACGGGCTCTCAGGCTGGCAGTAGAGCGGGAGCGAGGTGAGCGCTGGGGCTGAAGGGAGAGGCGGCAGCAGGGCTGGGAGCAGCATGGAGAGCACCAGGATGGGCAGCAAGGGCAGCTGTGCTGACATGGGCAGGCAGGAGCTCTTGCCGGGAGGGCTCCTTTATTGCTGGCCCTGGGCATCAGCTCCCACAAAACAACCAATGTGGGTCCTGCCGGGGCCACGCGCATGCTGGCAGCTCTGTGCTGAGCACGAGCAGGGCAGGCCCCAAACAGTCTCAACCTCATCCGTTGTGTGATTCTGTGAGCTGGCAGGCAAGGAAGCCGGGACCCCAGGGACACTGGCCCGTGATGTGCCCCATGGTGCTGTGAGCTCAGCTCCTGCGTGTGCTCCATGCTCGAGTCCTCTGGGGGCTCAGGAGCTCCCGACCATGGGCTTGTTGGGGGCAAAGACTCCAGGATCGACAGGGAGACGAGTAGGTTGTGATGAAGCTCTGGAAGCAACTTCGCCCGCTCTGCATGTTTGGTCAGACATTGTCTGTCTTGGTGGATGTTTGATGTTACTGATTGTTTTAACTGTGTGTTTTATGGTAAGGTGTATTGTGTGAGCGTGTGTCATGGTGGGTGTTGCTGTGTCCCAGCGTATAGTGTTGGTATGTGTAGTGTGTTTTGTATGTTTTGCAGGGTCATGCTTGTGAGTATTAATTGTGTAATGGGCATGTTTTGTAGCTTTTATGTAGTTGTTTTCTGTGAGAGACTTCAAATGTTTTGTGAGACTGTCTTTGCTGTCGTGTGTGTGTGTATTTTGTTGTTTGCTGTGTGTGTAATAATATCTGTTTTCTTTTCTTTTGTTTTTGCTTTTCTTAAGTCTTTTTTTTTTTTTTTTTTTTTTTTTTTTTTTTTTTTTTTTTTTTTTTTTTTTTTTTTTTTTTTTTTTTTTTTTTTTTTTTTTTTTTTTTTTTTTTTTTTTTTTTTTTTGGTGGTTGTGCAGAATATGCTGTAGATATTTAGGTTGTGTGGAGTTTGCATTTTACATCTTGATGTTTCAGTCTTCATGTTTTCTAGTCACCTTCTGGAGCTTGGGAGCTTCTGAGCTCAGGCTGCAGGGGCATTCGCCTCCTTCCTGTGCACACCACAGACCCGCAGCACATGGGAGTCCTCTTGCCTAAGTGCAGGGGAGTGCAGAACATGTCCATCTGGTTGGCAAATACAGCAGGAAAGCCTGAAAAAGCGCAGCGTGTGTGAGGCCTGGAGAGTGCAGAGCTGGAGGGAGGAAAATTCATCCTGCTCCCCAGACAGCAGCTCCCAAGCTGGCTCATAAACTGGGACCAGAGCTTGGAGGGAAAGGATGTGGGGAGGAGTGTCCTCACGGAGATGGCTGGCCAGGACAATGTGATAGGGTCTACCTGATCACCATCAGGGCATCATGATGGGGATCCCTGCCCATGGTGAACGCCAGGACTTTGTGGTGGCAGTGGCATTGTGCCCACAAGGCCATTGTGAGGAAGCGATCTCCATAGTGACCATAGTGACCATGGCCTTGTTGGGGGCAAAGACTGCAGGGTCGACAGAGAGACCAGCAGGTTGCGAGGAAGCTCTGTAAGCAACTTCACCCGCTCTGCATGTTTCCAGCACCAGGAGCAGCTTTGCTGACCCAGCAGACCACCAGGCAGGAGAAAGGGGAGAGCCACGGGGTGCCAGGGACCCAAGCTCCATAGGTGCACATGAGGGGCCCCAGGGTGTTTGTCCTTGAGGCATTCTGTGAGCTCATGGCTTTCCTGGAGCTCCTGTGCTGTATCTGCCAGCAAAATGTGCATGTGCAGGGCACACGAGGAATGTATCACAGCACAAGAAACCTTGATTATGCCACTGCAATGAAACAGCACATTTAACTTAAATGCCTACCATGCAGGGCAGTGTACATGTCACTTTGCTGGGACTGCTGCTCTAGTCTACCCTGTGGTTGGACCAGAAGAGAGAGCTGTCCCTCCTCATGGTGGCATCCTCCATCTGTTCAGCTACATGGACCTGTAGGCTCCGTAGATATATCTGACCAACATGGTCTCAGAGGCTCTCCATGCACATGTGTGGTTCCATTTCTGGTGGCCAAGACATCCTCCTTACCCCCGTGGCCACCAGATGATGCTCGGGAAGGATGGGCATCTCTGGGCCTTTTTCAAGAGAACTTGCAGTCCCTTGCATGTGCCTTGGATCCCACCAGGAACCTCAGGTATAACGTGTTATCATCCATGCAGCTGACTCCAAATCTCTATCTCTAGTGATGAGACACAAGGCCTTAAACAAGGGGCATGCAGGCAGATAGCTCTTCTGTGCTCACCTTGATGTAGCCAAAATGAATCCCACGTCCTCTGGGTCTGTGGTGTGCACAGGAGCGAGATAAAGGCCCCTGCAGCCTGAGAGCTCCTGCAGTGTCATGGTCCTGTCCTGCCCATTCCCCATTCCCGCCCTGGCCCAGCTCTGCTGCCACTCACTGTACTGGACCCACACTCTGAATATTGTCTTGGATTCAAGGTCAGAAGTTTTCTCTCCAAGACCCCTTCACACCCAGTTCCACTAACCTCTCCTCTCAACTATCTCTCCTTTCATTCTCTTGTCTGTTCCCACAGTTCCCTCCACTCTTCTCCCCATAGTACCTCGATCTCACGGTGCTGCTTCCCAGAGCAAGCAGGTGGTTGGGCACACAGGGAGCAGGAGGTGTCTCCACCGTTGCTGTTCTGCTCAGGGTGGGACACAAACCCCACCAAATGGCTTTTCTGAGCTTGATTCTCATTGAGAATGTGCGGCTGTTTCAGGTGCTGGGAGGAACTATGGCCATTTCTGAGGGCACCAGTTGTGTCCAGCAGCACTTCTAGATCCTGCCCCTGCTATTTCTGAGAGTGTGACTCTCCAGCCTCCCTCCCTCATGCTCTCTGTGTCCTCCCTGCTGCTCCTGATATTGCAGAGCTCTGCCTTGCCCCCAAATACCTGTATTTTAAGGTCTACCTTTAGGTGCCTCCACCTTGGGAGACCTCTCCCCTTTGGAGGCTCCGATCTCTGCTCTCCTGACATCTGCAGCCTCCCCTGCAGAAAGACATGAATCTGACATGGTGCTTTAACATGTGGCAGAGCCCTGACCATATAGATGCAGGAGCACTCAACCTCTACACTATGCCTGGACACACTGATAAATGATTCCCAAATCCCCTCTGTGACCTCTAAAGGGATTGTTACAAGATGATGAGCTTTTTGAACTTGAACCTCTGGAAAATGCTGCTCAGCAGGCCCTTACATTGTGCTCCTTCTTCGTCATATTATTGAGACCAGATTTGGAAGAATTGCAGCCTTAACACAGTGTCCTTTATTAGAATAGATTTTATTACAGAGGAGAGAGTGAGGGAGTCAGTCTTGATCCGGCATTAGAAACAGTTTAATGGACCAGGTGAAAGAGAACAATCTGAGAAAAAGTACCGTGCATCCAAGTATTTGTGAAATAATATTATATTTATTATTATTACTAATAAAAGTCACTGTGAAGAATATATGAAGAAATATGAAATATGAATGTATGAAGAAATACCATGAAGAAACAGTGCTCAATCCAGCTGGGATACAGAAGGAGTATGTGTGGAGAGAAATGGCGATTTTACTAGTGCTGAAAAATGTCCATGAAATCCCTTTCCTCAGGCCATCCTTCAGCTCATTATTTTTCATGCTGTAGATGAGGGGACTCAGTGCTGGAGGCATCACCRAGTACAGACCAACTCCAGATCCAGAGCTGGGCAGGAGACRGAAGGGGGCCTTCAGGTGGGCAAAAAATGCAGTGCAGACAAACCGGGAGATCATGGCCAGGTGCTGATTGTGCATGATGCTCTGAGTCATCACAAGGCGTTTCAAATGGCTCACACTACGTGCAGGTGTATCCCTAGATCCACACCAGATTTGGTGTTTGAGGTGTCAGGAACTGCTTCTGCACCTCCCTTCCCTGTGCCTGCAAGGTCCYGCTGAGGCAYCTRCYACCAGCCCCACTTGTGGCAGGAATGCATGACCAGGCAGATAGTGCACAACCATTCACCACTATCAGGACACTGAGCGGCCACAAGGGAGAGCTGAACCCAGCTCTCGTTCCTTAACATATCACGCCAGGAGCTCATTGCCTTGAGCTCATGGTGACCCTCAGATAAGCAACAAGTGCCTTTCTGGCCGAGAGTCATTGAGCAAATTCTTGACTCCAACTTTGGAAGAAGCAGTGCTTCTTCCAGCTTCTTGCAGCTCCGAAGCTCTAAGATCTGCACTGGGGAAATGACCTTTTATGAGAGGTAGAACAGCTCTGAAACACTGAGAGACACATTTATGGAAGGCCTGGGGGTCGGAGAAATTGGATTTATGCCTGAAAAGCAGTCAGACAGATCTGCACAAGTATTATTATCACAGAGAGAATTTCAAAGCACAAAACGTGTCCAACTTAACTTAGAAAGGACTTGGAAAGAGAGAGAGGCACCTCATGGCTTCAAGAGCTTGCACCAATTCTTACTGATTGAACAAGTGGAAGTAGCCTCAAGTTGCACCARTGCAGGTTCAGGTTAGATATTAGGAAAAAAAGACGTCGGGCATTGTATTGAAAGGCTTATGGTTGCACTCAAACATCCTGAAGGTCTTTTCCAACCATAAAGACTCAATGATTCTATTCTGTGAATTGGAGGAGGTTCTTCACTGCCTCCTTGAGCTCGCTGTTCCTCATGCTGTAGATGAGGGGATTCACTGCTGGAGGCACCACTGCGTATAGAATGGCCAGTGAGAGATCCAGAGCTGGGGAGGAGATGGAGGGAGGCTTCAGGTAGGCAAATACTGCAGTACTGATAAAGAGGGAGACCACAGTCAGGTGTGGGAGGCACATGGAAAAGGCTTTGTGGTGACTCTGCTCAGAGGGGATCCTCAGCACAGCTCGGAAGATCTGCACATAGGAAACCACAATGAAAATGAAACATCCAAAAGCTAAAAAATTGCTAACCACAAGAAACCCAAGTTCCCTAAGGTAGGAGTGTGAGCAGGAGAGCTTGAAGATCTGGGGAAGTTCACAGAAGAACTGCTCCACATCATTGCCTTGGCAGACGGGGAATGAAAATATGTTCCCAGTGTGCAGGAGAGCATTGAGAAAACTGCTGCCCCAGGCAGCTGCCACCATTCGGGCACAAGCTCTGGTGTCCATGAGTGTGCCATAGTGCAGGTGTTTGCAGATGACAACGTAGCGGTCATAGGCCATGACAGTTAGAAGACAATACTCAGCTGCAACGAAAAAGAGGAAGAGGTGGACCTGTAAGACACATCCCAAGGAAGATATTGTCCTGGTATTCCAGAAGGAATTGGCCATGGATTTGGGGACAGTGGTGGAGATGGAGCCCAAGTCAAGGAGGGAGAGGTTGAGGAGGAAGAAGTACATGGGGGTGTGGAGGTGGTGGTCGCAGGCTATGGCTGTGATGATGAGGCCGTTGGCCAGCAGGGCAGCCAGGTAGATGGCCAGGAAAAGGGAAAAGTGTAAGAGCTGCAGGTCCCGCATATCTGCAAATGCCAAGAGGAGAAATTCATTGAAGGAGCTGCTGTTGGACATTTTTCTGTCTCCAGCCTTTGTGGATGGTTCAAAGAAGAAAATTTATTGACAAGTTACGAGAGTTTATTTCTAGTTAAAAAGCCAACACAGCCAATGTGCTATAGCATATAGCACAAATAGCCAATACACCTCCCGCATTGCATCTCTTTACTGAGAGTACCTTTGTGCAGCTCCTTGATTGAACTCTAGTTTGAGGTGACTGAGTGTAATGTGAGGATCAAGCACACCTTCAGGGATGTCTGTCCTGCTGTGCAGTAGTGGGAAGGGGACAACAGGGCTTATGAGCTCTGAGATGCACAATCATACAATCATAGAATCATGGAATCATAGACTGCTTAAGGTTGGAAGGGACCTCAGAGGTCATCTAGTCCAATGGTTTGGCACCATTGCCTGGGCACGTCCAGGAGCAGCCGGGGAGCAGCACGAATGCTCCTCAGGAGAGTCAGAAAAGCCCCTGCAATGTCTGTGCCAGCTTCTGCCCCGGGAAGGACTACACGGAGCCACGAAGGGCTGCGAGGGCTTCCCTTGGCCCTGGGCAAGGCGAGGGCAGCTGGGGCTGCAGGGCGGCCCTGGGGAGGATATGTACAGGATATATTGCTGTAAGTGTTCCTAAAGTGTTGTGTTCCATTCATTTAGTGTTCTGTGATCATGACCCTGCCTCCACACACACATCTCCTGTTCCCCTTTTTTATTCCCCATGCTGCATGCGTGTGCATAGAGGCATTAGAGTTGGGCTCTGAATGTGCCTCTCTTTCAAACGGGATTGGCTGTTCCTGGCCTGTGTGGGACTGCAAGGACCTCTGGGGAAAGGGACCCCTGTGACGCGGTGCCAGAGTGTGTCCCAGCCCCGCGGGGCCCTGTGTCCCCCAGGCAATCGTGGAGCAGGGCCCTGCATCTGCAGGCCCCGTGTCCCTGGGGCGCCAGAGCTTCCCTTGGCCTGTGCCTTGGGCCCTGCGCGCACACGTTGGCTGCGGCCCCCTGAGAGCTCGAGAGCTGCCCCGCGCCGGGGCTGGGGCTTCTTCCCCTTGGGGCAGCCCCAGGGCCACATGTCAAAGCAAGTCCCAGAGGGACCTCTGTGCTGGCCCTGGCCTGCCCCTGGGCTCTGAAATCCTGGTGCTCCCCACACACCTGCCGTGGGGATGATTTTGTGTCTGTGCTTGCTGGGAAACAACACGCAACACTTCAGCAATGATACAGGAAGATATATTTAAACAACAACAAGAAGAATGTAACAAACAATCACAAAAAGAATAACAACAACAACAACAACAACTACGTTAACATGAAAGTATATATATATATATATTATCAACAAAACAAGAGTAAACCATGATACAGGAGTATATATTTAAACCAAAAAAAAAAAAAAAAGCAATAACAACAGCAATAAACATAAAAATATAACATAAACTATATCTATAAGAAAAATACTATTAACAAGAACAACTATAAAAACAAATACTACCATAACAATCTATATACAAAATATACAAAGCAAGTCTTTACTTTACTTTACAATATACAAAGCCTTGCATGGCCCGGCGCTTCCTGGCAGCAGCCAGGGCGAAGGTGATCTTGGCCTGCAAGGGAAAAGGAGGCGTTAGCAGGACGAGGAGCAGCTCAGGGGCTGGGGAAAAGAAGGGACAAGCGTGTGCAGAGGCTGCGAGGGCTGTACCTGGCTGCTGTAGCTGGACCACTCCATAGGCTCCGGGTCGCTCAGGGCTGCTCCCCTGTACGAGCTCGGAGCCAGCAGGAGAGAAGGAGTTGTTTGCAGGACAGATCCCTGAGCCCAAAGACTTTGGAGGCAGGGACCCTCCACCTGCAGTGGGAAACAGGAAAAGGGCTGCCAGCAGGGGCAATACCTTGGAGAAAGAGAAGGAGCTCTCCCAATCCATTGCCTCCTCCTGATCGTTGCAGCCAGCTACCGTCTGGGCTCCTGGAGCCTGGCAGAGAGCAGCAGAGCTTGTGGGACTGGTGGCGGCGGCAGCGCTGGCTCTGTGCACGGGGCCTCGTGTCCCCTGCGTGCGCGGGGCAGGCGGTGCCCAGAGGCAGGGCGCCAGGCTGAGGCAGCAGCCCCCGAGTCCTTGGCCGCTCCTGCCCCTGAAGCAGCTCTGCCCCAGCAGCCAGGCCTGCGAGAGCTCCCTGGCACCTCTGGCACCAGCCCTGCGGCTGCTCTCGCACAGCCAAGCTCCGGCCGTCCCCCCGCGCAGCCCCGCGCAGCCCCTGCCTGCGCGCACACTACCTGTCCGCTGCAACAGGAGCTCTCCCACTCCATGTCCTCAACTGCAGAGTTATCCATTACTGGATATACAGAGCCTGCAAGAGAAAAGGAGGCATTGGATTTTGCGCCCCTAAAAACTGAGGTGTCTGTCCCAAGAGCCAACAGCAGCCTCCTTCCCACCCGGAGTCCCTTTGGCATGTGGGGAGCCTTGTGCCAAGCAAAGGAGAGCAAAGGGCCCTGTGAGTGGTGTGAGCGCCAAGTGGCACCCGGGGGGTTTGGGGCCTCCCCTGGGAGGCATCGCGCAGGCTGCCCTGGAGCCCCGCAGCTCCCCTGCCTCTTGTGGGCACCAGCGGTGGCCCCTGGTGCTGCGCAGCCCTGCTATTCACCTGCCCCGGCTGCTCCTTYGGCAGCCGTGGAGCCACTGTGACACGGAGCCTTGGGAAGTATCCGTGTTCCCGTGGCAATAACAGCCCCTCTGGAATGTTCCAACAGGATGTGAGGGGAAGAGCCCTGTACCAGGGACCGGGGGGCATTGTGAGGAAGGTGGTTCGTTTGCGGACTCCCCTTTTGCACCATGAACCTGGTGGCAGAGACCAATGCCTGGCCTTGTACAATGCAGCACTCCTAGTGATACAGTCTAACATATCCTTGATACTGTATCACTGCTAGGGAATACGTCTGATTGATAAGCAACGCGCTGGAGTCTCTCCATTAGTTCCGTGTCTCTCCAAGCCGGAGCCCAGCAGCTCTTCCTATCCCCACCAAGCAATGTCCCATAATCCAGAAGGGCCATGTGTGGGTGAAGTCCTCCCTTGATGGACCCAGCGAGTCATCCCACACACCCGTCCCATCCTGGATGGGCACTTGCCTTCAGGAGCTCCATGGACGTGCTGGAGAGCAGCCCTGCAGAGAGGGACCTCAGCATCATGGTGGATGACAAGATGACCATGAGGCAGCAGTATGCCCTGGTGGCCAAGAAGGCCAACGGGATTCTGGGGTGCATTAAGAAGAGCATCTCCAGCAGGGCGAGGGAGGTGATCGTCCCCCTATACACAGCTCTGGTGAGGCCACATCTGGAGTACTGTGTCCAGTTCTGGGCTGCCCAGTACAAGAGGGATGTGGAGCTGCTGGAGAGAGTCCAGCGCAGGGCTACCAGGATGATCAGGGGCCTGGAACATCTGCCATATGAGCAAAGGCTGAGAGAGCTGGGCCTGTTCAGTCTGGAGAAGAGAAGGCTGAGGGGCGACCTGATCAGTGTCTATAGATACCTCAAGGGAGGCAGTGAGGAGGAGGGGACTGGCGTCTTTTCAGTGGTGGACAGCGACAGGACTAGATGAAACGGCCACAAGCTGAGGCACCAGAAGTTCTACAGGAACTTAAGGAAATATTTAAATAACAGTGAGGGTGCCAGAGCCCTGGCACAGGCTGCCCAGAGAGGTTGTGGAGTCTCCTTCTCTGGAGATGTTTCAAACCCGCTTGGATGCAGCCCTGGGCCACGTGCTCTAGGTGACCCTGTGTGAGCAGGGCTAGATGACCTCTGAGGTCCTTTCCAACCTTAAGCATTCTATGATTCTGTGAGTTCTCACCCCGTCGAGGTGGTGTTACCTAAGTGAAGCAGGACAAGGCAATGGGCAGCTTTTTGCCAGACCTGGCCTCCAGAATAACATGTCTCTAAATAAAAAGTATCTCCTCAGTGAAATACCTCCAGTTTGGCCTTTCTTCTGAAGTTGGGCTCAACAACACACCAACACGCCCAAGGGACTGCAGCATGAAAGGGCCGGCTGCTCTACCTGGGCCCTCTGTGGCTCCAGGGGAGGAGCTCAGAGTCCCAGCGGGATCTTTCAGGGAGCACGGGCTGCATTTGGGGTTCATGTCCCTGGGAGCACTGCCAGTGGAGATGCAGAACGGTCCCTGAATTGCACCCTTGGGGCTGTGGCACAGGTGCCAGGGTTGACGAGAGATGCCCACCCTTGTGGAAGGGAGCCCCAAACGCCGTCCGGAGCCACCAGCGCCAGCGTTGGGGAGCCGCGACGGCTGGGAGGCCGGCGATGCCTGCGGGGGGAAGCAGAGCTGTGGCCGATGGGCCACACGGGCACCGGGCTGCACCTGCCTGTCCCTGGCACCAAGGGCTCCCAAAGGGCTGTGGCCTCAGCATGGAGCCCCCGAGCTCTTTGTGCTGCCGGCCTCGGTGCTGCTCGCTGTCCCAGGCAGCCCTCACACTCCACTCGGCTACGTACCTGGCTCCAAGTCTGGTGTGGGGCTGCAGGAGGACGATGCCTCCTCCTCCTCTTGGGGCTCCAAGGCCTCCTGCATGGGCAGAGCAAGAACACGCACCTGTCGGCCATCAGCTGCTGCCGCTCAGGGTACCGGTGCCCTGGGGTGCCTGGGGGAGAGGGCTTGTGCTTGGGGAGGCTGTCAGCTGCTGCGTGTCCCACGGGAAGGGCCCTGTGGCTGGCAGGGCAATGGGACAGGGCTGGTTGTGGGGCCGGAGCAGCAGGGCTGGGCTGGGGCCGGGACGCCCAGGGGGATGGAGGCAGCCGGGTGTGGGGCACAAGGGGGCTCGTGCACTGGCTGCGGAGGGGGCTGCTGCTGGGGCTGCCCCTTCCCTCCTCACTCGACATCCAGGCCCCAGGGCTGCACATGGCACTGGGTGGAGGGGACGTCAGCCCTGCACCTTTGGCACTCGGAAATGAAGAGAACCTGGCATCTCCCCATGGTGACACCGCAGAGGACAAATGGCTGGGGGTGACTGTGGGGCACCTCGAGCAGGGGGGTCCCATGGGATGGGCAGCTCTGGGCACCCTCTCTCCACCCCCCACACAGTTCACACGCGGGCTCCCTTGGATGGTGGGCACAGGTGACGTGCTGCTTGCTCACCTGGAGAGCAGGGCCTGCAGCCAGGGGAGAAGCCGCTGCCGCCACGTCCTCAGGCAGCGGGTGCTCCAGAGCAGGGCTGTCACTCTCAGGGGGGCCCTTCTCCTGGGATGTCTCTCTGTCTGCGAAGAGGCTTTGGAGGCTGGGTCTGACCCAGGTCATGGACGTTTCCTCCACCTCCTCGCCTTGAAGAACCTCTTCACCATCCTCTTCATCACCATCAGTGTGTCCCGTGTGCTCCTCGTGCCCTGCTTCCAGGGCTCTCTTCCCTCTTCTCCCCTGTCGCTCCCTCCTGGGGGCATGGGCATAGAGGCGCTCCAGCACCTCCCACTTGCCCCTCRCATCCTTGAGGAGCTCCACTTGGGTGATGTCGGGGTTCCACAAGTCATAGAAGGAGTTTCTGGCCAGGAGCTGGAGGAGAGAGGGAGGTTTGTGAAGGGGCTTCATTTCCCCCAGGAATGGCCTCCTGGGCCCGCCGGCGCAGGGACACCCGGGYTGTCCTAGTGCAGGGCAGCAGCTGGCGCCAGCACCACGAGGGTGACGGCTGCCCCAACCATCCCTTGTGCTCACCTGCTTGGGCCGCACGTTGAGYGACCCCAAGGCTGTGAGGAAGAAACGCKGCCCCTCGCCCTCCTCYTCCTCATCCTCRCTCTGCTGYGGGCTCTGCTGCCRCCCCGGGAAGGCGCCTTCTYGCAGCTGGGCCAGGCTGTGCCCGGTGCGCGCCAGGCAGCTGTGCTTGAGCTCCTGCAGCGGCTCCGTGCGGATGCTGAGCACGCCCAGGTAGCGCGCACTGTTGTCCGGGTGCACGTGCAGCAGCTCTCCTCCCAGCTGGCACACGATGCGCGCAGGCTGCGGCTTCGCGCCGGGCCCTGCCCGTGCTGGCCACCGGCGGGCAACCTGCTGCGCCTCTGCCCTCAGCTCCACCACGATCTCCCCAAAGAGGCTCTCCACAAAGGCAGCGGGCTCCAGCAGGGACGAGCACGGGGCCTGCGCGGAGGCCGTTTGTGCGGGTGCGCTGGCAGCAGTCGGGTCTTCTGCAGAGCCCCGCGGTGCCTCTGCGAGGGGCAGCCCGGGCAGTTCAGCCTCCCGGGAAGGCTCTTTGGCTGCCGCTGGGCACTGCTGGGCATCCTGCGGGGCACAAGAGGCTGCTGCTTCCCGGGGCGCCGTGGCAGGCGGCACTGGCCCTTGGGGAAGCTGCAGCTCTGCCCCGGGCACCCTGAGGACGCGCTTAGCTCCGCGTCCTGGCTCAGCACCRGTGCCTCCAGGTGCTGGACCTCGAGCTGCTGGCCACCTGTGGGGAGAAGGAGGCCCGTGATGGAGGCGGCTGCGTGGGGACAAGCGGCKCCTGCAGCRCAGGGAAACTCAGCCCTGTGTCCAAGGGAAGCTCGTGGCTGCACACAGCCCRGCTGAGCTCGGCCCAGAGCTGCTCGCTGCCCCTCAGCACRGAGCTCACAGGGTTTGGGGGGCCCTGGGAGGACCCACATTGGTGTCTTTTGTCCCAGAGAAAATGCCCAGGGCCAGGAACAGATGAGGCCTCCCCARAAGAGCTCACAATTCTCTCCTCATTCCAGCTCCCCTTCCAAACCATCYCCCTGCTCTCCGTGTTGGTGCCATCCCTGGTGCCCACCTCCCCCTCCAGCCCCACCACTCACCTCCCTCACGCACTCTTGTGCGCCRTAGATCCYGTCCATGGACGAGGAGCTCGCGTTCACCTGCTGCTCCTGCTCCATCTCACGGAACCTCTCTGAGGGCCTCTCGCACGGGCACCAAGGGGATCTGCTCCCTGCTGCTCGCGCCGCTCTGCTCAGAGTGAGGACCCAGCAGGGACACGGTCACCATGGGCACTGCCCCATCACAGTGACCTGCGGGCGCGATGCCACCCCCATCACAAAGCCCTGCTGCTGGTGGCCATGGGGATACCAGGCCCCTCGTCCTCGCCTCCTCTCCCCACTCCTCAGCAGCTCCCTGGGGCGCAGCATGAGGTGTCCTCTGCCCAGCTCTGCGCTCCCCGGGCCTCGCAGACGCTGCCCTGCGTCAGGGCTCCAGAGCAGACACCCACCWCAAGGCCACCCTGCTGCTCTGACCCCCATCCTCAGCCCTGCGCCCTCGACTGCCTCCTGCTTCACCCCCACACAGAGCTCCCTGCATCCCGCTGCGGCTTTGGCACCTCCTGCAGCTGCTGGAGCCCCGGGCAGCCGGGGCTGCCCTGCCCTGCCATCCTCCCCCTGCATCCCAGCTCCTTCCCAGCCACAAATCCCCTCCCCACAGGGCTGCAAGGACCTTCCTGGGCCAAGCGCAGCACGGGGGTGACGCAGCACGCGCTGCTGCAGCGGGTTTGACACCCTTCAGCTCCAGGTGCCACCAAGTCCCAAACGGCCACCAGGACAAGACAAAACCCTTGGAGAAAAAAATAATAATAATAAAAAAAAAACATTTGGGGGAGGTGTATTTTAAATGCAAACTCATTCCTGTCAATATATACTGACGTCATAAAACTCAAGGGAACAAAATCCTCCTGTGTCTCCAGGTGTCCAGGTGTCTCTCCCTAGATGCAGACCATTAGGTGACGTACAAGGTGTCATGAGCGGCTCTTGCAGCTCCTGTCCCTGGGGCTGCAGGGTCCCCACTGTGGGCAACTGACACCAGCCCTCTCCTAGGGAGACAGGCCCAGGCAGACGCTGCTTGACCCTGCACCATCTCCAAGAGCTCGGGCTGCACACAAGTCACAGATGATGCCAGCCCCCATTCCCTAACACATCTGCCCAGGAGCTCATTGCCTTGAGACCTTGAAGACCCTCCAAAGGCAACAAGCACCTTTCAGGATGAGAGTTGTTGGGAACATTCTTGGCGCCAGCTTTGGACACATTTTGGAAGGCCTCTGTTTAAAGCCCTCTGAAAATCACGTTAAGGGCACGTTTGCTGTTTTCTGGCACAACGTCAATATCTTAAATGCCAGGGAAAACTCAGTGAAGTTTTTTAAAAAACAAGAACCTTTTTTGATGCTGAAAGGAAGGTTACATCCTATCCCACATTGTCCTACATGTGCAGCATATTGTCCAACTTCTACAAAACGAGTGACAAATAGGAGAGCACAGCTCTGAGGCGACACGAGTGAGGGGATGAGACTCCTTCCAGGAGGCAGAGGGACATCTCTCTGTTCTGCCCCTGGCTCCCCCATCTCCACGGCAGTGGTGAACTGAACCCCAGGGGACACAGTGAGATTTGCCCCATCACAGGGATGCAGCCCACGGGTTCTCAGCGCTGCTGGGCACTGTCCCCACGCTCCCCACGGCTGCCCCTTGCAGCGGCTCCATCAAGTGCAGGGAGGGCAGGAGGCAGCGGGACTGCGCTGGGAGCCCCTTCTCTGCAGGTTGGGAAAGAGTTCTGGGTGGCGAGAAGGGAGGAACACCCTCCTGCTCAGCTGCACAAGTGATGCCAGGGCAAGGGGGCAGGAGAGATGGGTACTGCGGGACCAACACCTGCAGCCTGGGCCTCAGCTCTTGTTCCCGTGATCCTGCTGCTCCCCACCAAGGCTCGGAGCTTTGGGAGCCCCTTCCCGAGGAGTCACATGGAAACTGTCCCTGCAAACACCCCTGTGGGTCGCGGGCTCTGCACGGGGCTGGGGGCTGCCACACAAGTCCTGTGTGAGGGTCCCACCTTGCTCAGGGACAACGTGGCAGTCAGGACTCGTGGGGCTCCCCCAAGCCCCAGGGCTCTCCCGGGGCAGCCCCAGCCCTCGTGTGGGTGTCAGGGGCAGGAGCAGAATCCAGGGCCGTTTCCCTGGCACTGGCTGCCACTCTTCTCCCCCGCCGCGGGGGGCACTGCTGGGGGAAGCCCCACACAGCAGCTCCCACAGCCCCCACAGCGGCACTACCGGCACTGGCACCCACAGCGGGGCTCCCCGCCCCGCCCCGGCCCCGCGCAGCCCCCAGCGCAGCCGGGAGCCCCGCGGGGACCCCGCGCCAGAGCCCGGCCCCGCGGGGGCCGCCAACGCGCCCCGGGCCCCGCCCTGCCCGGCCACGCGGCGCTGTCGGGCCCTGCGCCCCGCGCCACAGTCTGCAACATGGCGCCGCACGACCAGGGCGGGGCTGCCGCTGGGGCGGGAGGGCGCCAAGTCGCCATGGCAGCTCACAGCCAATGGCTGCGCTGCGTGTGGGAGGTTCCTCCTGCTGCGGGTCCTGATAGGCCGGCTGCAGGGAGAGGGCGTGGCTGCTGCCTGTGAGGTCCTTCCTGAGGAAAGAGCTGCTTGGGCAGCAGAAGAGCTGGGTCTGCCTAGTGACTGTGACGTCACTGCTCCCGCAGCCCCTCATAGAGCAGCAGCAGGGCCGGGTCTGCCTAGTGAGTGTGACGTCACTGCTCCCGCAGC
>NW_020455868.1:2605-14052 GCF_003342845.1 Nothoprocta perdicaria | reverse complement strand
CTCATAGGGCAGCAGCAGAGCTGGGTCTGCCTAGTGACTGTGATGTCACTGCTCCCGCAGCCCCTCATAGGGCAGCAGCAGAGCTGGGTCTGCCGAGTGACTGTGACGTCACTGCTCCCGCAGCCTCTCATAGGGCAGCAGCAGGTCCCTGCCCGGCTGGGGGCTCTTGAGCTGCTCCATGCTGAGCAGCTGCTGGGCTGGGCCTGGGCACGGGGCTGGGGAGGTTCTGGGGAGGCCATTTCTGTGCTAGAGGCTGCCGGGGCAGCAAGAGAGACCTGTGTGTGACGGGGCTGTGATGTCATGTCTTTCTGAGGCGCTGATAGGCCGGCAGCAGGCAGTGGGCATGGGCTGTGAGGTGTCTGTTGTGAGAGCCCCGTGTGCCCTTGATGCAGAGGCAGGTGCAAGCTGAGGAGCCTCTGTCCACGTGTGGAGGCCATGGCGTGCTCTGGTGCGAGGTGTCCCCAGTGTCTCGGTGCTCCGAAGGGAGGAGGTGTGTCTGTCTGCTCCCAGAGCCCAGCCAGCCACCCAGGGTCCTTGTGGAGAACTGGGAGAGGGCAGTTGGGGACCCTTTTCTCTCTTTGAGGCATCCTGGTGTGACGCAGGGGTTCTGGCAGTTGGCTGGTTTCTGTCAGCTGATGTTCAGACTTGCACCTTCTGAAGATCTTGACGATTACCTGAGTCTTTGGGATTTGAGTCACTCTGGTAGAGTGACTTCTTATCTTATTCTTATCTTAATCTTAGTGACTTCTCACTCCTTTTAAGGCTTTCTGCTGACGGTGGGCCCTCATTGCATCTTCCCTTTCCAGACCCTAATTCATTGTGATCCCTCATGCACTTGGGTAGGTAATCAAAGCATTCAGAGCCATTTCTCCGCTTTGTGCAAACACAGACACTTGCAGACAGGGAAAGGCCCTGTGCAAGAAGTGAGGCTTCTTAGGGCAATGGGTGGCTCTGAGATCCCTCTCCTTGGTCAGTGGTGGAGGCCACAGTTCCAAATTAATAGGTCTCTCTTGAAAGCACCTCAGAAGTGTAGCTTGCTTGAGCCTGCTTTTGGGAAGCCATCTGGACATACAGATCCAACACCTTGGTGAAGACAGGTCCCAGTTGAGGTGCTGTCTTTGGTCCTTTTCCAGTGAGATTTTGATTATATTTGAGGATAGGAGGAGATGAGAGAACCTCTGGGTCCCTATGCCATAGTTCGGCCATCCTCATGTGTTTGTATTTGGGAGAGCAAAGTCAGGATGGCCAATGACATACTCTGCCCCTCTTTTTGGCCCTCTGAAGACCATGTCTGTACAGCGGATGCCATGTGGTCACCCCAGTTCTTCAAAGGCATTCAAACCCAGGAAAGTGTCAGGGAGTGGAGTGTGGTGCAGATAAGAGATCTGCACTGGGAGAGCTAGATCTGTTCAGCCTAGACCAAAGAATGCCAAGGGGGATCTTCATGCTGTGCACAGCTCCCTTGTGGAGGATACAGAGTTGCTGGATTTCATAGGGTCACACTAATGGCATGAAGGGGAACAGTGACAGAAAAAAAGAAAACAAACAAAAAAACCCACAAAACAAAAACAAAACAGTGAATGGGGAGTTCTTGGATGTTTAGAACAAATCTTTTTCTCCGAGAGCGTGAGCGAACTCTGGCACAGGGATCCAGAGAGATTCTCAGGTCTCCATCCTCGGTGATAATCCAAAGGTGAGTGCAAAGCCCCAAGATACCTTCTCTACTGGGACCTGCCTTCAGCAGGGCCTTCAAGCCCCTGTTGCAGCCTCAAGCAATCTGCTCTTCAGAGTCAGGCTCTACAGGCTTGTTGCTTTAAAAAGTCCTCAGCAAGGTTTCTTAGTATGTGCTAGGGTAGAGATGATATGTCAGGAAAGAGCAAACACACCCTTAACACATGTCTTCCTTCCTTCTAGAGGGCTTGAGATGGGACCTTGCTTCCTGCTAGGCTCCAATTCCAGGGGTCAAACTAGATAGCCATTCTGAGGAAGTTTTTCCAAATCCAATGAATTTTGTCGTCTTTCCTTCATCTGTCCATGAGGAAAGCCATTTCTCATCGTGGACCTTAGTTGCTGTTTGGGCTTTTCCATGACACCTCCAGGTAGTGTTTCTCCCCTGAATATAGTTCCGGGCACCTGCCTGTCTTTGGGATCTGAAGAGCCTCGGCACCCTGGATCTCCCACACTTTTGATGCTGGACAGGCTCACGCACTGCAGCGCTGCTGTTTAGGTTGCTGTGTGGAGCCTTAGCGTCTTACCTATTGCACAGTGACCCTAAATCTGCACCCTAGGCCTTTGCGCTTTCTGTCCCCTGTGTTCTGTGTGTCTCAACACTCACCAAGATCATGGGAGGTAGTCTCAACACTCACCAAGGTCACGGGAGGTATTGGTTTAGGGGGCTTCCATGAAGCTAAGACATGTTGGGGAACTGAAGGCCTGATAGAGGAAGTCTGGATGGTGTCTGCTTCCCCTATCCCATCCTGCTGTCATCCTGAGGGTTCAGGAGGGTCTTTGGGAAGAGGAATGCTTTTGGTATTGGTGGGTTACTTTTCCTTTGACATCCCTGAGCCTTTCTTTATGTCTCTTTGAGCAGCCAAGAAAATCCCTCCTTTCTAGGGTCTTGCATGTGAGGTTTTTCCACTTTTGTAAAGAAGCACAAGCCAGTCCAGGATCTCCCAGAGCAGCATGGACCGCAGCATGTTCTAGGAGCCCCAGAGCTGTATGGCTCTCCCATTCCCACTTGTCCTTCTTAAACTGACAGTTTCTCGCATCACCTTCCCAGCATACCAGCTGGATATTGTGAAGCTGCAATATTGCTACCCATCCTGTTTGTCTTTACTCGAAGACCTAGCTGCTTGTTTGCACTTCAGCGAGTTTAAATCTTGCTCTTTTAGTAGCCTGTCCCCTAAATTCTGCTTGTATCTAGCCTTTATGTCTCTCAGGAAAATTTCTAGGAAGGTTGTCCCTTTTGGCATGGGGACCTCACTGTTGACATCATGGACTTAGTCTACAGTCAAAGAGCATAGTTATTTTAATGAGATTTTTACAAGCTCTCTTTTTGCTTCTTTGCAATTAAGAGAACTCCTGTGCTTATTTGCAGCCAGTTCTCTAAGGAAAGCAGTGGGAGTTGGGGCAGATGAGCTGTAAATTTCAGTTGCCAATCTCAGCAAAACAGGGAAGGTTCTAAGGAGAGGGATGGAAGTCCCAGGTGGCTGATGAAAGGAATGGCAGGTTGGGGAGGAGGGAGTAGGAGTGTCCATAGAGTGCCTGAGGCCTGAGACACCAGTTTTCCTACATGTCCAGACTTCATTAGGAGTCATTCTGGATTGATTCCAGTTGGAGAATGCTGCTGCCACTTACTCTGAAAGCCAAATGACAATAACAATAAACCAGAAATGCTTGTATCTTATTGATGTCTCCACCATTCAGCTACACCCCTGAAATGCCTCCAATTTGCCATGCAAGACTAGAAGAAAATTACAGTGAGAGACAGGTTTTGTGAGAAGTTTTCCTGTTGTAATGAGCCCCATGGTGTATTTGGTGCTGAATTCATGAACCTCAGTTCCTGGAAGGAAAATGAACAGAAGCACAAAGTTTTGTAGAGGTTTAATGGGTCCCACTGATAGTTGTTAGCAGTAAAGATTCCCCAGAGTCTGCTTAGAGCAGATTATTGTCATCACTGATAACAGGTAGGCAGAGGAAACATGTGGGTGGCTCTGATGCCACATAAACCCTTGATGTGTTTTATCAGGCAAAATGTCCAAGCTTGGTCACTGAGCTTGTGGGAAGGGAGATCCTTTTCCGCACGTGTTTTCCAGGTCTTCCCGGGGACAGTGTGTGGGGTGGGGTGAGCAATGCGCGGTGCAGGACACTGATACGACACCTTTCAGGGTGTCTCTATTGGTGGCAGAGACAACAGCCATGCCAAGAGGATGAAGACCTCCTTTGGTGGCTTTAAGCCTTGGCAGGGCCTTTGTCTGTCTCCAGCAGAGCCTGTCCTATGCTGGGGCTCTGCACAGCATGGTTCATACCTGCAGCTGTGTCCATGGATCCTGTAAACACCCAAACAGCTTCCCCTCTCATAGCCTTGGAGCCCCTAAAATACCTGGAGGCTGCTCAGGGGACAGAAACTGTCCCGTCTCCAGTTGGGTCCCTGCTCCTGAGCTGGGCCTGGCTCCTGGGACTGCGGGAGCCCCTGGCAACCTGGCAAGCGCTGCAGAGAGACAGCTCTGCCCAGGAGCAGCTCCTCTTAAAGGAGCACCAAGACTCAGGGCACTGCCCACAGGCACCAGGCTGGGATGAGTCGCTCCTAAGTGCAAGTGAATGGGAGGAACTCTGAAAGCTCCCTGCAGGCAGGAACCTTTCCAGCTCATTATGCAGTAAGTTCCTTGTGAAGGGCAATGCTGCTGTATTTTGTGCAGCTGAGGGGGTCTGTCAGGGTGGCTCTCCCAGCTTCTACTGTTTGGATGAGCTGGTGCCTTGGATCAACAGTCATCTTCCGTAGCAGCACAGGGACAGGGCATCACGGTTACCTTCTGCCAGGGATGGTGCAGGGATGTGAGACCAGTGAGTGCCTCCAGCTCTCCACCGACTGTAATTCCGAGCAGTGTCCCTGCCCCCAGGGTGCTGTGTGCCCAGGGCAGTGACTCTGTCACCTGCAAGGGTCAGCACTCACCCTGCCTGGACAGCTTCATGCAGTGCTGTGGGGAGAAGCTCTGGGTGGGCAGAGCGAGTCCCTGCAGCTCAGGTTCATTCTTCTCTTGGGAGGCTGCTGCATGAGCCAGGGCTGCTCTCAGGACATTTCTGAAGGGGAGCTTCCAGGGCATCCAGGGCATTCCCAAGTTATAGGAGCATCAGACCAGAAAAGAAGCTTTCTTCCTGAGCCTGTGCTTAAGCCTTCCTGCTTTTGATAGCATCAGAAAGGAAACAGAATTGCTGGGTTTGGACATGAAACTGAGACTCCTAAACACTGACTGTGAGAGATCAAAAAGTCTGTGAGGGAAATTCGCAAATTCTTTCAGGTTCCCCTTTGCCTAGGAGCAGCACCATCTGATCTTTATTGGGCTTTTCAGGGTTGGTCTTACTTGTTCCTTGTCATCTGCAAACATGGAGATGGTGCCAGGCAGCACATGTATGATGCAGGAAAGAGAGGAAATTTCTAAGAGAAAAGACTATGGGATGGTAGATTTGGGCAATGCCCTGACTGTTCCTTCGATGCAGTAGAGCCTCTGCCCTGAAGGCTAATGGGATCCACGACCCAAGCTACCTCCTAAACCTGCCTGCCAGGAGAGGGGATGTTTGACAGTGTGTCTGAGAGCAAAATGTCATCTGCAAAGGGCATGGCTAGATAAGACGAAGGCTTTCCTGAGTGCCCATCTGGAGATGTTTGAATGAGAGCAGGGTATCCAAGACCATTGCCAGACTGTGGGGCTTTAGGCATTGGGTGTGTAGGGCTGGGGAATGCTCCAAGTCTCCTGAAGGAGATGTCCTCTTTGGGGCAGTACACTAATGCAAAGAGTTTTGCTATACAGGACTGTACAGCAAAGGCTGTGCTACTGTTCCTGCTTTTAGTAATAAAAGAGTCAAAGTTTTCTGTACCTCAAAGTCCTCCAAGTAAGGAGAGAGGAAATGTGGGGATTTGCCATGAGAAGAGGTTTGAGTTTTGTTCTGAAAAGCCTATCCTAACTTGTCTGTTTTCTTCCTGGGACTCTTCACCTTGCAGAGAGGCAGCAAATGTCCAACAGCAGCTCTTTCACTGAGTTCCTCCTCTGGAGATTTGCAGATACACGGGAGCTGCAGCTCTTGCACTTCTCGCTCTTCCTGACCATCTACCTGGCTGCCCTCATGGGCAACAGCCTCATCATCACAGCTGTAGTCTGTGACCAGCGCCTCCACACCCCCATGTACTTTTTCCTCCTCAACCTCTCCTTCCTTGACCTGGGCTCCATCTCCACCACTGTCCCAAAATCCATGGTCAATTCCCTCTGCAACACCAGGGCCATTTCCTACTCAGGATGTACTGCACAGATATTTTTGTTTCTCTTTTTCATGTCAGCTGAGTGTTCCCTTCTCACAGTCATGGCCTATGACCGCTATGTGGCCATCTGCAGACCCCTGCACTATGGGACCCTCCTGGGCAGCAGAGCTTGTGTGAAAATGGCAGCAGCTGCCTGGGTCAGTGGCTTCCTCTCTGCTCTTCTGCACACTGGGAACACATTTTCACTACCACTCTGCCAAGGCAATGTTCTGGACCATTTCTTCTGTGAGATCCCCCAGATCCTCAAGCTCTCCTGCTCACACTCCTACCTCAGGGAAGTTGGCCTTCTTGTGGTTAGTGGCTGTTTAATCTTTGGGTGTTTCATTTTCATTGTGGTCTCGTACGTGCAGATCTTCCGAGCTGTGCTGAGGATCCCCTGTGAGCAGGGCCGCCACAAAGCCTTTTCCATGTGCCTCCCGCACCTGGCCGTGGTCTCCCTGTTTGTCAGCACTGGCACATTTGCCTACCTGAAGCCGCCCTCCATCTCCTCTCCAGCTCTGGATCTGATGCTGGCCGTTTTGTACGCGGTGCTGCTTCCAGGACTGAACCCTCTCATCTACAGCCTGAGGAACAAGGACCTCAAGCAGGCACTGAAGAAACTGATCCAATGGGTACTTGTTCAGCAGCAATAAGCTGCCGCTACCTCTTCATTCATAAGTGGTTTCTAATTTGTCTCAGCCTGGTTTTGTGCTTTGAGCATTCTCTCTATGATAGTAGCTTTATGCAGAAGTGTTTGAATTCATCCCAGTTCTCCAGCAGCATGGCTCCAGTCTCTCTCAGCCAGAGGCCTGGGTGATTCTGCCTATCACTGTGTCAGGGGTGTTCTGCCTCTAGTAAAAATGTCTGCTATGAGTTGCAACTTGGGCTCTTCTTGCAAAGCTGCTCAAGAATCTGCCCAAGGACTTTGAAGCTGAAGGAGCCTGTTGCTTCTCCATGTTGATTCTCCATGGGCTGAAGGCAATGAGCTCCTGGGGTGCTGTGTTAGGGAATGAGGGCTGGATTCGGCTCTTGCTTGTGGGTGCCCAGTTTTTCTCATGGTGCTGAATGGTCAAAGCAGCCTCTGCCTGGGCCTGTCTCACGTTTGAAATGACTGGAGACAGATGCCCACTGTGCCACAGTGGGGAGCCTGTGGGGACAGGGAAGGGAGCCTGGAGAGTGATTTATGTCACCTTCACTTGAGAACTGTAGTCTGATTTGATATAAAATAAAGTATGCCTTAAAAAATGGAAGGACCAAAGAAATGTCTTCTCTATCCTTTAAAGAGGAAAAGCCTATCTGGGTGAGTGCAGCCACCTTTGCCCTTCCAGCCTGCAGAGTTCTTAGAACAGCAGCGAGTTATGCAGTAGGAATTAAATGGACCACAGGTTTGTTAAAACAGTGCCAGAGAGAACACAGCGTGGACGTCTGTTTCAGTGACCACAAGGCGGACAAGAATATTTGGATATTGATGGAAAGAGAGCCAGAGTTCGTACAGGCCTAAAGAGGATACATTTAATAGAGACTTGTGCTGTAGGAGGCATGGGGAGCCCAGGGAGGTGTGTGGGGTTCTCCGCGGGAGGATGCTGCACACATGGGCTGGGCATCCAAATGGGGGAGTGCCCTCTGCAAGCCAAGGGCCCCTTTTATCCACGTGAACAATTGCGTTCTCACAGTGGTGCTAAGGTGGAGGAGCTGCTGCCTGGGAAGCAGCCAGACGAGGGTGACAAATGGGACGTGTCTGCCTGGCCCTGTTGGGAGACGGGCTGGGGGGACGTGAGGCTGCTGCCAAGTGCTGTGCCGGGCAGGGGCTTCTCACCAGCTCTTCTGTAGGTTTTGGTGCCATATTTGCCTTTAAAACACAAAGTATCTCGTATTTTTCACTACTATTCTAATGTGTTGGAATTTTAAACCCACACGCGTAAAGGGAGGTCAGGTTGTCCCTGTGAGGTCAGTCACTTTTCTCCATTTCTCTTGCTGAGGATGGGGCCCAGTCCTGCACCCTAGGGCACACAGGAGACCTAGACGCTGCACTTTTTGCTCTTTGCTTCCTTCAATTTATCCAGCATGTGCTGAAGTAGGATTTATTTGATTGGAACTGATTGGCATTTAAAATACAACATCCCATCTCTCTCATGTTTTCCCCCAAGAGATCAGAACTGCTTCACTTTTTAGGTGTTTCACAGTGTCGACGTCCTGGCAGGAAAGGAATTCTTCCTTCTACTTGACCCAGGCGGCAAGAAATTCCCTATACAATGCTTTTTTGCTTCCCTCTGCTGCTCATTCCTGTGTCTCTGCTTTTTCAAATAAGAGTCAATAGGTTACATATTAACTGCAATTAATATGTGGTATTCTCTCCCTTCTCCACTCTTGCAACTCAAGGCTGATTTTCTGCTCTCCTGTTATGGGAAAGGCAACAGGAAACAGGTGGGAAGGGCAGGGAAAAAACTGTTTTTCTTCAATAGAAGTTACATATTAAATGCAATTCATAAATGGTAGTAACTCCCTTATCCACTCTCACAACTCAAGGCTGCACCCAGAGGGCAGGGGCTCAGGGTGGCAAATGAGTGTGGGCAGAACCAAGCCCATATCGTGAAGCCCAGCGCAAGACTCCCAGAGGTTGTGTCTTGTCCTGGTGGCCGTTTGGGGCTTGGTGGCACCTGGAGCTGAAGGGTGTCAAACCCGCTGCAGCAGCGCGTGCTGCGTCACCCCTGTGCTGCGCTTGGCCCAGGAAGGTCCTTGCAGCCCTGTGGGGAGGGGATTTGTGGCTGGGAAGGAGCAGGGGGAGGATGGCAGGGCAGGGCAGCCCCGGCTTCCCCGGCTGCCCGGGGCTCCAGCAGCTGCAGGAGGTGCCAAAGCCGCAGCGGGATGCAGGGAGCTCTGCGTGGGGGTGAAGCAGGAGGCAGTCGAGGGCGCAGGGCTGAGGATGGGGGTCAGAGCAGCAGGGTGGCCTTGTGGTGGGTGTCTGCTCTGGAGCCCTGACGCAGGGCAGCGTCTGCGAGGCCCGGGGAGCGCAGAGCTGGGCAGAGGACACCTCATGCTGCGCCCCAGGGAGCTGCTGAGGAGTGGGGAGAGGAGGCGAGGACGAGAGGCCTGGTATCCCCATGGCCACCAGCAGCAGGGCTTTGCGATGGAGGTGGCATCGCGCCCGCAGGTCACTGTGATGGGGCAGTGCCCATGGTGACCGTGTCCCTGCTGGGTCCTCACTCTGAGCAGAGCGGCGCGAGCAGCAGGGAGCAGATCCCCTTGGTGCCCGTGCGAGAGGCCCTCAGAGAGGTTCCTAGTGATGGAGAAGGAGCAGCAGGTGAACGCGAGCTCCTCGTCCATGGACRGGATCTAYGGCGCACAAGAGTGCGTGAGGGAGGTGAGTGGTGGGGCTGGAGGGGGAGGTGGGCACCAGGGATGGCACCAACACGGAGAGCAGGGRGATGGTTTGGAAGGGGAGCTGGAATGAGGAGAGAATTGTGAGCTCTTYTGGGGAGGCCTCATCTGTTCCTGGCCCTGGGCATTTTCTCTGGGACAAAAGACACCAATGTGGGTCCTCCCAGGGCCCCCCAAACCCTGTGAGCTCYGTGCTGAGGGGCAGCGAGCAGCTCTGGGCCGAGCTCAGCYGGGCTGTGTGCAGCCACGAGCTTCCCTTGGACACAGGGCTGAGTTTCCCTGYGCTGCAGGMGCCGCTTGTCCCCACGCAGCCGCCTCCATCACGGGCCTCCTTCTCCCCACAGGTGGCCAGCAGCTCGAGGTCCAGCACCTGGAGGCACCGGTGCTGAGCCAGGACGCGGAGCTAAGCGCGTCCTCAGGGTGCCCGGGGCAGAGCTGCAGCTTCCCCAAGGGCCAGTGCCGCCTGCCACGGCGCCCCGGGAAGCAGCAGCCTCTTGTGCCCCGCAGGATGCCCAGCAGTGCCCAGCGGCAGCCAAAGAGCCTTCCCGGGAGGCTGAACTGCCCGGGCTGCCCCTCGCAGAGGCACCGCGGGGCTCTGCAGAAGACCCGACTGCTGCCAGCGCACCCGCACAAACGGCCTCCGCGCAGGCCCCATGCTCGTCCCTGCTGGAGCCCGCTGCCTTTGTGGAGAGCCTCTTTGGGGAGATTGCCGTGGAACTGAGGGCAGAGGCGCAGCAGGTTGCCTGCCCGTGGCCAGCACGGGCAGGGCCCGGCGCGAAGCCGCAGCCTGCGCGCATCGTGTGCCAGCTGGGAGGAGAGCCGCTGCGCGTGCACCCGGACAACAGCGCGCGCTACCTGGGCGTGCTCAGCATCCGCACGGAGCCGCTGCAGGAGCTCAAGCACAGCTGCCTGGCGCGCACCGGGCACAGCCTGGCCCAGCTGCGAGAAGGCGCCTTCCCGGGGTGGCAGCAGAGCCCGCAGCAGAGCGAGGATGAGGAGGAGGAGGGCGAGGGGCAGCGTTTCTTCCTCACAGCCTTGGGGTCGCTCAACGTGCGGCCCAAGCAGGTGAGCCCAAGGGGTGGTTGGGGCAGCCGTCACCCTCGTGGTGCTGGCGCCAGCTGCTGCCCTGCACTAGGACAACCCGGGTGTCCCTGCGCCGGCGGGCCCAGGAGGCCATTCCTGGGGGAAATGAAGCCCCTTCACAAACCTCCCTCTCTCCTCCAGCTCCTGGCCAGAAACTCCTTCTATGACTTGTGGAACCCCGACATCACCCAAGTGGAGCTCCTCAAGGGCAAGTGGGAGGTGCTGGAGCGCCTCTATGCCCATGCCCCCAGGAAGGAGCTACAGGGGAGAAGAGGGAAGAGAGCCCTGGAAGCAGGGCACGAGGAGCACACGGGACACACTGATGGTGATGAAGAGGATGGTGAAGAGGTTCTTCAAGGCGAGGAGGTGGAGGAAACCTCCATGACCTGGGTCAGACCCAGCCTCCAAAGCCTCTTCGCAGACAGAGAGACATCCCAGGAGAAGGAGCCCCCTGAGAGTGACAGCCCCGCTCTGGAGCACCCGCTGCCTGAGGACGCGGCAGCAGCGGCTTCTCCCCTGGCTGCAGGCCCTGCTCTCCAGGTGAGCAAGCAGCACGTCACCTGTGCTTGGTATATATACCAACTGTCCTCGGGTCCTATTTGGCTGAGAATTGTATGGGGATTCGCCACTACAGGAAATCTAGTGGCCGTGCGTTTGTTTMTTTCTCGCAGGTCATGTACCAATCTATATTTTCCRTYTGGTTTCTTTACAGGGAGGAYAGGGGTATTATAAGGGGACATAGAAGGTTCTAAGAGGCCCTGTTGTAGTAATCGTTCTATCTCTGGTTTCAAACCCCTTTTCCCTTCATCAAACAAAGGGTATTGTTTTACTTTAACAGGATTCTTGGGGTCTTTTATCGTCACCGAAAAAGGCTCTATATTCAACTTTCCTGCCGASTCTGGTGTATACCATACCTCAGGGTTTCTCTTTTCCTCATCACTTATTCTTAAGGGACATAACTTGACCCTTAATT
>NW_020455868.1:0-1593 GCF_003342845.1 Nothoprocta perdicaria | reverse complement strand
TTCCCCCCCGGCAGCCATAATCTTACATATTCACTTTCTTCAGGATTTACTGGCTCCTTAGAGTTCACCTAGAAATTTAAAGCTTGACAAACCCAGTCTTCAAAAGACCCACATATGGGCCAACGTACTGCCTGCTCCTTAATAGGCTGCCCTCCCCATACTACCATACAGTAATTAATCATTTTCTTTTTGTCTTTTCCTGGCTGAGACGGCCAGTTATCCCAATACTTGATCATTAGCCCTAACGGACTATCTTCAGGTATTGAGGGTACCCCGGGGACCTTTCCCCATAGGAGCAGAAGGCTTCCTCTTCTTCTGTCCCATCTTCTGGGCTTCTCCTGAAGGTCTCTCCGTGGACCCTCTTTCACGGGGTGCCTTCTTTCGCACAAAGCCTCTCTATTTCCTCCATTAGTGGCCGAGTCCCTCGCGGGAGATGGGAACTGCACCGGCCGCGGCCGCGGGCGAGAAGACGGCCGCAGGCGAGAAGAGCCTCGAGCAGCCCAAAGGCTCCCCCAAACCGTGCAGCTCGCCCGGGGACACCGGTTTTGTCCCAGGCCGCCACCAAGATGCACCAGGAGCCTCCCCCGCTGCTGTGGGCAGGGCGGATGGCACCGGGCTCTGCTCCCGGTGGCAGGAGCTGTCACTAGGAGGGGACACAGAGCCTCCGGATTTGAGCGGCAAATAGCGCTGGGCAGGACAGGCTCCCCGGGCCAGGACGGGCTCCCTGGGCCAGGACGGGCTCTATGGGCCCGGACGGGCTCCCCAGGTCAGGCCACGCTCCTCGGGCTGGGACGGGCTCCCCAGACCAGGATGGGCTCCCCTGGCCAGGAAGGGCTCCCTCGGCCAGGCCGGGCTCCCTGCCCCAGGACAGGCTTCCCGGGCCAGCATGGGCTCCCTAGGCCAGGAAAGGCTCCCTGGGCAACGACGGGCTCCCTGCGCCAGGACGGGCTCCCTGCGCCAGGACGGGCTCCCCGGGCCAGGACAGGCTCTCCGGGCCAGGACGGGCTCCCCAGGTCAGGCCGCGCTCCCTGGGCTGGGACGGGCGCCCCAGACCAGGATGGGCTCCCCCGGCCAGGAAGGGCTCCCTTGGCCAGGCCGGGCTCCCTGCGCCAGGACAGGCTTCCCGGGCCAGCATGGGCTCCCTGCGCCAGGAAAGGCTCCCTGGGCAACGACGGGCTCCCTGGGCCAGAACAGGTACTCTGGGCCAGGACAGGCTCCCTGGGCCAGGACAGGCTCCCTGCACCAGGACAGGCTCCCTGTGCCAGGAAAGGGTCCCCAGGTCAGGACGGGCTCCCCGGGCCAGGACGGGCTCCCTGTGTCAGGAAAGGGTCCCCAGGTCAGGACGGGCTCCCCGGGCCAGGATGGGCTCCCTGTGTCAGGAAAGGCTTCCCAGGCCAGGATGGGCTCCCCGGGCCAGGTTGGGCTCCCTGGTCCGGGATGGTGGGCTCCCTGGGCCAGGACAGGCTCCCTGCGCCAGGATGAGCTCCTTGGGCCATGACGGGCTCCCTGCGCCAGGCTGCTGCCCCCTCGGCTGCCGGGACACGGGACTCGTCCCCGGGTGCAGTGCTGCCCCATGGCCCGGGCTCCCGGCCC
>NW_020455867.1:41965-56483 GCF_003342845.1 Nothoprocta perdicaria | reverse complement strand
CTTTGGAGATCTTTAAAACCCGCTTGGATGCAGCCCTGTGCCACGTGCTCTAGGTGACCCTGCGTGAGCAGGGGGGTTGGACTCGATGACCTCTGAGGTCCCTTCCAGCCTTCGGCATTCTATGATTCTGTGTTTCTATGATCTCACTGGGAGGCCTGGCTGAAAGTTTGTAGCTGGTAGACATACTTTTAAGTATGTATGGAGGCAGGCAAGAGTATGGAATTAGAAGAAAATGATGTCCTGCACCTCACTATGTGTGGTAGGCCAAGAACAATGGCCATCTAGAAAGGAGATCATGTGGAAACCTTTGTATTGCTTTGATCCATGCAATATATCATTTGAGAAAAACAAATTCCATAAATGAGCTACAAGCTGAGAAAGGAGCACTGCTGAATCTTTAATAAATAATAAAGATGGTGTGACTTGGCAATTAGCAAGAGCAGCATTGCTCATGCGGTTTCTGAGAAAAATAGCTATCTCCTGTCAAAGTTACTACGAAAAATGACTCTTCCACAAGCAAAGGCAGTTGTAGAACTGGTGAAAGCCTGCCTCCTAAGACAACATACCAGCCACCAAAGAATACAATTTTGTTTAATTTACAATCCATACAATTGCACAGAAACAGAATGCCATTTTAACAGACACAGCATCCTATAGTAAAATGGCAAAGAACTTAAGTGTTCACATATACGCATGAATATTTGACTGCATTATGCAAATGCTATTCCCCCTCTCACAAAGAGGAACTGGAAATAAGTGCTTAAAAGGAAAACTTGAAGGCAGGCACCTAAACTGAGGGTGGCATAACTGTAGGAACTAACCACAAATAAGGGATTGCCCAGTGTTTCATAGACCTATATAAATTGATATAGCAAAACCATAGAGATAGGTACTACACACAGTTCAAAATATTTGCTTCCATAGAACTGGTAGATTCTTTTGTGTCCTGGCTTGAAATGAAAGCTCGTAATTCTAATGAACAAAAAAACCCAAAACTATCACAGAAACACAGAAAGATTTAGGTGAGAAGGGATGTCTGGACCACTACTCCAAACTCTTGTTCACAGGAAGGCTAACTTCAAAGGTAGATCATGTTGCTCATGTTGTCCACAAAAAGTAAAATATAGAAGACAGTGAAAGTCATATGAGACCTCTCATCACCATCTGTTCAAAGCTGATGCAATAACACTTCAAAGCAATATTGAGGCAGATGACAATTTTTCTATACTGCTGTTGTACAATTTTCGAGCAGCAATGTCACAGTGCCTGGTAGCTGAATTTGTTCGTGGTAAGGTTTCAAAATCCCTGCTGGATAGACTCAGTAATATTTCAAATCAACTCAGGTAAGCCAGGCTGCCTGGTGGGAGGAAGGTTAAGGAAATGTCAGAGCAAGAACATTCAACACCTTCAAAGTGCTCTATCATTAGCTCTTTAATGCATGTTAGAAGAAGGGATTTTGCCATTAGTGCTGTGATACACCTCCCCATACCCAGATGGTATTGCTCTCTCAGAAGTTGACAGAAGGAGGCAAAATTTTTAGCAGGGAATTTGTTAGATAATGGAAGAGGGGCAGCAGGGGTAAGGCAAGTTTAAAACAAGAACTACAGTCTGTCTTTTCAAGGGCCTGGTTTTCAATAGTAGCCTAAAATAAATGAAACGTTCTAAACAGCTGTTACAAAGCAAATTTGCACAAACCTTTTATCAAACAAACTTCTACCTTTTATCAAACAAACTTCTACATTTTGCTTCTGTCTTACATCACACCTTTAAGTTTATACAAGATGGAACAGCCAGTAAATGAATTCTAAATGTTCAGAAAAATGATACATCTTGTCCAAAATTGACAGAGTTACGGCTTGATTTCGCTAGGCTGAGCATATCCAGCATAATGGATTTAGACTGTGAAATGAACCACATTGACCATGAAATGATCATGAAATCAACACACATGGCATGGCATGCATAAAACAAAGCAGAAAACAARGTTGTAATTCTGCCTCCGCTTAAGTATCTACCTTCTGAACCATATCTCAAAGCCCTTATCCAGATAAAATGTAATAATTCCTCGCAGGACATTCCTCTTCTGCGCAGTAAGTATATTGACACAAATCCAACTCACACATGGGAGTTCTCTGGCATCTGAGCTTATTATGTGCAAGTGAAATTGTTACATGCAACCTAGATTGTCTTCGAACCCTGTAAAATCTACAGCTCTGATGTATTCAGACAGTTATTAATAAGGCCAATCAGAGTATTTAGTATTAATCTTAGCTCTCTTGTGTAAAAATGTMCTGAGTTAATCTCAGTTCTCTTTCAAACACAATCACTTCTTCATTCTGGAAAAACTATTTCATAGAAAGTAGTTCAAAATTCTGAGTTCAAGAGAATCACTTATTGTTCCCTTTTCACTTGTGGCAATTTGTCAGCCTTTCACCTAACAGTTATTGAGAAATGACATGATTAGACAAATCCCTACAATACAGTTGCTCAGCAGAAGTCAATAAATCTATTCTTCATCATCCATTATTTTCTTCATCTGTCATCAGTATTCTGATCTGTTCGTTTGGATTGCTCTCAGGGCATGTTCTCTAGAATCTTCTACGATTCTCAGTTAAARTATGTTTTGAACATAGTTATTAAAAAAAGAAAAGAAAAAAAAAACAGAGATAGCACAAGCAGAAAGGTATTATGGATTCTAGCACCACAAGAACCCTACTTGGCAAAAATTACTTGCTCCATAACAAAAGTTTTATCTTCTTATTACATGATTTTAACAAGACATTTTTCAGTGTTCTTTCCTTTCTCCGTCTGCAGGATGTGGACTTTATCATAAGTCTGGAATCTAATGTTTGGCTAAAATCACCAGACAAATGGATGATGGTAACAAAAGAAACCACGGATAAAGATGTGACCTATGTTTATGTCTCACTGGGGCACCTGTTTTGAGTAGTACATAATAATAAACAGAACATCTGTAGAAATGAAACAAGTGCAGTTCTGGAGAACCTCACTATCTGTCTGTAGTTCACCCAGCAAGACTACTGGGAGTAGGAGGAGGCTGTGATGTTCTCTGATGTTCACTGACATAAATTGCAATGCTAGATGGACTCCTTATCTCTACTTGAGCAAAAATAACTGAAAACTCAGCTGCCTTTTTGGATCCAAATTTGCTAGGCTTTCAGAAATAGATTTTGAAGCACTTCCTTCAACTCAGTTTTAGAGCCGGGAAACAAAGGGAAATGCTTCACTCATCAGATGTGCTTCACTCTTCTAGCATCAGGGCTGGACATAAGTCCTAGAATGCTGACACCCACTCAAGAGGCCAGATTGCTACYCCATCAGTTTACAATTATTTATTCACTCAACTGCTGATCATAAAAAAACAAAATGAAAAAAAAACCCTAAATTTCATCGCATTCCCAATTTCCCSCCTTCCTGGAAATATGTATACTCACCCCCACTTCTGGAGGATCTGGAAGCCAGCCCAGTTCACCCTGTGCAGTGCTTGTGTCTAGGAGATTCACTGTAAACAGAGGAGGGAAACCAAGTTAGGGACCCAATTCATATAGACMACATTCTGGTTTGGGCACATAAAGCAAAGCCTGCACTTCCTCTCAGATCTCATAACCCCACATCCAGTGTCCTCTTTTACTGTCAGAAAGCATGGCTAGTGGAAGCATAAGAAGAAACATGACAAAGCAGTTAGTTAAAAGTTCTTCCCAATGTACRCTCAAGCAACTTACACCCCTACACATAGCCAAAAACACAGCTCCATGCTAAACTCTGARAAATCTACTCTGCTTTCTAAAGCTAACCCATATGGGAGTAGGAGTCTAAAATCTAATCAAATGAAAACCTAGTATTAGGAGATGAACAAATCTTTCCTTGCAATAGAAAAGGAGCAGAAAAAAAAAATGGAAGAGGAGGGCAATGAAAGAAATTACCAACGCAGAAGATCAATCAGTGTAGCCTAAAGGTATTGTTCTATGCTGGGGAGCTGGAAACATGGGAAAGTGGGAAAGTAGAGACAATAAGTGAAAAAAGGGATTTTCCACTGTGTCACAGTGCCCAAAAGCCATGAGACACTTCAGTTTCTCAGGTTGCCTATCCCTATACCTCTGATTCAGGTTGTGCATCATCTGATCCCAGCCTTGAAATTCTTTCATTCCCCACCCACCTTGCCATCCCCATAAGTAGCCACTACCTGTGACAGGAAGGGAAAAACTGCTCCAGGGCACAGCATTACCACCTCTTGCAGAGTTGCACTGCCTGCCTGTGTGTTACGATTTGGCTCCCGGAGTTATGCAACTAGAGAGAAAATCAGTTTTCTGTTCATCGCCAACTCTTAAAGAATTTTGAGAATGTGATCAGTTTGCCATGAAGTCTTAATGCAAAAAGAAATTAAAAGTTAGCATTTCTTAGGACAATAGAGAAAAGGGAGAGGAGTTGGGATAAAYTGTACTGCTGGATGTGCAACTTCGGGTCTCCCCTAGACATAGTGCTGCCAGTACACACTACTGTTCTCAGTCCACTTCTGCAGCCCTAGCTTGGAAAATTAGGAAACAGGAAAAACTCTTAGTATTCCCTTTTGGATTCTTCCAGGCATATTCAGAAGGGTCATTTTTAAACACCTAAGAAAAGAATCTGGGGGTGAAAAGTAGGAGGGGTATATTTAGATAGCATTTAAATAACCAGATTTCCTCCTTGTCTGACTGCTTTCCAAATACTGCCTGCCAACTAATAGAGTGTAAAGTGCATATCAGCAAGAGTCCTGTGGAATGAGGAAGCAGGCTGTGGGCCCAGAACTAGAGATAAGAGGGATTGCACTGCTGTTCTCACCTCTGAAACACCCGCTCAGGATTGGTAGAAGGGAAAGGCAGGAATCCAGGTTTTGCAGGTTTGCTGCATTTGCCCAGCATGGTCATATGGCAAAACCTTCCTAGCCACAGACACCCTGTCCGGGCAACACTCCTCACTCGTTCTCCTTCAACCTCTCTGAGATATTTGAGATACTACTCCTGTGTTGTTGGCTCCAAAAACTCTCAGGGTGAGGCAGCTTGTCCTTCCAGAACCATCACCCAGATAATATCTATCCCACGCACTTCAGGCCTGAAGCAGTGATGTGGAAGTGAGAGGGGCTGCATGGCAAGTTCTAGTAGAGAGCAAAAGGAAAGAAACTCAGGAAAGGCAAGCAGGGGAATCTCCCATGGCTCGTGTGCCACGCAGCTGTTCCTTCAGCTACCAAGTAGACAGGGTGAGAAAAAAAATAACATTCACAAGAAAGAGCTTTCTCAAAATGAAACATTCTTGTTTCTACATATAAAACAATACTGCAATATACTGGATACTGCAATATACTGGATATACTGCAATAAATGGAGGATTAAGTTGTGAGATTATAAGAGTATAGAAAATATAAGCACTGCGCGCTTTGGATGACAGCTTCACTCCTAGGAATCCCACTGTCCAATTGCAAGGAGGAGGTCTCCCCAGAAGAAGAAAAACATCAGGTGAAAGATGGTGCCTGGGAAATGGGCTGCTTCCTGCTAGACACATTGAGGAAGAGCAGATCACAGCCACAGCCAAAATGAGATGCTTGAGATAAGTAAGAGATTGCCAGGGAGAAGTCCCTGAGTGTTACTGCCAATTACTAGTCACACAACTTTGGAAACCTGTGTGGAGCCACCTTATATTACTCCTCACCTAGGCTGGCCTTCTCCGCAATGTCTTTTAGCTGCACTCATTTAGCCAAATCCTTAATACAAACATGCTAATCAAGAACACTTTAAAAGAGCATTCAGCACACAAAGTCTGAGATGAGCCCATGGCTAAACTGCCAGTTATGACTAAGTCCTCTAGACTGAGGACCTGGAGCAGCTGAAGTAGGGAACCATCTTTGGGATGGAAAAGGCCCTGACTCCTCTCATTGTGCAAAGCAAAGTTGTGAAAAGAAGTCTCTGTCAGGAATTAACTGCACGAGGAGGTGGGGAACATAGCAGAGATTTATTCTTCCTCACCTCTCTACTGAATTTCTCATTCACCAGAAGTTTCACAACCACTGTGGAACTGCCAAGACGGAAGAAAAAAAGATTACTACGTCTAACAAAAGGGACTAAGTGGGACAGGGAAGGGAGGCAGGGGAGGCTTAAGAGATGAGGTGGAGGAGGAAATTATAAAGCTCAGCTCTGTCTTCTAACACTGAGATAGCTGAATGAGGCTGTCTCACCTTTCCAGCCTCTGAAAAAAAATCTATCCTTGCTCAAAGGGACAACTTCATGATTTTTTTTTTTGAAGAAACTGGAGGTGTTTTGTGGGGACCTTCCAAGATTGCATTTAAGCCTGTTAGCTGCAGCGCTTGTATTAAAAGCAAACAGAGGCAGATCTCTCCTGGATCACTGGCCATGCCAAGGCATTTATGTTTCAACTGTGAGGGAGTGGAGACAGAGAGAGAATACATGGGAGCTGCATCCACAGAGCCACCAGGAGTCAAACCAAAGGCCAAGCTCCCGGCCTTTTCTCCCCCCACACGGCTGCCCTCCGCAGACACCAGGGCCCCTGCAGCGCCTCCCCGGCTGTGCTCCTCAGGCTGCAATGCCCCTGCGGTCCCACACAAGTTGCCCAGGCCCTTCTCCCTGCCCCTTTGTGGGGGGGGATTCCTCCCCTGGTGGGGGCCTCCCCATCCAGTCCCAGCACTGCAGGCAACGGGAGCACCAGGTCCCCCACTTACCTTCTTTCCCCGGCACCTCAGGAGGAAGGATGGCCCAAAGGAGGAGGAAGCTGAGGGAAAGCTCCATGCCGCTTCCGGAGGTCCTCAGCTCCATGCTGGCTGTAGAAGGGGCCTCAGTCCAAGCCCCTGCCTGCTCTCCCAGCTCAGGCCCTTGAGCCTTGGCTCCTGCTCCCAGTGCATGAACCTCTCCCGCACCCTCCTGACTGGAGCGCATGCATTGCACAACCTCCCTGCCTGGCCCACAGTTATGATGAAAGATCAAGGCAAGTGGGTGGAGAAGCTTTACTGCCTTTACCTGTTTTAAAGGGGCTGGTCACAGACTTCCCATCTGGCAGGCAAATAAACCCACCTTAAAGGCAGCCACCCTTTTTTCCTGGGAGCCTCCCTCTACCTTTGCTCCAGTCCCTTAAGAGGCTCCCGATTGCCATCTCCTGGGCTGCCCTTGCTACTGTCCTGCTCTGGCCCTGAATCAACCGCCACAGAGCAGTGCTCTAGGCCTGACTCCACGGCTTGCCGAGGCTTCTCAGCCTTGCCCCGTGCTCCCAGCTCTGCTCCCATCTCCATGGACAGCTCAGCTGAGATCTCCCAGGATCCTCCTTCTTTGTAGGAATACTTCATGGAACCTCAGGTTCCTCATCTTCAAGTGTCATAAGTATGAAACTATGGCCTTTTATAGCGTCTCTTCTGTGTTCTGACATGATTTTTTTCTGTTGTCAAAGATGTTACTTCCCTCATGCAACCCTCCCCATAAAATAGACATGGTAATATTCTTGCATTTGCTGTTGGGATCTATTTCTCCTGCTCTCTGCTTCCTCTTCCTCAAAGAAGATCGAATAATAAGAGATTGAATTGCTGAGAGAGGCTAAGGAATCTCGACTCTTAGAGATGTTCTGACTCACCTGGGCAAGGCCACCTTGAGCAACCTGATCAAATGCTGAAGTAGAGGTTGGTACTACAGACCTCCAGAGGTCCCTTGCACCTAAATCTTTATGAAAGTCTGTGATTCTATAACTAGACATTCTGAAAAAAAAAAAAAAAAAAACAACACACCAAAAAAAAAAAAAAAAAACTACAGACCTCCAGAGGTCCCTTGCACCTAAATCTTTATGAAAGTCTGTGATTCTATAACTAGACATTCTGAAAAAAAAAAAAAAAACCACTACTCCCAGAAGGCTTAAAGTAAACAATAGAATTTATGGTTCCTTTCAGATGAAACAGTCAAAATACTAAGCTTTAAATTTAATATAACACATAAAGTAAGATCACCAATACAAATAATTTAGATGAAGTCTTTCAGAGCAGTAATTGCTTAAATTAATGCCAATTTAATCCTATCTAAAAATTAATCCTATTTAAACCTCTTTCTCAGTCTGCAGTGCTATACTGGTCTCAATTTTTATGTCCCTCCCTTTAAACCACTTCCATCACAGCACCAGTGTAAGGTTTCCTTGCCCATATCCCACAGCTTAAGTCTGCACTAATGGAATACATACGTTTCAGTYTTCAACTGTGAAATACTGGGCTTTCTTCATCCTACTATGTAGCCATCGGGACAGATGGACTTATAGTTAACTTCTTCATGATAGGGCAATAAGGACCACATAGACATGGAAAGGGGAAAGAACCGTTTGCAATACGAAGAGAAGGTTTTAGGACAGCTTAAGAACCTACATCCTTTCTAAGGCAAAAGGCTTGAAACTTCAGGCTTTGCATGCAGTTGCACAGGGCTAGCAGAGTTTGCATATATCTTTATTTATGCAGTAAAATATCTGAAGTGCCAAAGCCTGGAGGTGAAGAACCTGGGGARTCTCTATCTCTGTTTCATTACCTGCCAGTTATTCAGAACAGTTGGTCTAAGATACTTGCAATATGCAGGGCCAGATTGTTAGGACTTATTGGACAAGATGACTTCAGCAAGTTTTGTTTTCTTCTTCTTTCTCCTTTTAGCATTGTCTGATGGGGTATTTGAGCTGATGGAAATCAAAAATCATATACAACATTTTGTCATCTTGTGGGCTGAAATACATTTTTAGGTTGCTATCTACTGCAGCTGTCTCTTAGAATATGCAAAAAGTTAGCTGAAAAAAAAAAWAAATGTTCTAATGTCAAAGCAGAAAGAGACTTCCAGTAATTCTATACATAAATGAGAATTACCCCAAAACAAACAAACAAACAAAACAAACAAACAAACAAAACAGATGCTTGAAACTTTACTGATGCCTGGAAAGGTTTCATGTGTTGCTTTGCCATCTGTCCCATGCACTTAACTGCAGATTTACCCACTAAATCAGAATAATTCAGGTGAAATCACTGTGCAGATCTGTTATTTAATTGACAGGTTATTTCTGCATGTGCAGAAAATGTGACAGGATTGGATTTTCATGAAAACTGTTGGACAAAGCTAATTCTCTGCATATCTTTTGCAAAAAAAAAAAAAAAAATCTTCACACTCCACTACTCTTTCATTGTTACTTCTTCCTAACTTTCTCTGAGATATGGTTTGATGATGATGATATAATTTGCACTGCCATCCAGAGGGACCTGGACAGACTGGAAAACTGGGCAGTGAGAAACCTCATGAAATTCAACAAGGGCAAGTGCAAGGTCCTGCACCTGGGGAGGAATAAYCCCAGACACCAGGACAGGCTGGGAACTGACCTTCTGGAGAGCAGCCCTGTCAAGAAAGACCTGAGCRTTATGGTGGATGACAAGTTGATCATGAGGCAGCAGTGTGCCTTCATGGCCAAGAAGGCCAGTGGGATGCTGGGGTGCGTTAAGAAGAGCATCTCCAGCAGGTCAAGAGAAGTGATCATCCTCCTCTACACAGCCTTGGTAAGGTCTCTTCTGGAGTACTGTGTCCAGTGCTGTRCTCCCCAGGACAAGAGGRATGTGGAGCTGCTAGAGACAGTCCAGCGCAGGATGATCAGGGGCCTGAAACATCTGCCCTATGAGSAAAGGCTGAGGGAGCTGGGCCTGTTCAGCTTGGAGAAGAGAAGGCTGAGGGGGGACCTGATCAGTGTCTATAAATACCCCAAGGGAGGCRGCCTGTTTTCAGTGGTGGACAGTGATAGGACTAGAGGAAACGGCCACAAGCTGAGGCACCAAAAGTTCCATAGGAACTTAAGGAAACATTTCTTAACAGTGAGGGTGACAGAGCCCTGGCACAGGCTGCCTAGAGAGGTTGTGGAGTCTCCTTCTTTGGAGATCTTCCAAACCCGTTTGGACACAGCCCTGTGCCACCTGTTCTAGGTGATCCTACATGTGCAGGGGTTTTGGACTAGATGATCTCCAAAGGTCCCTTCCAACCTTAAGGATTCTATGATTCTATAATTCTATGATATGAGGATAGTTGCATATTTTAAGCTCACTCTCAGTGTTTCTTTAAGCTATCTTCTGTTTCTAGTCCTTCTGAGTATTTCTGCATTGTAGGGCAAATTTTCTTCCTTTTATATCTCTTCTGTTCTGTTTCATGTATTGTTGAGGCTAGGTTTCTTGCTGGAATATAACACTACACAAGACACCTGGCCTTTCTTCCTACAGAAATGTGGACTTGTGTTGGTATTAGTGAGGAGAAATTGTATGCACCGTGGTCTTGTCTTGATGTCCTGTCTGGACACCTGTGGTGCAGTTGGGGTGTGTTTCTTATGAACTACAGTACTCTTAGGTTTCTTTTATACTGCTTCCTCACATTTTTGAAAGAGCTGTGAATTTCACAAACGTGCCAGCCTACATGATGAATGAAACTGAATGAAAATTATGAAAAATCTCTGGAGGCCTTCCCTTGATATTACTTCCCAGGTGAACAAAAGCATCTTACATCAATCAGCTATTCATATTTTTAGATTGAATTTGTGTGTCTTGAACTATCTTCCAATACAACAGTAAAAAACAACTTAGAGTGCCAAGATCCYAGCCCAATTCTGCAACACTTCAGACCCACTTCACTCTAAATGAGGAAATTTTCATGGAGATGTGTCTTGGAGAAGGAACCAGGCCACTRTTCTTTGGCCTCTGATTCATTCCTTTTATCGGTCAATTCCAGAACTGTAAAAAAAAATCTTAGTGATAGCTCTATAGAACACAGGGGACATTCTAGAAAAAATAAACCCTGCTCATAGAGGTGAGAATAAAAGACGACACTAATTCTCTACAGTGTATGAAACATCAAACACGCTGCCCCCTCTATAGGTTTTTCTTTTTTTTTTTTTTTTAATATCTTGAAAAGTTTTCTGGTTCTAGTCCCACCAGCAGTTAGCTTTGAATATTTCAGACGCTGACTTGAAACAGTCTTTTTGCAGAAAAGACTCCTACCATTTAGTGGCTTGAACTTAAGTTCTGTGTATGGACAAAATTCCTTGGCAGGAATATAGTAATCTTGTCAGAGTATGCAGGGGTACAATGATGAAGGCTAACGCCCATTTGGAATTAAATCTGGCATGGGTTATCAAAGACAACAAGAAGAACTTATTTAAATGTATCAGTAGAAAAGGGAAAACTGGAGAAAATGTGGGTCTGCTGCTGAATGTGGTGGATGACCTGGTTACAAAAGACAAAGAAAAGGCAGAGTTACTGAATGTCTTGTTTGCTTCAGTCTTTACTGAGGCCAGGCCTTTGGAATCCCATACTCTAGAGACAAGAGAGGAAGTCTGGAGAAAGGAAGACTTGCCGTGCGTTAAGAAAGATCAAGTTAAAGATCACTTAGGTAAACTTGACACCCACAAATCCTTGGGCCCTGATGGGGTGCACCCATGAGTGCTGGAGCAGCTGGCRAATGTTATCATTAGGCCACGCTCTGTCATCTTTGACAGGTCTGTACTGTCATTCAAAGGGACTTCGACAGGCTGCATAATTGGGTGATGAGGAACCTCATGAAATTCAGAGGTAAGTGCAAGGTTCTGTGCCTAGTGAGGAATAACACCATGCACCAGTACAGGCTGGGAGTTGATCTGTTGGTTACCAGCTGCGCAGAGAAGGATATGGGCATCCTGGTGGACAACAAGTTGAGCATGAGCCAGTAATGCACCCTTATGGTCAAGAAGGCCAATGGTGTCCTTGGCTGGATTAGGAAGAGTTTTGCCTAACTCTCAGCAGATCCTCAGCAGATCAAGGGAGGTAATTCTCCCCCTCTGTAATCTTGTTAAGATCACATCTAGAGCACTGTGTTCAGTTCTAGGTTCTCTAATACAGGAGGGACATGAAACAACTGGGGACAGTATCATATTCAGCCATCTATGAAGATGATGAGGAGACTGGAATATCTGTCCTGTGAGAAGGGACTGAGCAGGGCCTGTTCAGACTAAAGAAAAGAAGGCCAAGAGATGATCTTATCAATGTATAAATACCTTAAGGGAGAATATCAAGAGGATGGGGACAGACTATTCAGTGCTGCCTAGTGATAGGACATTGAGGCAATGGCCACAGATAGAAGTACAGGAAGTTCTGCCTGAACATGAGGGAAAAATTCATGACTATGAGGGCAAGAGAGCACTGAAACAGGTTGCCCAGAGATGCTGTGGAGGAACRTGATCTAGGTGAGCTTGTTTACACAAGGGGATTGGACTAGATGATCTCCAAAGGTCCCTTCCAATCTTAATCATTCTGTGATTCTGTGACTTTTTCATATAGAAACTCAGACTTTTTTATTTTAAACTTTTGGTTTAAATGCAGGTACTCTGGTTGTTGTCTCTTGATAAGCTCTCCTGCACCCATTCTGCCATGCTTTTATTAAGCTTGCAAAACATGAATAAGCTCAATTATTTTATATCCTAATAATGAGGAGAAGCTTTATTCTCAGGGAATACCTGAAAAAAAAATCCCATTTCCTTTATATACCAATTCTTCTCCCTCTGGTGGTGGAATGCATCTGGAGCCCTAATGATTCTTGTTGGCTGTATTGCATCAGGAGCAGAGAGGAACCCACTCACCGGTAATGTTTAAAAGTGATGTAATCAGCTTTTTCTGGTGGTATAAACAATTCTGTTTTGTTCCGAGTTAGCATTTTTGGGCCACAGCCAGGCTATGAGGGAATGGGGAATCTATTAAAAAGTATTATTTGTGCTAAGCAGCTACATTTTGAGAAACAGTGTAAAGCAAACTAAATCTAACCATAAAATAAACTGATAAGAGAACATTCACATTTCATTTCATAAAACTGTACAAGTGGAACAAATTTGGGTACAGTGTGTGAAACCAACTTTGAAACAAAGCAGCTGGCACAGAGCTTCATTCATCTGCTTCCTCAACTCCACTTTGGTCTCCTGACTATTTCTTGTCCCATCTTCTTAGTTGCTGCCTGAGATAGTCCATTCATTTAAGAGTCTGAAGGCCTGAACCATCTGCCAGCTGGAAAATAAAGAAAACTTTTAGAGTCTGGACATTTTTGATTCTGAGGGAAAGGCCAGAAACTTTAAAGGTATTTGTTCCCTGTTAGTCTGCTTACAAGGTCTTTGTTTTTCAAAATTCTGTAGGATCATATCAGATTTTATATGCTGGGTATTTTCCCATTATAGTACAAAAGAATCTCAGGACAGGATTATCTACCATCTTATCATATATATGCAAGACTTCACAGGAACTCCTATAGCAGTCTACTTTTTATCATGTTAAAGCCATTATAGCTAATTCTCTTGGCTCTCTGGATAATAAGCATATGGAAAAAAAGAATCCTGTCTCCAAATAGCAAAATCACCTCTGGCAGCCTTCACCCATCATGACAGCAAGACCTTCTGTCTTGATTTAATGCTATCCACACATCCATTTTCACTAGCTTCAACTCCACTGTTGTAAATAGCTAGATCAGTTTCACTTTGATGCTGTCCTCCTGCTTCAGAAGAAAGGACAAAAATACATTTGGGTAACTGCAGGATTATCTGCAGGTTTTCTAAACTCTTAAAGAATGCAAAACAAGGGAGACTGGTGGGCTCACTTTGCATGTAAGCCAAGATGGATAGGCTGTGACAATATGCTTTAGCTCAAGGGAGGTGGATACATAAAAATTTCCTTAGTATACTTGATAAATTGGATTTCCAGCAGAATTTCAACTTCTCTTAACATACAACAGAAACACATCCTCTAACTGAGCTTTTTGCATTTAGGATCCTTCAAAAAATAAGTTTTGTTTTGTTGTGGGTTTTTTTTCCTAATTCCCAAAATATATGTGATTTTTTTTTAGGGAGTAGATTATGCATAAGAAATATTTTTAGGAAGCATCATGCCTGCAAAACAAGCCAGATGGGGGTATGAGGAAGGATTCACAGGTGTCACACCAGTGAAAAGGAAGTTTCACCAGACCTTGAATACTTCAAGTGGTACTCAAGGTCTGACATCATCCTCTAAACCCTCTTCATTTTTGAACACATGGACAACACTGATAAGGGCTTACAGGCCCTTGATCTTCTCTCAAACACTGATGAAATCTGTCTTTTCATCCAGTCACAGGCCTTATCCAGGGTAATCTTAACAAAATCAACTGCAAGGATGAATTCTCTCTATTATCATGAATCTGTAAAGCATTAAAGGAGGTTAACAGTTTTTTTCATCTGGTTTCACAGGACAATCTTATAACACCTATGTTTGACATATCTTTTGCCTCTGCATATTTGGCAGTAGGCACTCCCCATCCAAGAAAGAAGACGATATTTCATGGGATGCAGGCCCCCAGTCACGCTCATACTCTTGGCAGTCCTGAATCCTTAACCAGTTATCATAGAATCATAGAATCATAGAATGCCGAAGGTTGGAAGGGACCTCAGAGGTCATCGAGTCCAACCCCCCTGCTCACGCAGGGTCACC